>NC_134830.1:34994404-35311244 GCF_004210375.1 Tachypleus tridentatus
TACGGTCAATTCCACTATTCGTTGGTAAAAGAGTATCCCAAGAGATGGCGGTGGGTGGTGATGACTAGCTGCCTTTCCTCCAGTGTTACACTGCAAAATTAGGAATGGCTAGCGCAAATAGCTCTCGTGTAGTATTATGCGAAATTAAAAAAACAAAAAACAATCTTAGCGTAAACATCAGGTCATCTGCTCACCCATTGAGTCAAACCTTGGATTTGAGCATAGTGAGGCCATAAGCTCACCGCCAATCCACTGGGATGTAGCTAAGCAAGAACTATTTGCGCTTAGTGTCCTGAATGTTGAACTGATAGACTAGGTGAATGGCAGTGAGTGAACAGCACTGACCACCAATTCTTAGGTATCGTAGGTTGTACTTGTAAGACCTAACTGCAGGATTTTATCACCATTCTCATAAAATACGTACTGCCTTAAAATACGGAATGCATTTTGCAGCAGCAGGCTAACATTTAGGACACGCCCGTCCCAATGCTTGCTAACTAGTTCACTTTGAAATGTACTACAGGCTTCATTTGATTCACGGGAATTGTTTCTGAAACAGCTTGGATATATGTAATGGATTATATTCAGCCTCCTTCCGAAAACAATGTTCTTAACCACCCATTATCACACTGAGTGGACCGAGGTTTTAAAACCAATCGATAATGATGTCAGAATAGCAGTGTTTCATACTTTATAGTCCTGTTTACTCAGCTTGGAACTCCCATATACATTATCGATGCATCTGTCGTGAAAGAATAGCATAGACAAGCGTCAAGTCGCAAACTGTGGAAGAATGAGGGAGACATAGCTAATTCAAGCGAGCATAAACTCGTTTAATCGTCTGCTGATATAGTAGAACCAGTATTAAAAGAAAACACTTCGGGATTCAATTACGGAAGGAGAAACACATCGTATGTTTGACTACACTGTCTGATTATATTCAACAGCACATATTCTGTTGCAATATTAGGAGGATTCAGGTCTCTTTCACTCCTCAGCGAAATGTGTGGAACATCCTTAGCTCAAATACCCTGATATTATTCCTGACACGTACGCTGGTAGGACGTCAGTAAGTGTTCTGATTTACAATACTAAAATCAAGAGTTCTATTTTCATTGCTAGACACAGCAGATAGTCCGATGTGGCTTTGCTGTAACAAAATACACGTCCTGACAAAGGTAACAGTGTTAACTTTTAAAGATTGCTTTACAGTAATCACTCCATCTGCTTCCGACATATTTTTATTTATTTAATGATATTCTGTTTAATTATGACGAACAAAAAACGAGGCGAGATTCAGATCCTTTACGGCCTTCAATTCTCTGATGCGGGTAGGCCTTTTTCCAGGACGACTCAAAATTCAGACACTCATTCAGTTGTATGGGCTGCATCCCATCTAAATCCGGCGCTGAATATTAAGATAGTCATATAAGTTGAAACAGGAAAGTTCTTAAGACATAATGAAAGTGATTTAGTGTTTTAAATCTGGCTAAAGCTATCGTGAGAAATAATATTTACACTTGAATTTATATAAGACACCATAAAGAGTGTATGTGTGTATGTGTTTCATATAGCAAAGCCACATTAGACTATCTGCTGATAGCATATTTAAGGGGAATCCGACTCCTGATTTTAGCGTTGTAAATCCGTAGACTTACCGCTGTACCAGCGGGGGACCCGTAAAAAGTGTAACATATTTTCTATTTGAAGATAAGGAGAGTATTCCTTTGAAAAAAGATAGAGATATTTTCTGTATCTTATCGCAAAGTTATGTCACATTTATCCTGTAAATCTTTACATGAAAAAGGCATCATATAACGGGATTAACCGTCACATTATAACGTCCCCACGGCTGAAAGGACGAGCATGTTTGGTGCGATGGGGAATCGAACCCACGACCCTCAGATTACGAGGCGAACGCCTTAATCCACCTAGCCATGCTGGGCCTAATTTTAAAACTAAATGTGTATACCCTTCATCGATATCGTTTTATATAACATGATGATTTAGTTTTAGTTAAAGAAATGTATATGTTTGCAATGTGACCATGGAAGCTGTGTGGTCTGCTTTAAGGTAGCTTCAGGCAGTGTGATGATATTTCGTGAAGTTTTTCCTTGTGTTTGGTTATCTCCTACTTTATACGGTCTTATCATTTTACAAAAGCAGTCGACCATTTAACATTTAATCGAACACTAAGTTAAGCTTCTATGATTTTCGACAGAGCTACAAGTTGACCTTACTGTAATAAGACGTTATAACAAGTTAGCTGTTCATGTAGTGTAATATTATTGACTTAGCAATTTAAAAAAAAATGTTTTTCGTTTCACTGATTAACGAGATAAAATCATCCATCCCTTGTCTTCGAGATCTGATGAAGATCACGTAAACTCATTTTGGTAGTTTTTTAAAGTTTACTCAATTTCTCGTTCAGATATAAACAGATATACGGTTCAGTTTTTGCGTTAAGTAAAAGCAGTGTTCATTTGTCTTCTTTCTTACCCATTGTGTAAATAAATGGGGAAGGGTTTGTTTGTTTTGAATTTCGCGCAAAGCTACACGAGGGCTATCTGCGCTAGCAGTCCCTAATTTAGCAGTGTAAGACTAGAGGAAAGGCAGCTAGTAATCACCATCCACCACCAACTGTTGGGCTACTCTTTTACCAGGGAGTAGTGGGATCGACTGTAACATTATAACATTCTCACGGCTGAAAGGGCGAGCAAGCATATTTGATGTGACGGGGATTCGAACCCGGAATGGAAGGCAAAACAGTGATTCCTGAACCCTGTAATTGTGTTTTACAGTAAAGATTATTTTTCATTTTATCTAAACCTAAATGGCACGCGTCTTTTTTCATATAATTATAAAAAAAGAAAGTTAGGGAACTTGAAGAAATACTGAAGGTTTCTTCAAAAGGTCGGTTGAGTTACAACCATTGAAAACAACATCACATTAGATGATAGTTAAGTTATCACAGGAACAAAACCTAGTTCCCCTCGCGATGTGAAAGCGGCAAGTTTACGGACTCACAACGCTAGAATACGGGACTCGATTCCCCTAGTTAGACGTAGCAGATAGCTCAATATGGCTTTGCTCTAAAGCAAACAAATAATCAAAGAAGGAAACCTTTCAAAATGGCGAGCTATGTAGTAACAGTTACTAATTTTGTAACTTTTAATACTCATATGCTTCTGGATTATCTTAATGGATAAATATTATTGGTAATTTACCTAGAAAGTCGTTAAATAGAGTCCTAAACGCCCTTCCGTTGTAGCTGATTAACTACATCTAAAGTTAGTTGTATGGTTTGTTTGTTTTTTAATTTCGCGCGAAACTACACGAGGGCTATCTGCGCCAGCCGCCCCTAATTTATCAGTGTAAGACTAGAGGGAAGGCAGCTAGTTATCGCCATTCATCGCCAACTCTTGGGCTATTATTCGAATAGTGTGATTGACCATCACATTATATAGCCCCCACGGCTGAAAGGACGAGCATGTTTGGTTCTAATTTCATAGACAGTCAATTTATATTATTAATTGTTTTGAAATTCTAAAATATGGAATTCAACATAAGGTTATAAAAGCGTGTTTTAATGATGTAGCGTACAAACTAGTGGAATATAAATGAAAGTTTTATTAATATATATATATTTTTTTACCCTACTGGTGGATTAGCAGTAAGTTTGAGGGTTTATCGGTTTGCTGTATTCGCAGTGGACACAACACAGATAGCCTGTAGTATGGAAGTGCACTTAATAACAAAAAACCATACGTTTTATTTATTTATTTTTCTGAATATTTGTTTGTGAGTTTTTCGTGATGATGAGAAAACCCACTTTTAGAGAAAATTATATATTTAAAAACGGCTGGTATGGATAGAGAAGGCACTAATAGAGGAGCGAACAACGTTTTGACCTTCTTCGATAACCATACCAGCCGTTTTTAAATATATAATTTAATTTGTGAGTTTTTGTTTCCTGGATTAGTCTCATTTTGTTTAAGTGAGTTATTTTGACATTATTTCTAAGGTAATCTTTTCCTTATAGACTGTATTAATGTTCAATATTGAAGCCTCATATTTTCAGAAATTGCGTATGTTTATTAAGTTTATCGTAAGTCTGATGAAATTACAATTTTGTACAACCATAATGTTCTAATATTTGCTTCTTTCGTCGTAGACCTGGCATGGCCAGGAGGGTTAAAGGGTTCGAATCGTAATCCGAGGGTTGCGGGTTCGAATCCCGGTCTCACAAAACATGCTCGCTATATCAGCCGTGGGTGCGTTAAAATGTGACGGTCAATCCCACTATTCGTTGGTAAAAGAGTAGCCCAAGAGTTGGCGGTGGGTGGTGATGACTAGCTGCCTTCCCCCTAGTCTTACACTGCTAAATTAGCGACGGCTAGCGCAGATAGCCCTCGGGTAGCTTTGCGCTAAGAATAATTCAGAAAGTTTTATACTATGTCTTTTGTTTCTAACTTTTTACAGCTTCCTTCTGACTATGGCCAAGGGATTTCTCAAATATATATTACAATCCAGTGCGTAATCTCACACTCAAGGCTGAATCCAAGTACTGGCGCAAGTTTAGGCTTTCATTAGATTTGGTATTTGGAGACGATTCACAGTCGTACAGAAGAATAAAACTGGTTAATTAATTTGTTTATTTGTTGTTAAGCACAATCCTACACAATAAGATTTTCCTTACCGTGGGTGCAGAAACTCGTTTTTTCACGTTATGATCCCACAAACTGACCGCTGAGCTAATGGAAGGGAAAAGTGTGGTAAAATGGTTACAACTAATATGACCTTATTTTGATGTAATCATTTGCAAGAAATTTTACTCTTCTGGGTGTCAGAAAAGAGTTATCACACCGTTTTTTATGTTTGTAAACTGGGTTGGTCATTACTAGAATTGAGTTTCAGATGCATCGTGAATGATTATATTTTTCGTCTCTAATCTCGCTCTCTGTCATGAAGATATATATATATATCAGGTAACCCCTTAAGTAATGTCCGATTTTAGGTTCATAAAAGAGAAAGGAGTTCAAACCCTTTTAATGTTATTTAATCAATAATGTTTGTTCCTCTATTATTAATTACTTCCTGCCAACGATTCACAAGCTTCTGAATACCACTTCTATAAAATTCTTGAGGTTTGGAGGAAAAGAATGTAGAGAGGATAGTTTTGACATCTTTTTGTGTTCCAAGTTCTTTTCCATAAAGACACTTCTGCAAACTTCGGAATAGATGATAATCAGATGGGGCAAGGTCTGAAGAATAAAGATGATGTGGAATTTTTTTCCAGTCTAGCTCTTCAATCTTTGCAGATACAGTCATGTGAAAAAGCTAGGACACCCCATGAAAGCCTGTGTATATTTGTAACATTTTTAGATATATAGATATTAATCTCAATTTTAACAATACTGAGAGCTTATAGGAATATAACTAAACAATTAAATCTGAACAAAAGACTTTTCAAGATCTTCTGTAAATGTAATTCTACAAAAATGCATATTCGAACTGAGGAAAAAGTTAGGACACCCTACCCCCTAAAGGGGTAACAGTAAAGCCTGTTACCCCTTTGGCTGAAATAACTGCAGTGAGACGCTTCTTGTAGCCATCTACCAATCTCTGACATCTGTCTGAAGAAAGTTTGCCCCACTCCTCAATGCAAAATTCTGTCAGCTGTGAGATGTTTGAGGGGTTTCTTTCATGTACAGCCCGTTTCAAGTCATCCCACAGCATCTCCATGGGATTAAGATCTGGGCTTTGACTCGGCTATTCCAGGACTCTCCATTTCTTAGTTTTAAACCAGTTCTTAGTGGATTTACTGGTATATTTTGGGTCATTGTCGTGTTGCAGGGTCCAGTTCCGCTTCAGCTTTAATTTTCTGATAGATGGTCTCACATGATCTTCAAGCATCCTCTGATACACGGTAGAATTCATGGTGGATTCTATGATTGTGAGCTGTTTAGGTCCTGATGCAGCAAAGCAGCCCCAAACCATGACACTTCCACCTCCAAGCTTTACAGTTGGTATGAGGTTCTTTTCCTGGAATGCTGTATTTGGTTTACGCCAAACATGGCCTTTGTTCTGGTGTCCAAATAATTTAATTATGGACTCATCTTTCCATGGAACATTATTCCAGAAGTCCTGGTCTTTGTCTACATTCTCTCTGGGAAACTTAAGTCTGGCCTTGATGTTTCTTTTAGAGAGCAAAGGTTTCCTCCTTGCACACCTCCCATGCAAGTTACACTTGTGCAGTCTCTTTCTGATTGTAGAGGCATGCACTTTCACATCAACAGTAGCCAGAGCCTGCTGTAGGTCCCGTGATGGCATTTTAGGGTTTTTGGAGACCTCTTTTAGCATCTTGCGGTCTGCTCTTGGGGTGAACATGCTTGGACGATTAGATCTGGGCCTGTTGGCAGTTGTTTTGAAAGCCCTTCACTTGTTGACGATTTCCTGGACAGTGGAATGGCTGATTTCGAAATCTTTTGGGATATTTTTAAATCCCTTACCAGACTCATAAGCTGCTTCAACTTTCTTTCTGAAGGCCTTAAACAGCTCTTTTGCTCTCACCATGGTGCTCACTCTCACTTCAACAGTCAGGAGCACACAAAACTAAATGTCTGAGGTTTAAATAAGGCAAGCCTCATTCACAATGCTGAGTAGCGATCTTCTAATCACGTGCATCTGGTGTGATACACCTGTGTGTGAGTTGAGCCATTTTATGTGGGTATAAATGTAGGGGGTGTCCTAACTGTTTCCTCAGTTCGAATATGCATTTTTGTAGCATGACATTTACAGAAGGTCTTTTCTTCAGTTTTAATTCTTTAGTTATATTCCTATAATCTCTCAGTGTTGTTAAAATTGAGATTAAATATCTATATATCCAAAAATGTTACAAATATACACAGACTTTCATCGAGTGTCCTAACTTTTTCACATGACTGTATGATCATTGCTGTATGGGGTGTGCATTATCCTGGTGTAACGCAACACCTTTACGATTGATCAAAACAGACCTCGTTTCTTTCCGTGCAATATTCAAGTGCTCTAACTGTTGACACTTGAAATGTGATGTAATTGTTCATTGAGTGGCAGCAACTCAAAGTGGATCACACCAATAATATCCCACCAAATGCTTAACAAGACCTTCTTAGGGTGGAGGTCCATTTTGAGCTGTGCCCTAGCCAGTTTACCTGCACTGAGTCATTGTCTGCGGCGCTTAACATTTTTATAAAATATCCATTTTTCATCTCCAGTCACTAACTTCTTCAAAAAATGGGAGTTACGTTCACGAGAGTGCAGTGAAGTGCAAATGTCCATTCTTTCTCTGAGGTTGGCTTCTGTTAAATCATGGGGGACCCATTTCCCAACTTTTGACACCTTTTCAAGCTGTTGCAATTGACGATGGACTGTTGAATGGGTTGAATGAAGCTTCTGTGTTAGTTCTTCAACTGTTACAGCACAATCTTCATCAAGTACAGCCAGCAGCAATTCATCGTTAAGCTCAACAGGACGACCTGAACGTGACGCATCACTTAAGCTCTAGTCACCTGATCTGAACTTCTGAATCCATCTTCGACATTTTCTTTCACTGATAGACATCGCACCATAAACACCTTGAATGTTTCGTGTAGTTTCTGCTGCACTGTTGCCTTTTTTTAAACTCATAAAGCATTATATGCCTGATATGCTTCTTAGACACATCCATCTTCATAAGGGTTTATTTAATTAATGACCTGAAAAAAGTGGAGTTGGGTTAATTTCTTTTATTTGTCTGAACATTTTTATACACGTCCTACTACATATTTTAGTCATTAAAGCTTTCTACAAAGACAAAAATGACGATGCACTTTCTGTATTAAATTTTCGGACATTACTTAGGGGATGACCTGATATATATAACATTATGTAACACAAATTTTTTTCCTGTATAGTATGTGTTATTTACAAGATTTACATGTATTTATATTAAAGTTATATAAAAATGAACAAAATGTTTAGAAGTGAGTAGTTTTTCGAGATTTGCGACCGCAATAAAAATCACTTTCACGTATCAGCCCCCAAATATAGTCTCCCATCATGTTTTCGTTATACACTCTTCGGTAGCGGCGTTCAAAGTTCCGTATATCTTGGTAGAAACGCTCGCCTTGCTACTCTGAGTATGCTCCTATGTTCTCCTTGAATTTATCAAGATGAGCGTCAAGGATATGGAACTTTAGGAGCATCCTGCAACACATTTTGCCATAGTTCGGGTTAAAGGCAATTCTAGTTGCCTCGCACAGACCGGATATATTGTGGCAGAAGTAGAACCCATCTTGGTGAGTGAACAGGCTTGAAAATGTTGGTGACGCTTCCTCTGATTTTGACTTGCACACTTTCATCTAACAAATCCCACTAAGATCCTTGAGCCTAGATGTTAAAAGCTCGGCACCTCCTCTGCTCTCTTCTGAGGATGGCTGCTTTCTCCCTGGCAGAATTGGTACAGAGCTCAGGATTTTCTGAGACTAAGATCTCTTTGGTTGGGTTCACGCCAAATTCTTGGAATAGCGAACTTCGTGGCTCTCTTTTCCCCTCTGTACCATCCTGCAAAAGAGCAAAATAAAATTGTTATTATGAAGAATAAATTTATTTCATCCACAACTAATGTGTAAGAGGTTCATGTAAAATATTTTATATGTAATATTTTTCTATATTATTGGAAATTAAAAATATAAATTAAAATACTTGAATTTTAAAAGGTCTAAAATTTGTATAATATAAAATATTACTATTCAAGCAAGCAAAAATTGTCCATCTCACCTTCTAGAGTTTTTTGCAGTGCTCACAGGTAAAATGAGGTGCCCAGGGTGTGTCTTGATCCCTGACAGACATGCGGAAATATGCCTTGTAGGCTTCACACATTTTAGCAGATGCTGTCACAGAATACTTTTTGGCTCTTGTCTTGATAAATTGGCCACATACACAGCAGAATGTATCTGGAGAATGCTTGCAGCTTCTTGATGCCATCTCTGATAAAATCATATAGGTTTATATGTTCACTTAGGTAGCTAGAACTAAACTGAAGTGGTGAGTAGTGAGCCCTGCATATATATATTACTATGGAAAGTTCTAGAAAATTCTAAAAGGTCTCTTGAAAAGTTCTTGAAAAGTTCGAGAAAATTCTCTGTCAACTACTCAGCACTGAATCTACCTGGAATGTTCTGGAAAATGGGTAAATTTGAAAATTTCATTACCCGGGTCACAAAAGCAATGTTTGAAGAGAAAAATATGCCTTTTCCATTTACTTTAGGCATAAACAATTAGGAACTAACACTTTCTGCCCAGGAACAAGAAAAAGTAAAAATTTTGTTACACAGTGTAATTTCGTGTACATTGTAGCGGGATGGCCCACAATTAATTTTTGCACACAAGTACCCTGCACTCTAGGACCAGCCCTGCGGAGATGTCAGCTTGCATTGCGTTATGTTTAACAGCAAATAAATAAAACAGCATATTATTTTTTGTGATGACGAGAAACCCACTTGAAGTAACAATGTATTATCATGACGGCTGGTGTGGATATTAAAACATTAAGTAAAGTAATTTATTTTTAATAAAAATATTTATTTCAATTAAAGTTTTAATACCCATACCAGTTATTTTGAGGAAGCAATGTTTCATTTTATTTCTTCCACTCTGATGGAAGTATGATACAGCATAATCTTCCTAAATTCTTTAAGCCTGTTTTAAAACCTGACACAATATTTAACTTTAAGGAAATTGCAGTTCGTAATACTGCATAGAATTTGTTTCAATGAAACATTAATCAATGTTAAGTAAAGTCTATGTAAGCAAGTACTTTATATTCCATTCTTTCTTCAAAGTTAGTTTGACTAATGGAATTGGCTCTGTTCATACACACACACATATATATATTACATTTATAAAACTCGTTTTGCACACATTTATTTTTATACTTATGAATATTATTTGGATTTTTAACCTATTATAAGGACTTAGAACTAATTTAAGTCTCTCAAGTTGATTGAACGTTGTGAGATGTTGGGATTAGTTCCGGAAAGACGGGAATAATGACAAAGGTACTCAACTGATGAATCAGTATTCTAATCATTATAATTTTTGTTTTATGACGGTACGTACTATTAGTTAATCCAGTATATATACAGTTCAATTATTGTCTAAGATTTTCTTTTTCCTCCAGTGTCTTGATAAATGTAATAAGTTTGGTTTTGATCAGAGATTAATGAAAATTACATTGAATTATTGTGGATCAGTTGTCATGGCAGTTAAATGTTTAAAATATGTATTTTTAAGGACTTATATGAGTTATTCTGTATCATTTGAATTGAGGATAATTTGTCAGTTTTGTGACACACTTCACATCAAAGGATCTACACTTACGTTTCGTCTGTTGCTTTTTATTTTTCGTGCGATAAATGGCAGCGACTTAAACCGTATTTTATCAAAATATTGTTGAAGAGTGTTGTGTAATAATTATCGAAGCGTATCATATTTCTTGCAACAGTATTGTACTTGACCATTACTCTAAACTCTGAAATGACGGATATAACTTTCAGTAAGATCAAAACTGACAGTAATAGTCAATCATTATCATTTTAATAACGGTATATTTAATAATGTAGTGAGATAATAATAATGTAGTAAGTTTTATTAAATATTTCACTATATAAAAACAATGTGTTGTGAGTACCAACCACACAAATACCTCACTCTGTAGGTTTGAAATGTATTTATGTTTTGGAACATATGTTGCTAAGTGCTCTCCAGTGGCACAGCGGTATGTCTGTGAACGTACTATACTACAAGTCGGACTTCGATAACCGTTGTTGGCAGATCACAGACATTCCATTGTGTAGCTTCGTACTTGACATTAAATAAACAAACACTGCCTTTTTTCAGCCTAGTTATAGAAGTCACTAGCGTGCGGTATTATTTAACCTGAATGGCAGTTATGAACATAGGTGTATGTTTGTTTTGTTTGTTTCTTTTGTTTGTTTGTTTTTGAATTTCGCACAAAGCTACTCAAGGGCTATCTGTGCTAGCCGTCCCTAAATTAGTAGTGTAAGACTACAGGGAAGGCAACTAGTCATCACCACCCACCCCCAACTCTTGGGCTACTTTTTTACCAACGAATAATGGGATTGACCGGGTCATTATAACGCCCCCACGGCTGAAAGGGCGAGCATGTTTGGCGCGACCGGGATGCGAACCCGCGACCCTCAGATTAGGAGTCTCACGCCTTAACGCGCTTGGCCATGCCGGGCCGAACATAGGTGTAAACTAGGTAGTTTACAAATGACCTCTTGGGCTGAAATATAGCCGTTACTTCTGAAAGGAAGACAGCCATTCAACAGCACCAACCGCTACTTGGGATGTTCCGGCTTTTTTTTTTTTTTTTAAATAAGGGTATTGACTGTCACTCTTATAACACACTCACAGCTGAAGTTAAGTTATCTTTATACCCATCCAATATATTGCCCCGAGTTAGCGCAATCCTTTAAAAATCAATATGTGGACAATTTATGTTCTTTAAGCAACTGTATACCCATGGATTTGTCGTACGCAACATATTAGTTTTACTCAACTGATACATTGAAGTTCACTTAGCGATGGAGGAAATTAAACTTGCTGAGGAGCAATAGTATTGAAAAAATGATCTCTAGAAAACTCTCTTTTATCCTTAACTATGTATTTTGGTAGTAATCTGGCATTACCGTGTCTTACTAGAAATAAAGTTCGCAGATGTGTCCATTACAGCGTAACTTTTCTAGAGTTGCTCATTTTAAGTTGGATAGTGAGCAGCACAATAACACATTCTGCCACGGTATTGGCGGATGAATTGGGATATTTTTTGCAATAAGTTTTCTGGCGTTTAAAGTTAATAGCTCATCTCAGCTATATATCTACAGAAATATTAGAAGTGAAGTAATCTCGTCAAATAGGAACCCTTGTGTAAAATCTTCGCCATCAATGTCAAGTGTATTAATATATTTCACTTGGCTTACGTTTATACCAGCAAAGGCTCTTGTTTCAGCTGCTGTTGATCATATCATTCGTCTTTACCTTTCTCGCGAAATATACATCCGAGAGAGAATCCATGCCCTCTTCGAATTATTTTAGGAATATTTCCATTTCCTTGTTTGTCAGCGCTAACTTTACAGACTTAAAACGCTAAAATCCATGGCTCGATTACCCTGTTTCGTCAGAGCGCAAATAGCCCATTGTGTAGCTTCGCGCAAGAACACGAAAACTGTTCCACCTTTTTTAACCTGTTCAGTGCCGTGGACGAGATAACTCGTCCAAGCCAATCGGTAACACAGTGCCACGGACGAGTTATTTCGTTCTCAATAATGCCTAACTTCAACGCTAAATGTCAGCACCATACATGCATTTGACCTACTTACAAATTGTTTCACTTTCTATCCAAAATGGCGTCACGAAAAAAGTTATAAAATGAAGAAGCATTAGAGTTGTATTGTAGCAGCTGAAATACTTGGCAGTCAACAGGTTAAAGATGTTGGCCGAGTATGTCGCAGACCGATTCTTATCCCTTATATATTACTATTGGACTCTTTATTGGTACCATCTCGCCCACAAGAATTATCAGTTGTGTGGTGATAACGTTTCAAAACAGGGACATTATGGAAAATCTGGAAAAAAGAAAATTACCGACGACAGACTATTAGAGCAAGACTGTAGTTGGTTGTTGTTAAATGGTGTTAGTTGAAATAAAAAAGTAGAAAATTATTTTCACATTGAAAGCCCAATGTTAAGGGGAATTGTTATGTAGCCATTTATAGTAAGGGGCATTGTTATCTAACCAATTATTGTTTTGATTATAAACTCATTCCTTCTCTCACTTTTAATTTAGTCATTTTGATTAGTACCCAGATTCATCAGATTTTATGTGCTACAAATGTTATAACGTATCATTTGACTGAGGTACAAGTTTTTATAAATTGTTTAAGTATAATTACTCCTTCAAAACACCCCCACTTAAGATATTGTTTATTTACGAGATAAAAGAAGGAAGCCCATTTAAAAATAATCACCCGCCAGTCTTTGTGAATATCAGTTGAATTAAAGAGATATTAGGCAGTGTAACAGTGTATAGCCATCTCTCATTGGTTCCCTATTCCGTAAATACCTCTCCTACTGGGATATATTTTGCCTTTAGTAATAGTTTGCGATCTGAAATTCAATTTATTTTTCATTTCTTATATATGCGACGCTATTAAGTTTTGATCTGCTTGTGCACAAGTTTATCTCAAGGTTTCCAACACCATGTATGTTTGTCTTTATTACAACAATCATCTAGAATTTAGAGAAGCATTAGCCTTTTTTATAAAATGGATTACATTTGTTGGTTATAAATCTTATATATGATAGCTCATTATCGAGTGGCAAATTAGGCTTGAAACTTGAAACCAGCAATGTGGAAAGATAGAACTATTATCTTACAACTCACCCAGCATGCACTTACTTTATAAGGGACAGATCTCAAAAACGTGCCTTTAGGATCATATAAAAATTTGGAACGCAAACAGAAGTTCCAGTATATGTAGAAAGCACTTATTAGGACTTAACGGTTAATGAATGAAAATAACGCTCCGTTTGTTTCGTGCCTAAAATGAGAAACAAACTCTTTAAAGTTAACACAGCGTTCAGAGCTGTCCCTTCCCTACGCGCTGTTTGACATGCATGAACAGATCTCTCCCTCTCGGATCCAGGGCTAGAAATATGAATTACATTCAACTGTAGTACTAATATGTGGATAAAAGTATCTCCCATAACGAGTTTTTGTTTGTTTTTTGTTTACATTTATTCTTGATCGTATTTCACTTTGAAAGGATTATATTATGAATATAATATCTTTATAGACTGTGGGAAAAAGATAGTTTCTGTTGGTAGAAATAATTGCAACACATACAAGTTTCATTATAAAAATGAAAGAATATTTGAGGACTTATTTTAACCCCTCTCCTGAGGGTGTACACCTGGGTATTGTTATTTATTTGTATGCTGCGTATCTTTTTATGCGAAAAATCACATAGAAAAGAAATGCAACTGTCATATCCTCAAGAATTATGAACCTAGAAATCAGAAATGCACCCATATTAAGTAGATTGTGAGAGTGTGAACATGAGCATCATTAGTGATGTTATCCAGGTATGTGCACGCATGCAAATCTTTTTAATGAGGCAAGCCAGCGAAAACCACATAGAAAGTAAGTGCTTTTTTACTTTACAAAATACTAAGTAGACCCTGAGTATATACACCAGGGTATTATATTATTTATCTTATCCACGTGCGTACGTCCATCTTCTTAATGAGGCAAGGTAATGAAAAACCACATAGAAATGTTTTTATGTTTTTAGTACATAAAAAATGTTTAAAATGTTTTTCTTGCCTGTTCGTTTATGCTAAAATGAAAAAAACGTTATATTGAATATAGTAATTTAATAACCCGAACAAAACCGGGTACTTTCACTGGTATTTATACATAATGATACATAATAAGATCACAGCAGTCTAAGTTTTACATCATTTGCTCTTTAGCTACATGTACAGTGCTGTTTACGTGATAAGGAGAGAGAAGATAGGCTGGTTGATTGTGTGGCTAGTTATGCTACTTTGGATAACACAATACTGAGTTCAAATCACGTGATTTTATAAAAAAAACGTGAGGTGTTCGATGTTAAATATTTTAATTGATTTAAAACTGCTAAAATGAGTTTATTAAGAATCCGTATTACTAGCCATTCAAAAATGCGTGATTGTAATAAATGAGAGTACAGCGAAAGATTCGATCATTCTGGCTTGAGTAAAGAAAACCACAGGGTTACCATCGGCATGATTAAAAGATGTTGTCCAGAGAATTTGTGCTTCAACAATTACCAGGCTAATTCTGAGAAACCAGGAAACCGGTTCAGTGTGAGACAGGCCAAGTCCTGAAAGGCAAAAGGTTACCACACTGGCCCAGGACTGTCATAGTCGTTCGATCCTTCTGCAAATCAATCCAAAAGAGTTGATTTCTAAAAGGACACTGCAAGATCACACAGAACTAGGGTTTAAATAGCATAACTTAACATCAAGGATGTCTTGTGACCAGATTCGTCTTCCTACCTGTGTCCAACAGAAAATCTCTAAGACCAACTTGCCAGTGCTATGAACAGAAGACAGCAACGACAGCTGATTTTAACTTTATACATAGAGTGGCAGAAGGATACTAATGCAGAGTATTTAGAGGCTGATCAATACTATACGTCAACGCTTTCATGATTGTATTAATGCTGAGAGAGGTAATACCCAGTGCTAATTATCTTATGTTTTCATGATGACAGTGTCTCTTTTCATTTTGAAAACTTACCATGTTTCTGTGATCTATTGTTTTGTGCTTATTTTCTCTGATTTTGTTTGGTATCTATGTTTAAAAGGCATGATTACATCCACCAGATTTGAGTATTATATATATATTTTTAAACGCTATATACATATATATACTTAGTTTGTTATAACTTAAGAAAACAAACTGGAACAAAAGTAAATTAAACAAAACGCTGCACTAATTGAAAAGTTCCCACGGTACAAGTTATAATGTGGGATTATAAGACGTATCCTAGGTTTTGGAGGTGACTGATTATGTAGGACCCACATTGCGATGGGAATACACCGTCTATCAATCTCAACCTCCATTGGCCAGTCTCACATAAGAAATAAAAGAGTAGCAATAGATTTAGAAATATAAATTAGGAGAGCGAGATGTGGGTGCTAAAGCCCACAACGTCCTACATCTATATCACCTTTCACTGCTTGCAGACAGTTGTGGGAAGGTGATTGCTCTCCAAAGTAAAGAAGAAAATTAGTTGAAACAGCATAAGAAAAAGAAAATAAGGTACTACCATTTGGTGGCAAGTGAACTGAAAACTTACTTCTTGAAGTAAGCATTCCAGCCCCCAGCATTAAAATGTATTTATTTTCACTAAAATATATATATGTACTTATATATGCTTAGTTTACCGGAAGTATACTTCACTGCAATAACAATGTGAATTCCATGGGTGTAGGTTTTTAGGGGTTTGAATGTATGAAGGTATGTTGGACAAAGATTTATAGTGAACCCTGCAGTGAGCCTACAGCTTAAGCTGAATTATATATACACTTTAAGGTCGCCTGGTCGATTTTTATTTGAATAATACAAGCAAGTGATTTTCTTTCTCTCTCTCTCACACATATATACAATTCGTATATTTTAAAAATAAAGTTTTCATTAAATATCAATTATGAAACCTTATAATATGAGTATGTGTGTTTTGTTCTTTTTAACACAATCGTAACCTAACGTTCTTTGAAACTGACATCTGAAAACACATGGTCAAGCTTTGCTTTCATTTTCACCAAACTTGTGAAAGTGTACGTAACAGAAACGTTGTGAGGTATTACAAATAATTCATATCATTAACTTACAAATAAGAGCTACACAAAACTCGCTGTTCTCTTTATTTAGTTATCAGAATAGTAACAAGGATTAGTTTGAAGTGTTATGTGATAAATTGAATTAATAAATCCTGTGTAAATTGTACAGGTAAATCATTGTGTGAGGAGTGGAATATGGGTCAAACAAGATGTTGTACTTATAAAGAACAAGGTAAAAAAACCCAACAAAAACATGCATATGGGTAGAAGCGAGGTGGTTAGAGTCTCAACCTGTTTTGTCAGGTAACCAAAGCTGTAACATATCGTTTATTAACAATGTTAAGTGTGTTGACAAGCGAGTTTCATGAGTTGTTTCGCGCCTGTTATGTGTAGCCTTAGGAACATCGTGCTTTGCCGTAAAATTCCTAACATGAACAAAAGTAGTTGGTTTCGGTGCATGTTAGCAACCCATGCCTCACAGTGTCTTTTGGTAATTATGACTGTAGTTGGAAAAACAGTGTAACTATAGCATCGCTGAAGCATCTTGCTTTTTATTTAAAAAGGATTCTTTTTCAGTTATATAGTCCTGAAGATATGAGATTCAAGTAAGAATTCAGTTAAAGTTTCGCTTTCCGTACTCACCTAAACTTACCCCATAATGTTCAAGTTGACGCTATATTTACATTAAAGTTTAGGTAAACATTTGCTGTAGTACAGTAAAATGTAACACGTTGTTACTTTGATTATAACGTAGGTTATTATAAGATAAGGTTGCTTTTCTTTACATGTGTAGTTAAACTAGTGAAATGCTCTTGCACATCTGAAGATTAGTTACAAGACTTGATAAATTGTTAGCCACAGTCTTTTTAATAGAAATATGTGGACATATCGGGAAAATTGGAAGAGCTATTGGAAAATACTTTGTGTTAAATGTTTTAAATATTTACACAACGGTTAAAGTATAAAGAAATTCGTCCATGTAAATCCATGATTATAATATGCTATAGAAGTGTGTTAAATAATTAAAGGATAAATGAGTTTAACTATGTAAATCTATGGATACAATAAGGTACAGAAGTGCGTTAAACGAGTAAAGCATAAATCAGTTTAATGTATTTTAGTTATGACAAAACTGCTGTTAATGTTAACGGTACCCTTAAACTCAATTTTATTAAAGCACAATTGTCAAGCCACTGACCAAGGTGTCTGATACGTATGAGAGTGAAAGAACCACAGTGGGTTCTCAGCAGTTTTAACAATGTAATGCTTTACAGATTGATAGTAAAACAGACCAGGACTAATCAACGAAGATGTTTGTACTGTTAATAGAACCTAGAGAAACAAAACAGTATCTCGGAGTGGTTACAAGTTTCACTAATGGCATGTGGACTCCCTTCAGACCTTCAGTAAACCTGGACAGGGTAAATCTTTGTTTACATCCCCAGCGGGCGTCAGCTGACTTAACAGTCTAGAGAAGTAAATAAAAGTTAAACGCAGACTCTCAGAAAGAGACTTTATACGTTTTACCACTGTGCTAAACAAACAAGGGTGTACGATAGTCTAACAGTCGTTTTCATGGTGCCAAGATCATGTGATTTGATCAAACGAAATGATTCATCCACAGATTAATCACGCTTCACAACTAAGGCAGATACGACACGTATACACATACGCGTTTGAAAAGTGTTTGAAACAAGATCCAACCTAAGATTCACGGAGATTGTGTTTTTTATAGCAAAGCCACATCGAGCTATCTGATGAATCCACCGAGGGGAGTCGAACCCTGAACGTATGCCGAGAAAATATATATCGTGGACTGATTTCATCCACTCATCAAAGAGTGAATACCAATGTTGCCCAATGATTTTTCAACAAATCAAGTTTCTATTTTTTTTAAACAAGTTTGCTTTTAAAAGTGCACATTTAAAGTGTGAACGAGCAAATGATGAACGTTACGACATCCATAATAGTTATTTTGAAATTATTTATGAGCTTTCATGGAGAGTGTATTGTGTTGCATATTTATTAGATTTTATAGCCGTTATTACTCAACTCGATATTCCCAGATTTGGCAGGTGGTGTTGAGTGTTTGTTTGTTTTGAATTTCGCGCAAAGCTACTCGAGGGCTATCTGCGCTAGTCGTCCCTAATTTAACAGTGTAAGACTAGAGTGAAGGCAGTTAGTCATCACCACCCACCGCCAACTCTTGAGCTACTCATTTACCAACGAATAGTGGGATTGACCGTAACATTATAACGCCCCCATGGATGAAAGGGCGAGCATGTTTGGTGTCACCGGGATTCGACCCTCAGGTTACGAGTCGAACGCCTTAACCCACCTGGTCATGCCGGTCGATGACTGGTTATCTGGCACCTGCTTTTGTATAAGAATAAACCAAGAAAAGTAACGCCTCCCAGTGGCATGATGGTGTAGCTTTGTGCTTGGTACAAACAAATAAACAAAAATAGCGTTAACATTATTGAATAACAATAATTATATTTCATATAGATATAATATAGAAAAATTTTACTTTCTCATAAAGAATTTTGGGCAGCATATTTACACGTGAGTGTAATTTCTGACTTATTTCCTGATTCAAGACGACATTGTACAATTATCCTGGACAAAATAAGTCAGTGATCTAAGCTTTACTGATTTGTATCTTGCAATAATCTTCTACAGTATTAATGATGGTTAAAATTATGACACATTACGCTTTGAACTAATCTTAATGTATCCTAGTTTAGAAGTATCTGCAGTGACACCGAGACTCTGGTATAGAAAGTACAGCTCTGTAAACTTCTATTGTGTCTCGTTTGAGTCTGAGAGTGGAGACGTTGGATATGTGACCCCATTCCATGAACAAGATTTTTTATCAGTAGAAAGTATTATCCGAAATCTGTAGGTTTTGTTGAACGAGATGACATACACCATTGTCAGTTTTTTTTTGCGTGTGTGTCATTGAACGAGATTTCATGCCTGAAAAACAGTAATGCTTGGCACACGTAGAGGGCGCTACTGTGACAACGGACTTGACAACATTTCCACTGGAACTCAACTCCACAAAACACAGCTGAGACCAGTTGTCATTGACAATATCAGACTTGCGTTTCCAAATTTTCCTGCTGGAGGAAATAAGTTGGTGAGGTAATAATAATATATATATGTCAGAACTCACTTCATTTGTACAACACTTTTAGAGCTATATTGAGAGCTTTGTCATGGAAATGATCATTCTGATAACTGTTATGTTTCATATCTCAGAGCCAGGTATCGTAGCAGATACCTCGAAACGTAGTTGAATCTTTAGAGCTTGTTCTGTTATGATTTTGTCTCAAGAGGACAACGAACTTAACTTTTACTAATTGTTTGGATATATAGCAGTTTTCAACGTTATACTAGTGATACGTGCTCATCCCTAACGTGTTTTAATCAGTGCAAATATATTCTTATTAAAGCAGAGTCGTGGTTTTGCTTATTCTCTTGGTTTTATGTTTGCAATTTTTAAAGCTTGTTGAAAATAATAGGAAACACCAAGAAGTTTTTGTGGATAATATATCACAGTAATTTGTTTTGAGTAGTTACAGGAATACAAGTTTTTGAATGGTTGTTACCATTATCGTCGTCCACCGAGTTTCCCAACGTAACAAAATTATTCATTTTAAAATTTACGTAAAAGCAGCTGTGAAGTTAAGATACGAGTAACAGTCTGCTGAAGAAATGTGCGAACGTTGCTAAGAGACCGAAGTAATGTGAAATCAATCCTTTTGATTTACAGCATACACATGTGCACGATTGATATTCACAGAACGTTGCTTTACCGTATTAGCCTGCATACGCTCTAATCACAAGAAATTAGACGTTGTCGATAAATTATTTTTATTATATAATAAAAAAAAAGCTCATGTTCTTTATTTCCCCAGACATTATATACACGAGGCACTTAGAAAAGGACGTATATCAAAACTTCTTCAAATATTCCAAGAATGACATTTGAGTGGATATTTTTTTTTTCTGTTCAAAAATGCAGAATATTTAATACTTTAAACGTTCTACCAAAGATACTTAATATTAAGAAATGTTAAAATTTACGGTAAAAGATCCATTTTAGTTGGTTAACTAAGTTTCTTGTGCGAACTTTAAATTTGAATTTTATGTTGAATCTGGGATAAATGTATGTGATGTTTGAAAGCACGTTAATATTTCATAGTTAGGATGAAAAACGATTATTGGGCAGTGTAAAATATTTGATATCGTGAAACAATATCTCAATCTGTGTTTTGATATTGGTGACATGTCGAAATTCACAGCTGAGCGCTTTTTAAATCGTTATATTGTGTTTTTTAGACAGGAAGTCAGATAAAAAAAAAGATGGTGCATAACTATTTGTGAAAATTTAAATGTACAGTACTTAAGTTTTTATGTAAAAACGTACGGTATGCTGTTCAAAGTGGCATATGGTTTGAATACTTTGCCTTTGCCTTAATTTTTACATCTATCATCTGTGATGGAACCTTGTATGATTGTTCAATGGATTGTAGATGATTGAATACTGATGTCTTTTTTTTCTTTTTTTTGGTGTTTTAAACCACGTTTTGTTATCTAACGAAAACGTATTCGCGCTTAATTTGCTACTGTTCGAGAATCTCCATGCAGGAAAATAATTGAATTTGACTGTCCCCAAAACAGGTAAAATTTATGATCCACATTTGTTTTTGATGTTATTAGAGATTGGATGGATGTAATATTTAAAAGTGATATACTGTAAATATTCTGAACGTAATCTAAACTCATGGTAACGTAATTAACAGCGTAAGAATAAGTTTTCGGTACAATTTTCCTTGCATAGTAGTGTATATTCAGAATGGGTTATAGCTCACCTCAACAAAGCAGATTTAAACAACGAGTTCTTGGTGTTTTAAAAAACAAATTAAAATTACAAAGCTACAAGTATTCGATATTTTCAAATACAAATTGAAACTACAAGTGCTTGGTATTTTTTAAATCAAATTGAAATAACGAGTGCTTGGTATTTTTCAAAACCGAATTAAAACTACAAGTTTGACATTTTCATGTCTACTGCAGGACACTTTATTAAACTACACAGTTAACAATAAAGCGTTTTTTTGTGATTTTTCCTGGTAAATAAACATGTGTGACATTGCATACGTTCATAATATACACCACTGATAACAACACATGAAAAAGTCACATGAAATAATATAGAGTCAATACAACTTATTCTGTTTTATACTCGAATAATGACTTGATCACGTGTATTGGGCACGTAGAATGTGTCTATTAAAACATAATATTTTTTGTCTATTATAATGTGACCAACAGTTGAATTTTTTACTTTAGAAAGAATAGGTAAACGTGCATGTGTTTATACAGCTACTCGAATACTACTCTGCACTTCCTACTTGCCCGCCATTTTCCCATGAGTGATAACCATGTTAAAATATTTCTCAGCTTACAATAAAATGATTATAATAAATGTTAGAAATATTTATATTTTCACAACACAAAATCTCTAAATATTTTAAAATTGAAACAGTTATTATCTGTGTGTGTGTGTTTTCGTATAGCAAAGCCACATCAGGTTCTTTGCTGAGTTCACCGAGAGAATCGAATCCCTGATTTTAGCGTTGTAGACTTACCGCTGTACCAGCAAGGGACAATTATTATCTACTGGGGTAATATTCTTGTTTGAATGTGTGTGTTTTCTTATAGCAAAGCCAAATCGAGGCTATCTGTTGTGTCCACCTAGGGGAATCGAACCCCTAATTTTAGCGTTGTAAATCCGAAGACTTGCCGCTGTCTCACCGGAGGACTCTTCTCTGTTTTTGCTGAATGAATTATTCATTTTTACAACCTAAAGTTCTCGTAGAAATTTGTGAATTTTTTTAATTCAAGTAGTAGTAGAAGACAGAACACGCTTTCCTACTTAAAGAAAACTCTATCGTTAAATAAATAGTTGTAAGCTTCATTCAGTAATCTTTCTCACCCCTTGCAATTTTTCAATTACCAAATATATATATGTATTTACAGTAGGTATGTTTTGCCTTTTTTCATTAAGTCGTTCTGTGTGCAAACATGTAATCATGCATATAAGACTTGAGTCAACCTATTTAAATTTGTTGTTAAGCACAGATACACACAATGCGCTATCTGTAGTGTGCAATCTGTAGGTATCGAAACTCTTTTTTAGCGTTTTATGTCTTATTACTTTTCGTTGAGGTACCGGTAGACATATAAATTAAGAAACAGATGTTTTTGTTCCCCTTCTTTCATTGTTTTTATTGATTGAATTATATGCTTATTATACAGGGTGGCCCGTAAGTCCCTACCCATCCATATATCTTATGTATCCAGTGTATCTGTGTCCTGTCCCTCATTCTCAATGCATTATATATTCTCGCTATATATATATATTCTGGTTGGTAAACTCGTTAAAAGCAGCGGAGCCAAGTTTTCTGGAACGTAACGAACAGTAAATTGTTGAATACTATATAGCTACAGTAGTCTGTTTACTGAAAGTGAAAGCCAATCTCGAATCCTTGTTAGATTATCTAACGTTACAACAGCAGGACGATTCTCTCACAGAACCAGGCATCTGGCAAAGAATGATTAAAGATTTTGGTGGTGTTTTTCGCCACGGCTGAACGATGTGTTCATCTTTCTTTTAGAAATAATTAAGTAAGATAGCGATCCACTAAAACAATAATTTACGTGAGTACTTTAAGATGAAAAGTACGTTAGGGCAATCACAAAAGTATCAGTGTCATGTTAATATATAAATAAGCAAGCATCGTGGAATATCAATCATGGTTACTAACCAACCAAGCTCAGTAACTAACGCCACCATCACGTCTTAATGTTCGATTTGGCGTTAATTCTGTAGTTGAGAGTAAGTTACTTTTGTTCCTTTTGTATACTAGATGTACTTTCCCAGGGTTCCCGAAAGTGCTCTGTTTCAAGAGTAACCCAAAACTAAGAGTAAGAAATATGTTTATTTTTTGCTTTTCATATGTCATGCTGTGTTGTAGCCTACAGAATGGATAATTCTTCTCATGATTCTCGGCATGCACATGTTTTACTGACATTACGGCACTACAATTTGCAACAGCAAGCGTCCCTTATGTGACGTTATTTTAATGTCTACTGGCCGACTTACAGACAACACGCTACTGTATAGTTGTGGGAGTGATTAAAACAAGTGACCCTTCCAAGCAATTTCGGTACCTTTTTGGGGAAATAAACACAGCCGAATCAACTTCATGTTTAGATGAAAAGGATTGTTGTATATTTTTCTTTATCAGGAAATAATTTACGTTATAAGTAGTCTTGGGACCAGTCTGTGCGCCAGCTGTCATTGTTACCTTTCAAATACGTACACACATATATATATAGATAGATAGAGCGATACATTATATTTTACCTTGCGAAATGGTTTTGATTTCCATGTGGGTTGAGACTAAAAACATGGCGACGATCGATTTAGTAACTAAGCTTCGAATTAAATTCTGCGTCATGAAAATCACCGATTCTACAGAACTGTTTCGCCAATTCCATCAAAATCGAAATGGATTTTGTTAGATTTATACAAAGTTTTTTTACTATAATATCATTACTTATATATATATAACAATGGAATCCCCGCCCTTCCATGTTCGCCCTTTCAGCCGTAGGGCGTGACGGTCAATCCCACTATTCGTTGGTAAAAGATTAGCATAACAGTTAGCGGTGGACGGTGATGACTAGCTGCCTTCACTCTAGTCTTACACTGTTAAATTAGGTACAGCTAGTGCAGATAGCCCTTTTGTAGCTTTGCATGAAATTTAAAAAACAACAACAAACGAATAAACAGAAACAATGGAATCAAAGAAATATATAGTGATACCAAAAATAATTGCATGTTATTTCTTGTTAGGAAACTTTGAACAATATTCGGTGTAATCTGTCAGCCATACTGAATTAGTTGATCTAGCCAAAGTTTAGTACAATATGTTTTATCGGAAAACAACAGAGTATAAGTGATTGCCTTTTCAGATGGAATGTATTAAAGTATACATTGTGTTGAGTAGGCCGTGCAATCAAATGTAAGTGAAATTATTACATAAAGTTAATTAATCGAATGTATTAAGTTAGATTAAATACAGAAGTAATCGCTTTTTTGGTTTTCAGCAATCTCACTTAAATGAAAACTGTATATATATATATATATTTCACAAAAGATCTTGGTTTTGTTTTGAATTTCGCGCATAGCTACACGAGAGCTATCTACGCTAGCTGTCGTTAAGACTTGAGGGAAGAGCTAGTCGTCACCACCCACCG
This sequence comes from Tachypleus tridentatus, assembly GCF_004210375.1. Lineage (NCBI taxonomy): Eukaryota > Metazoa > Arthropoda > Merostomata > Xiphosura > Limulidae > Tachypleus > Tachypleus tridentatus. Next base: position 35,019,182 of record NC_134830.1, read on the forward strand.
CCAACTCTTGGGCTACTTTTTTACCAACGAATAGTTGGATTGGCCGTCACGTTATAACACCCCCATGTTGTCAACCCACAGCATGTGTGGTGTGATGAGGATTCGAACCCGCGACCCTCATATTACGAGTCGAGTGCCTTAACCACCTGGCCATACCGGGCCTTTCACATACGAACAGATCTTTATCTTAGCATTGTGTCCCCAAAATATACTTCTCCAGTACAAAATTAATTCTATGTTTTCTTAATCTAACCACGAAGTTAAAGACGGTTGATAACACAGAAAGCATTTAATTTAATAACTCAATAAACTAGTCATTATAATATGTTATAATTTTAGTGAATTGTGGTCGTTGTACCACAATTTTCAGATACTGCTATAGATAGAAATAGTGTGTTCCGAAACGTTCGAACCTTGCAAATAAAATGTTATGTTTTATCAACTGTCTTCGTCTTCATTCGCAGTTTTACGTTTGCCTAATATTTTCATTGTTCTCTCAAAGTTCTCGTGACAGACTTAATAAAACGTGCGTTACATTCACCCCTGTATAATAACTGAGATTATTGTACATTTGTCGGTGTTGATTAAAGACGTACAGTGTACATTTAAGGAAAGCTGAATTGTTTGTATCGTCGCTGTGAAGGTTCATCTTCATGATGACGAGAAACCAACTTGAAGTAAAATGTATTCTAAAGATGGCTGGTATGGGTATTAAAACTTTAATTAACATAAAGTACAGAACATCGTTTTTACCTTCTTGTGTCATCTTCAGGTTACCAAAGAGAGTTTGCAACTGACCGTTGCAGGGCACGTGTCTTAGGGACGAGAAAGTAAATGGGTTCGAGATTATAGGGAGCGCAAAATCTAAGAAACCCTACTTATACAACAACTCAAACCAAAATTGAGCCAATTCAAGAAACGCCTTTATACTTATATTAATTAATAACCTTACATCTAACTGCAACGACACCTACAATCTCATACTTGTTTATACTCTCGTCCCTAAGACATTTGCCCTGCAACAGTCAGTTGCAAACTCTCTTTGTTTACTTGAATGTGACCTAAGAAGTTTTAAATGATTTTTCTCTGCGTTATTCTAATTAAAATTTTAACACCCATACCAGCCGTCTTTAGAATACATATTCCTTCTTGGTTTGGCCATAAAGGAGAAAGGTTCATCTTTCGAAAGCGCTCGGGTTACAGAGTTTGTATACATTTCTATCAAAACTTCTAGAACATAAGTATTTGTTTGTTTTTTTACATCATGAATGCATGGATTCATTTATAGGCTTAGTTTACTACATTGTACATAAAATGATATGAAAGTACTAATGAAAGAATCATAACGTGCTAGTTTCATTTCTTAACACTTGTTTTTGTTTTTCTTTTATTATCCCCATGCAGTAAGCCGATTTTTACTGCCTAAGATACAGAGACTTCCACCTCTTTTAAAAATTCGTCATTAATATTTCTTGCATTCTGACGTATTAAATTCTAGAACTGAAAATTAAATTTAAAACAGATAATGCAGTAACTTGTCAATTTTGAAACTTGTTGGATGGTTTTTATAAAGCGATTTCTTGTTGTTTATGAGTTAATATGAGTTTATTTTTTCATTAAAGTCGTTATATGTGTAAGAATTTAGAAAAAGCTTCTCAGTGGTTCTAACTGGCCGACTAAAAATAAACATAATAATAATTAATGTGAATTTCAGAAAAGGTAATTTAAATTTACATTTATTTATCTATGTTCACTTAGTAAAACAAGTGTGTGTTGTGTTTTCTTATAACAAAGCCATATTGGATTATCTGCCGAGTTTATCGAGGGGAATTGAACCCCTGATTGTAGCGTTGTAAATCCGTAGACCTACTGCTGTACCAGCAGGGAATGTACAAGGAGTATAGCTTAAAACTGCATTTCTAAGTTTTTATATCTTGAATATTCAGTTCTTAATTGCTCTTAGAGCTTGAAACTGAAATTCTCAGTTATTATTATAGCTTGAAACTGAAATTCTCAGTTATTCTTATAGCTTGAAACTGAAATTCTCAGTTATTCTTATAGCTTGAAACTGAAATTCTCAGTTATTATTATAGCTTGAAACTGAAATTCTCAGTTATTCTCAGAGCTTGAAACTGAAATTCTCAGTTATTATTATAGCTTGAAACTGAAATTCTCAGTTATTCTTATAGCTTGAAACTGAAATTCTCAGTTATTCTTATAGCTTGAAACTGCAGTGCAGCAAACACCAGAAACAACTTTTCACACCTCTTTGTGTATTTTTGCGCTGTAAAAACAAACAAAAATTAAACTTTTGAGGAGGTCTAAATTGTTACTTCTTGTGATGTTGATCGATAATCTATAATCATCGATATATATAGATATGAAGAAAAAAATGTGATGATGCTCGTTGGTTTATTTTAACGGCAATGAATGGTTGCTGCGAAGGTGGGAAACCTATTGTGCTAACGTATCAAAATGAGTGCATATTAATTAACACACTTTAGAAGACAGTGTTATGGAAAAACTTTTTTACTCGCGTTTACTTAAATAAAGTGGCTGTTCAGTTTGTTTTACCATGATGTTGGTAACAAGCTGAAGTTGACAGCACAGTGTATACTGTAATAACACTGGTAATCATATTTCTCTTCAGAATGTTTATACCTTGTTAGTTGATCTAACAGGAAACGTGTTAATGAAGTGCTGCATGAAACACTGTCGAATTTAAATGAAGATTCCTATGCAACGTAACACCTTTGTTTTTATAGTGAAGCTATTGTATCTTTGGTTGAGCTTTTCACATTTTCTTCGTTTACTTTGCTGGCCTGGCTCTCATTCACTTGTTATTCAGTATTATGTTAGGAGTAATAACAAAAGTATACCTAAAGAACACAGCATCATTTTCCCGTCTAACGCATAGCAAGATGTGATAAAATCTTTGGGCTCTTAGCGCTACCTGGATTGTGCAGAACATTCTTTCAAGAATGTTTGGTTCAGGTTATTGGCTTTGTTTGTTTCTTTTTTAGTTTCGCGCAAAGCTACACGGGGGCTGTTTGCGCTAACCGTTCCTAATTTAGCAGTGTAAGACCAGACGGTTTTGATTTGATTTGTTTTGAATTTCGTGCAAAGTTGCACGATGGCTATCTGCACTAGCCGACCATAATTTAGCAGTGTAAGACTAGACGGAAGGTAGCCAGTCATCACCACCCAGCGTCAACTCTTGGGCTGCTCTTTTACCAACGAATAGTGGAATTGACCGTCACTTATAACGCCCCCACAGCTGAAAGGGCGAGTATGTTTGATGTGACTGGGATTTGAAACCACGATCCTCAAATTATGAGTCGCACGCCTTAACACGCTCAGCCATGCCGGGCCAAGTTCATACATCTGTCACTTTTCCGTCTGGAGAAGTAGAAAATAAAGTCAAATATTAAAGTAGCGTACTTGTACTTCTGTATTAATAACTTATCACTGCAACTGCATTTTTATCTTAATTAATTAATTCTCAATGTTAAAGGTGTCCAGAAAATCAGTTTTAGCTTTTATTATAAATTTCTTCTTCAGTTTTAATTTCCGTGATCGTCTATCTACGTAATTATAGTTCCATGAATTTACACACAGTGCACACTTATAATCTGATAAATAGCGTTAATAATTCTTGGCTTATAAAACTAAAATTTGTGCTTCTTACCCTCCCAGTGTACACACTACAGTAAATAGATTTTGTACTTTCACACTTGGAAGATAATAGTAGCTAGATACTTGAATCTATATTGGTGTACAAGAGGCCCGGCATGACCAAGTGTGTTAAGGCGTTCCACTCGTAATTCGAGGGTTGCGGGTTTGAAACACGGTCGCACCAAACATGCTCGCCCTTTCAGCCGTGGGGGCGTTATAATGTTACGGTCCATCCCATTATTCGTTGGTAAAGAGTAGCCCAAGAGTTGACGGTGTTTGTTGATGACTAGCTGCCTTCCCAGTAGTCTTACACTGCTAAATTAGGGACGGCTAGCACAGATAGCCCTCGAGTAGCTTTGTGCGAAATTCAAAAACAAACAAAACAATTACTGAAGTTTCTTGCTTATTTACTTATTGTTAAAAAATAATAAATACTCTTAGAAGTTCAAGATATAAAAATAACTTAAATTGTATGATCATATATCCTTCACGTTATTTTTACTATATTTTTAAGTTGTTTATGTATTTATTTCTGCTTGTACGTAATATCACTAGTTCATTCATATATCTCATCGTGCTTTTCAATAATAAACTTTTTATTCATATCTGAATGTCTCATGTGAATTAGTTACCTTTTACACTTTGTATGTGTGTAAAATAACAAGATATTTATTAAGTTTATGTGGAATAAGAAATTCACTATATTATTATATTTTATATTTTGTCTTGGCAAAAATTTCAGTGTTTTCTAAAATCGAAAACTTGAAATATATTTCTATCAAAAGCTTTCATACTAAGTATATATATATTGATATGCACACACACACACTTGGAAATCTTGTCTTATTTTATGAAATATTCATTGGGACTTTACTTACACTTGTACATGTAATAAGCCAATTATATCAGAGTCAAGCATTATTCAAAAAGGCAGTGTTCATGTTTTATCATCTCGTTGGAATGTTTCCACTTGAACGATTGTTTATGTTACGACAAATTATTTGTAAGATTCTTTTCTAGTTGTCCCCGGCACCGAAGGTGGACAGAGGTGATGTTTTCACTCTTGTGTTAGTATTATTTTGTATGTTTATCAGCAAGGTTTCTTAAAAACAAAAAGTTGAACAGATTTGAACAAAAGTTGATATAAATTTGGACTGTGATCCAACTTAAAAGTGAATAGTTTTTAGAGGGTCAAAGACCAAGCTCACGTGGGGGCGTTATATTGTGACGGTCAGTCCCATTATTCGTTGGTAAAAGAGTAGCCCAAGAGTTGGCGGTGGGTGGTAATGACTAGCTGCCTTCTCCCTAGTCTTACCACAGGTAAATTATGGACGATTAGCGCAGATAGCCCTCGAGTAGCTTTGCGCGAAATTCTAAACAAACCAATTACCACCCGCCATCAACTCTTGGGTTAACTCTCTTATCAACGAATAGTGAGATTGACCGTCACTTGTAATGCTCTTATGCCTGAAAGGGTGAGCATGTTTTGTGTGACGGGAATTCAAACCCGCGACCGTCAGATTATGTGCCGAGCACCCTAACCATCTGGCCATGCTGAGTCACTTAATTAATAAAACTTTGTATTAATTACAAAAAACTCCGGCAATGTCTAGAAAAGACGAAAACGTTCCACCATTTGTGGACTCGACTTCTTTGTAAATCACCCAAGCCTCTGTGATGGCATCAAGGTCTGTTGGTTTCTCACGCTTTGAAGCTTAACTTGATTGGTTTCAGGGCAACAAAACAAACCAATATTTTTGATTGATTTTAAGTTTCTTTTATATTATTTATAGCTTTATGGGTTGTTGTTTTATCTCAGTTATTCGTGAATTTGTCGAAGTATAACGTCAGTTCCAGACCTATTTAGCTTTCTTCACTCTCAAACAGAAACAATAGCATAAGTTTAAAACATGAATTAAACGTTCAATTTTACTGAAATACATCGATCATTTAGTTGTTACAGAAATATGATTTTGATTCCTTCAAATATATCATTAGTGATCAATAATTTCATCGCTTGGTGTGTTATTCATGTTAAGTGTTTGTTTTTACAACTATGGTGCCTGCAGCTGTTCATCTCTTCAAGTACGTTGTAAATAAGTTTTACACGTGTAAATGTATCTACTGTGTGTACACATACTTGTGACTTTGTGTCGTTATTTGGCTTTCAGTGATGTACAAATGTTTTCTTTTCTGTACACATAAATCTAAGCTCTCGGATGGTTAATTAAGTTACTGATAGATGAAATTCAATATATAATTACCTGGAAAACGAAACGTATTACTCATTTATAATGAATGGGTTTTTAGCGACAGTGAGTATAGTGGTTTTTTTGTTATGTTGTTTACAACAATATTTTTTATATTATAATTAGCTGTTTGTTGATTTTTTTAACAATATTTTTGACATTATAATTAGCTGTTGAAGCTACTCGAGGGCTACCAGCAATAGTCGACTCTAATAGAAAAGTAATAAAGGGAAGACAGCTAGACAACACCATCCGTCGCCGACTTTTGGGCTACTCAAGTCGAATTGTGGGTTAAGTAATGTATCACTTGCAGAAATGTTGTGTAAGATATTCATTATAAAAAATCTAAAAGTCCGAATTTTTTTGAACAAACTTTCAGCAGAGTTCCATGTAACTTAACATTATTCTGAAGTTTCAATTTAACTTATTCTCACACTCTTGTTCTGCTGTTCATGTCAGAAAATCTTATATTATTCTATATACTCATGAAATAAAATAGTACGATCATTTTTTATGACAGAAAACAAAAAGAGCAAAAGATACTGTGAGTGATCCGTCTGAACACCACTGAAGTTTGTGGATATTCCATGGAACAATCACGAAATAAGCTCGTAGTTTGTTTAACAATAACTGATATTTCAGTAAAGTTGTGTGAGAAAACTGTGTTGATTAGTCGCTTGTGGAAAGGTCAACATTCATTTACGAATACATGATGTGTAAATGCGCTAAACATAAATTATCTTGCTGTCTGTGTGAAACAGGTTCACACTAATTGATTTTGTCCTAACAGAAACGTTGTAATGTTAACTTGCAAATGATTCACCTGTTTTTATACTGTTCAGAAATGATGATTTCTACATAATAAATCATAAAGAATCATTTTAATAAACTGACCGTGTAAGAAAGGATGAAACCATGAACAGTTTGGGTTATAAAAATGTGCTAACGTAAAGCGATGCAGTTAGTGTAGACGTAGTCGCTGATATAAATATCTAACACCCTGGCCTTTTATCATGAACTCTTTTAATTATGGGTAAGTTTGTTTTGTTTCAAACCTGAGACCCTTGGATTACGAGTTGAGTGCCTTAACCACCTGGCCATGCCGGGACCTCGTGCAACCTCACCGCTGAACTACTAATTATAGTCTTTGAAACACGTCACTCCAAATGCGCTTTGCCTTTTTTAAGCCGACGAGACTTATCGCTAATCACTAAGATTTGTCAAGTCGATAACCGTCACACCTGTATATCCTAAAAGTAAAAAATTATCTTTTGCGTTTACATACCAGCGTGTTATAAGATATCCTTGTTTGTTTTAGAGAAAAGTCACTATCTGTTGTTTTATCTTTGTAAGTCCGTAGATTTACCATTGTTCCATCGGAGGACATCTTACAAGATCATATATTTTAAATTTAAATAAGAATGTCTCGAAGTAAATGAGTTATTGTAAATTGTTATATAATATAACGGTAGATATTTGAAAATAATAAAATATTATACCTGATGATGACAGGTTAACCAGGTGAAACTTTGTATCAATATAACGTACTCAAATTAATATAGTTTTATACAAATATTTATTATAGGAATATTTATGTGTCCTCTCGGTGATAGTCATTTTGTTATATGCTAATGGGATCGTTTTCCCAATAATTATTTCTTCACTTAGTGTTATTATACATGTATCATAACGTTCTACTGTTGTAAACAATTGACATAGTAATTTGTTATTGGTTGATTATATCAACGGATAAAGATTAGTTCGTTTTATTTGACAATTGTCAGTGAAGACGACTGTCATGGAGATTTATTATGAAAGTGCCATCTGTTGGTAGGCCTGGCATGGGCAGGTGGTTAAGGCGCTCGACTCGTGTTCTGATGGTCGCGGGTTTGAATCCCTGTCACACCAAACATGCTCACACTTTCAGCCGTGGGGGCATAATAATGTTTCGGTCAGTTGCACTATTTGTTGGTAAAAGAGTAGCTCAAGCGTTGGCGGCGGGTGATGATGACTAGCTGCCTTTTCCCTAATCTTACACTGCTGAATTAGGGACGGCTAGTGTAGATAGCCCTGGTGTAGCTTAGCACGAAATTCAACAAACAAACCATCTGTTGTTTGATACTGGTTTTATTAGTTAAATAAAATTATAATATTCGGAATATATATATATATATACATCTTATCAAAATTGGACCATCAGTTTATCAGAAGACATCTAAAAGTCATTGATATATGATAGGTGTTTGCACTAACTGTACTTTTCTTCTCCAACAACAGTTAAATGCCACATGAATTACATCAGAAGATCAGACCTCAAACACGTCACAGATAATTACACTGGTTATGTTTCGCTCTTGAGGATCCGAATACAAAAACACTGATCAATTTACTCAGCAAACTGAACGAAACAACTGTCTTTTGATGTTTTATTTCGAGCTTAATTAAGCAACTGACTATTTCATCGGTAATTATAATCTAATCCATGTACTAGATATTTTGTAAAGTCTTTCATTCATTAATATACGCCGAATATTCTAGGACTAATTTTATCATACATTAATTCACCCTCTAGGTAAGTGTGTGTTTTTTACAGCAAAGCCACATTGGGCTATCTGCTGAGCCCACCGAGGGGAATCAAACCTCTGATTTTAGCGTTGTTAACCCGGAGACATACCGCTGTACTAGCGGGGAACCTCTAGGTAAGTTACAAATTATATATCTTATAACAATATTTTCGACGTAACTTCAGGAAAAACACAGGAGTTTTAGACTTTCTGGGCAGGTGAGTTACTCTACTTGAATGTTTAACAAATACGAGGGCTGTTCAAAAAATACGCGGACTGTTTGAATTGCGCGGCTCCAGTTGGTTCCAGGGGAATCCGCTTGGTGTCGCTAGGTTCGCACAGATCAGCTGATTACGACGCCATTTCCCGATTGCAGATATCTTCATTTGTGTATTAGCTACGCGGTTTTAAGTGAAGTGCGATTTTTTCGTTTGGCGGATTTCAGAATGAATGACCTGAAGGAGCAACGACTTGCTGTGAAATTTTGTGTTAAACTTGGAAAATCTGCGACTGAAACTTTTGCTATGCTTAACGCGGCTTACGGTGATGTTGCAATGAAGCGTACGGCATGTTTCAAGTGGCATGAACGTTTTAAGGATGGTCGACAGTCCATTGAAGATGATGAGCGTCCTGGACGTCCTTCCACGTCAACTGACGACCCACACGTCGACAAAATCAACACCCTGGTGCGGGCAAATCGACGTCTGACTGTCAGGGAGCTTGCTGAAGAGTGTGGGATATCAGTTGGATCTTGTTACGAGATTTTGACCGAAAAATTGAAGATGCACCGCGTTGCTGCGAAATTCAGCCCTCAGAACTCGTGAGTTTTTGCCCAAACACTTGACCACTGTTCTTCCCCACCCTCCCTACTCACCTGATCTTGCTCCTTGCGTTTTTCTTGTTCCCCAAACTCAAAAGACCCTTGAAAGGAAGAAGATTTGAGACGATTCCCGAGATTAAGGCAAATGCGACGAAGGAGCTGGAGGACATTACAAAAGAAGCGTACCAGGACTGTTTCAACAAGTGGAAACACCGTTGGGATAAGTGTGTGCATTGGGGAGGAGAGTACTTTGAAGGGGTCCCAGACCTGTAACTTCTAAATAAAGTACATTTTGTTTTATGACGTCAGTCCGCGTATTTTTTAATAGACCTCGTACACTTCTTGAACTGGTTAAGTGTGTAATGAACGTAATGCCTATCGCGTTTAGTGCTTTTTGGCCACATGTTTTAATTTAGTTGTGTAACAGCCGTACATTTCACAAACGGTTCAGTTGTTAGATCGTTACACTAAATTACGTTATCAGACGTATATTTGACATAAATGCACTTGTGATACGTTAATATAAGTGATATTTTATGGTCTATCTATTATCGTTGGCATTGTTTTTTCTTATGGTATGTATTGAGTGGAGAGAGATATTTAGGAGTGTCGTCATCACGTATGATATTGTGATCTATGAAGAAATAAAACACGAATATTTTATGACAGAAAATTACTTTGTGAAGGAAAGAAACGTTCCTCAACTGGGGTGTTCTGGGATATTGTTAACCATTTCACCTCGCTAGCGATGATTTTTGTTTTAATATTCGTGAGGTATTTATATTTTATCTGGAGAGGTTTGTCCAGTGAACGTGAAGACTTGGGATTAGAATATGAAGAAATGAGAGAAGCACAGTCATGATTTAGGAATGTTCGTAAATCATTTTTATACAGATTTTTGTCAAAGTATCTGAACGAACAATCTAGGAGTCACTACTGTTTCGATCGTCCCTTACTTCTTTTCGAAGGTAGTGCACGTGCTTTTGAACATGCTCAACGATACTGTTTCAATCCGCGGAAGAAAAAAAAAAGAGATTATGGAACACGTTATGTGTTGTAATGTATTTAGAAAATGCACTGGTGAAGCTAATAAATAATTATGTTTACAACAGAACTTTGCAACCGGATTCATAATTTAATATTTCCTCTAGTGGCTGAACAGTAAGTTTGAAAAATTATGTCACTAAATATCACATTTCGATACTTGTGATGGCCACAGCAAGGATAGTCTGTTGTGAAGCTTTATACATTACAACAAGCGACAACAACAACAAATTAAAAATTACGGATCGGATTGTGCTCCGTTCTAACGTACGACGTTTTTGCAATTAGACAATGTAAACTGTCTTTACACCAGAAATATATTACAGTTTTTCAGAAAAGAACTCAATGGGCCTTCTTGAATTTCGAATTTGATAATGACAAGCTTGAGAAATTAAAATAAAAAAGCATTTCAATCTTTTATGTTAAATAATAGCATGACTACTAACACAATAAGCAGGTTAGAGCAGAGTTTGTTTGTAGTTAAACACATAACTACATAATGAACTATCCGTCCTCTGCCTACAACGGATATCGAAACCGGGTTTCTAGCATTGTAAGTCCACAGACATACCGCTGTGCTACTAGGGTTGGCAGGTAAGGTTATTTAAATTTTGAAAATGATAAGCATTCCCTTTTTAATTATATCGATAATATTTTACGTCATATCGATTTCTAATCCATTTTCGTAATATAAAACAAATTAACTTAAACACAGACACAGGTTCTTCGTCTTATGGCTCTTCGGTAGGTTTGAGAGTTTACGAATTCGACGTTCGATTCCCGTGGCGGACATTACGGTGAGGGCCGTCGTACAACATTGTGTTAAAATTGAACAATGTTTTAGTACAAGGATGTTACGCTTGTTTTCATTGCTTATTCCTGTTATTAAAATTTTTGTTTAATATGGCTTACAGTACCAGGCAATCTCATCATACAAAGACAACGTGAAGTTGTCAACTAAAAGCTTCAGCAAAGTTTGCTGTTTGTTTCTCCCTCTGTCTAGTGTCTTTTTGAGCAGTAGTAACTCCAGAGATCGGTCAGTGAGGCAAAATAAACAAATAAGCACCTGGATCAAGTCTTTCAGTGTGTTTTCATTTTCACCACAAATAGAGGAAACCGATAAGAATATAGCTAACGTGACTATTGTGTGATACTTTATTAAACAAATATGAACGCTTTCGTGTCATATACGTGAAATGAACAACAAAACAATGCAGAAGGATGACAGCGTTGACAGTATTGATAATGTCCAAATACTGTGTGGTCTGCTGTACTGTGAAAATGGAGTTCTGAACTATTTTTATAGGCTTCTAACCTTAAACATTTCATCGAGCTGCGTAAAATGAAAATTTTATTGTCACATTGCGTTAGCTCAACTGTGTAGCAAAGTATATTACGCTGTCTCAGGCGACTGAGTCTTTCTATTGTATGGTCACACAGATATATTAAATTAGCATACAAAACGCTACCATAGCTACAGCTGCAGTGTTAAAAAAGGACGAATTGTTTTACTGCTTCATTCTGTTTCATTTGTTTAGTTTCCATCAATCGACACAACATTTTGTTGCTTTAAGTTCTGTTTGATTAACCAATCGTCGTAAGAGCAGTGAAATCAATGGTATTGTGTAGTTTTAAGATGTAAACGAACCTGGACTTTTTTTTATTATGGATTGCTTTTAGAACTGATGTAGTTCAACTTTGTTTATAGCCGGGTGGTTGGAGCGCTTGACTCGCAATCTGAGGGTTACGAGTTCGAATCCCCTTTCCAACCAAACATGGCCGTTCTTTCAGCGGTGGGGTATTATAATGTAACGGCTAATCCTACTATTCGTTCATAAAAGAGTAACCCAAGAGTTAGCGATGGATGGCGGTGATCAGCTGCTTTCCATCTCGTCTTTGACTGCTAAATTAAGGGCGGCTAGCGCAGATAGCCCTCGCGTAGCTTTGAGCGAAATTCTAAAACAAGCAAGCAATAATTACAAAAGGCTGCACGAAACTGTCAATTCTTTTAAAACACTGTTGTGTCCCTAGTTGCTATAATGTACGTTTTCTAGTCATATACTCACATTTACATTATTTCAACGAACTCATCGTTCCATTTACTTCTTACTTTATATGGTTTAAAATAATTTTTCATTATTCTGTCAAATGTTCCTAATCACACCAGAAAGGAAGACTTACTCTTCATTAAATTGCTAACGATAACTCATTTTCTAAAATCGATCGTTGCTTTCAGTCGATGGGGATCTAATTATCTGCATTCTTGAAAGAAGAAACATTTGGTACTCGGTGCTAATGGCCTTATCCTTTATCCGTCAATCATAACTCGCGATGTTGAAAGGTAAAGACTGACTTGAAGTGTTCCATTGCTATTTAGTTGATGGAAATTTCCTCGGGTCAAAAACCGGAAAATTTTGTTACGTGGTTATGAGATTTTTGATTAATATATATATATAAACATTCTCCTGAAACGCCAGTACTGTTTTAATTTATTACTGTGATTAAAATATTAAGATAAGAAATCGAAGAGGGTTTTTAGATTTTGTTAAGGAATGTGGCTAGTATTGTCAGATTGATGTACAGCATCAGTGAAAGCGTAATTGTGTCAACGTTTATTACGAAAACTTAAAAGTACAGCTATAGTAAAGTATGTTTAGGACTAATGTGAGTTTATTGTAGTTAATCCAGGATTTATTTCAGTAGTTACGCTTGCATCTGTACCCAACAGTATTGGTTAATTACTTGCATCTGTTTATGTAAGACTGTACGAGTCGTAAGACTCGTAGGTTCAGTATAACGTGTTTGTTTTACCGAATCATAAATATCTATTATGCTATTGAATTATAAAATATCTTTGAAATTATTTTATAAACATATATATCTGTGTGTATGTGTTTACGTATATAATATTTTATAAACATATCTTTCAAGACGCATGAAACAATTAATAATTTGTGTGCTTGTTCAACAGGGATATACTGAGTACTGACGTAAAATTTTCTAGACATTTATCACTGCCTCATTCTTTTGCAATACATATTTTTAGAAGGATAACGTATTATACACAACTGTATTAGTTATCTCATTTTCTTTCCACTACATTACTTTCAGCACTTTTTTGTTTCGTAATTTCTTTCTTCCTCTGGGTAGGGGAGAAAAGATGCTCAAAGACTTGACCATTCACTGACACACACTTTTTAGATAAATGTCGCGGGCTGCTCACGGTTGTCCAATTTACTTCTTTATTATCGTGCAAAATAAATCATCGGTTCTTTGAAAATTGATGTACTTTTGTCTTCTTCATCACTAAATACTCATTTATATATTTTTGGGGTGGAAGATAGATGTTGTCATGTGCTTCCTTCATCTGTGCACTCAGCTTTGTTGATTTACAGAGCTTGGAGTTCATACTCTTCCTGTTTGTCTGTATATATCCTACAGCGTGTTCTCTTAAACTGTCAACATAACTTATTGCTTATCATACTGCATAAAACATTCCAGTTTTTCTCTCTTTATTCCTAATGATTCACTTTGTCAAATCACTTTCTGTAGCCGTGTAGTACTGAACGGGCACTCTGAAACTTGAAATATTTTTGAAGACGTTAGAAAGCAAACAACAGGATATTGAACTGCGTTAATGGTCCTTTTGTACACATTTCAAAGTCTGCCGTATCTTAAGCTGAGGGAAATGAACATCTGAAGAAAATGTACTTGCTGTAGGCTTCTTTTTTGTGTATCATTAATAATCGCAATAATGTTACCCGAGTTCCTCGAGATTTATTTACAGATTTTTTAGCAGTGTACAATTATTGTAGTTTTATTCTTTATTTTTTATATCATTTTATAAAAATTAGCGGTTCATAACATTACGGTATAGCACGTACAGCACTAAAGGTTGAGAACTTTAGGTAAATGAGTGTTGTTGTTATGATTTTTTTTTTTTAATTTTGCGCAAAGCTACTCGAGGGCTATCTGCGCTAGCCGCCGTTAATTTAGCAGTGTAAGATTAGAGGGAAGGCAGGTAGTTATCACCACCTACTGCCAACACTTTGGTTACTCTTTCACTAACGGATAGTGGAATTGACCGTGACATTATAACGCCCCCACGGCTGAAAGGGCGAGCATGTTTGGTGTAACAAAGATTCGAACCCGCGATCCTCGGATTACGAGTTGAGCGCAGTAACCACCTGTTCATCTCGGGCCTAAGGTCCTTAAAAGACCCTCAATATTGTATCATTTCATTAATTTATACAATTTTATGCAATTAGCAAACAAATGCAGGAATTGTGTTATCATAGTCTCTAAAAATATTTGGGAAAGAAAAGATTTGAACAACATTTCGGAAAGACGACCTCAGTTTTTAGTAGCGAAGTAGGATGTATAAAACGACCACCATGTAACGGGTATGTTGTAAAAATTAAACTACTCAGCCATGTGGACGGTATTTTAAGGAATTATCCCACCTTGATTTGGTGACAAGATGACATTTCGGACACTACAGCTGACTGTGTTTTGTTTTGTTTTATCTGTATACGGAATTTTATTACCATAATATTCATAATAAATAATCTATTTAAATGTTTTATTTAACATTGATACGGAAGAAAACATTGCCTTAACAACTTAACTTATTAAGAACAGAAAGAAATCTAAGCTTTAGCAAGCGAAGTTTGACTCTGAAAATATGTTTTTAATGCAAGTTTCACTACCTTTAAATACACTCGTCAACTATCAAAACTTACTTTAGTGCAGGTTTCGCTATCATTAAATACACTCGTCAACTATCAAAACTTACTTTTGGTACATACTTCACTATCATTAAATACTCTTGTCAGGTATTAAATATTATTTTTAATAGAGATTTCGCTATCATTAAATATAGTTGTCACTACATTTATAACAACACTTGTAATAAACTGAGCACTGTTTCTCTAATAAAAGAATGAACCCGAATGTTTTGGTCTGGTGGTAAGATGAGTGATATTTGTATTAATCAACTATTTGGTCCGGACATGTCTTAGTTATTAGCGTTCCGGAACCTGAATTCGAAACTTTATTGTTCTCGACTCGTTGCAGTAAGATCTCTTTCAGCACTTTGGTACCGTGCTTGAGTTAGAATAATGGCGATACAATCAGATTTTGGTGCTCTTGTCTAGTCGACAAGAGCAGCTCAAGAGTTGGCGGTGGATACTGTTAACTAGCTATCTTTTCCTTATTGTAGTCTTATCAATTGAAAATTAATGATTGTATATGCAGGTAATCCTTAATCACTTATTTTCCTGATTCTCCAGATGGTTTTGGATGCGATACTTTTTACCAGTTCCCCAAGTTATTAGATTCGCTATTAAAAGAATGCATAGGATGGGGTTGTGATAAGAAACTGTACAGCTGGTTTATGCTCTGTCACAATGTAAACAATACAGATTGTTGATGACGTTTTAGTAATTACGTCTTTGGGCGCTGCTTTGAAATGTCAGGACCTCGTGCTAAATTACTAGACATCTTTGTAATGGTTTTAATCACCTTGTATGAATGTCATAGGAAACTCGAAGAATCCATATCAAGAAACGTTACGTGCAACTAACTTAAACTGTGTTTTGGTGAAGTAATGTTCACCTGAATTGGCTGCTTTATCTGTGGAACTGGAGGAACTGGAGTGTCTCAAAATGGTGGTCTACTTGTGGTACGGGCCATCTTTTTTATAATTCTATTGTGTTATAAGTATAGAGTCGGTGTATGATCATCACAATGATATCGCGCATACACAGTTTCCAACTTTTTATATAGCCTTAGGTGTATTGTCTAGGGTATTGTGTTGAGATTTTTTTTAGGTACTTATATTTTTTCTTATTCAGATGAGAAATGAAGAAACCCAGGTGTTAAACAGATCTGAGTTAAAAATTCTTTGTCTCATATCTCAAACACTTTGTTTTGATATGAGAGAGTGTAAAAACACGTGTACTGAGCAACCCTCTGTAGTTTATCTTGGTGTAGAAGCAAATGTATGCTGTTCCATATATGGATGTTCTACTTTCATTATGTAATGGTAAGTATAATTTACGTCGTTAATTCGTATACAGTTAGGACTTGTTAGAGACTGTCACCTCTAAGGTTACATTTCAGCGCTGTTATCTGCAGTGTTAAAATGGATAATTAACAAGAATATTTTTCTTTCTTTCGGAAAAATCGTGGACTACTTTTATAAAACTCAGATTTTTACCGGTATTATAGTAATTATGTGTTTACTTAATGTAGCAACTTCTAACGATTTCAGTTATACTATAAGTGTATCATGTGACCTTAGAACAATATAAACATAATGCATTATACTTAAGAACTGAAATAAACCTCTTAAATAAACAGTTTTCAACAGCTTTACCTGGCCTATTTTCAAGCCAACAAGTAACTCACTTGTTTTTATAAAAAAAAAATATATTTTTGTGTGTTTTATTATTGTTATTTCGTTTGTACTTCTTGAGTCCTGTTTATACGTATATATACGCGTTTCCTGGTTACCGATTTGACTTACGACAATGTGTTATTACCTCGTCCCTCCCTCCATATACCATATAACTGAGTGTTTCTTATGCTCCACATGCGTTGGAAGAAAGTAAAAAGTGGGAGGGGTAGATTGCAAAATTCATTTCGCCAAGGGAATGTGAGCCACGTGTGCACGCATTACAGCACGGATAAACCCTTGAAGCTCTTGGGTTCTGAATTAAATTGTATGCATTTTCCTGCTTTTCTTAAAGTATTGTTTGTGATTCTGATACATTTTTACTGGTAGAGAATGAAAAATTGGGGAGGGGTTGGGGTCCCACCCCCCTGATTTCTATGCCACCATGTTCTTTTCAGTTTACAGTCGAGAACTACCCGACGAAGATATGTTCGAAATTTTGCTATTATTTTTGTGTGCGTGTTAGTTTTTGCTATTTTGTATTTGTTTGGTTTGAGAGCTGAAATTAAGCTTTTGTTTTGTAATTTTGTTTTATTTAAACACGTGTGTTAGCATTCTGATGACAGCACTAAAAAGTTATATTTTCGTATCTTTCACAGTGCGTGATTTTTCTTATGTCCGCTGCTTGGTGTTTGTTTGGTGAAGGGTGTGCCACAAATCCACATTTCTTTAAATTGTAGATGTAGAAGTATTATTTATTTATTTTTTGTTTGTGTAGTTCGGAATAAGAATAACAAAATCCACCTTGAGCTTGGGAAACGTAGCCTTTCAGAAGTAATCTCTAACGCAAGGCCATTATAGGTTGTGTTAACCACTTGGGAACATTGTATATTTGTTTATGCCGGCACTATCGTAATGCTAGGATACCTTTACAGTTGTTTCAGTTGAGATACAATCTATTTCAGGATATTTTTTTTCGTTATTGCGATTGGCTAAGCTTTAGAGATTGGTTTTTCTGTCACTTCCATGACGAGAGTCAGCAATGGCTCCAGGGACTATAAACTCTCAAAAGAATCGGTTGAATATTTCCTTTCTTCTGTTTGCTGGTCATTTTCTGCTTCCAGTTTTTAAATCAGCTTTAAGTCTCTTTTATTTCATCTTTAGTTCAGTTTAATCTTGGTTACAACATATTTTATGTAACATCATAACTTCCGTTTCTTTTAGTAGTGTTTGTTTTTTGTTGGTTTTTTATTTTGCGCAAAGCTACTTGAGGGCTATCTGCGCTAGCCGTCCCTAATTTAGCAGTGTAAGACTAGAGGGAAGGCAGCTAGTCATCACCACCCACCGCCAACTCTTGGGCTACACTTTTACCAACGAATAGTGGGATTGACCGTCACTTTATAACGCCCCCACGACTGAAAGGGCGAGCATGTTTGGTGCGACCCTCAGATTACGAGTCGAACGCCTCAACACGCTTGGCCATGGCGGGCCTTTTAGTAGTGCTTTTCATTTATTCCACTGAACGTGTTGAAACAAATAAAGTAAAAGCATAACCAAGTAAGAGAGAAAGACAAGGCACACTTAGTGACACGAGATGTGTGGGTCTTTTATCTGTATTATTTGATCGTGAAACTTCTATAGCTTATCTTGCAATAATAACAATTTTAATATTTTAAATTCCTTATTTGAGACCAATCTCTGTGGTTAATTTTGTTCAATCAGTTCCCATTTTTCAGTTTCCTTGTCAGAAACGAATTCAAATCAAGCACATATATTTACAAGATATGCTCAGTTATTCTTATGTTGGGACCGGCATGGCCAGATGGTTAGGGGCGCTCGACTCGCAATCTGTGGGTCGCGGGTTCGAATCCTTGTCACACTAAACATATTCGGTTTTTCAGCCGTGGGAGTGTTATAATGTGGCGGTCAATACCACTATTCGTTGGTAAAAGAGTAGCCCAAGAGTTGGCGGTGGATGATGTGTAACTGCTTTCCTTCTAGTCTTATACTGCTAAATTAGGGCTCGTGTAGCTTTGCGCGAAGTTAAAAACCAACAAAGAAAATATTGTTATGCTATTAACATAATAAACTTTGTTTCCCAGATTACAATAATAAACGTTTATTTGACTGTCGTTCGTTATATTTTAGTATACTAATAATTTTTCATGTTTGAATTTACTTCTACAATATTCCATATTCGAGTATGTAATGTACCCATTATTAAGCTAGTATGGAATTTTGCAGTAGTATTTCAGTTACTTATATACGTGTGTGTGTGTTGATTCCATGTTTTCAAGTCGCGATCCATAGCAGTTTATTCGAACAATTTTTATATGTTAATACAGTAGAATGCGAGCTGTGGCGCCACGGGCAACTTGTTCAGCAATGTGTATGTAGTTAACTGCTGTTTCTCGAAAATTCGATTTTTCAGCGCTATCAAGGATATCTTATGCTGAAGTGGAATAAATGCATGTCTACAGAGAGGCTGAGACATTCCATCTCTAAGAAAAGAATATTTCGGGTTCTACACTGAAACAGAAAAACTCGCAAGCCCGAAAACACTTCAAATCCGGAGTAACACTCTCATCTGGAAATCGAAATATGTGGTTGAAAAGGTTTGACGAATATGAAGACAGTTTTTGCAGAATGTAGAACATTAAATACCTGGGTCACGTTATGTGCAACAACAATATCTGGAAATGTTCGATTCTTAATAATACTATCAACAGTTTATAAAAAACGTTCATCCAAATATATGTGTGTGTATATATATTATAGCCCTAATTTTTAAGCCAAAACAAAACACATTGAAATTAAACAAATTACGTTGCATTTCTTAAAAAAAAGATCCTAGGGTACAAGCTACAACATGAGATTATAAAATGAATTCTAGGTTTTGGAGGTGACTGCGGAAATAGGACCACATTGCGGTGGGGATACACCGTTTATCAGTTTTAACCTCCAATTTGCTGGTATCACATAGAGACGTGTGTCTTTTTTTTTTAATGCAGCGTATTTTGTTTAAAATGTGTTTTGTTTTGGCTTGTAAATTATGGTTATAATATACTTAATCAGAGGTTGGAATTTGCTGTTTTTAACACAGTCCTTCCTCATGATTTTGTTCATTTATTCAACCTCATTTAAATTTATTTATTTAATTTCACCAAAAGATATATGACACACATATATCTTTATGTGAGTGTAGAACATCAGGAGTAAATGAATTAATAAAAACAAATATAGTGTCAATATATATCGAAAGATGTAAGTTAGATTCAAACACACATCCTCAGACACGTAAAGATAGCTGAGTTCATTTACACATCAGCTTTTTAACATAACTTGTAACGCTGTTAAAGAAAAGAAAATTTATCGTCTTATCAAAATAAATGACAGCATGTCAAGCGATTAAGTTTGTTCTATGTAACTCACGCAGCCGATACGATATTTTTATGATTACAGACAGTCCAATGAAGATATTTCTTTGTAAGTCGTTAGGAATGGTGCTCGGAACGCTGTTCGTTATATAGATGAGATCCTGACAGTCAGTATCAGGCCTTTTGCCCTGATTTCATTTTGATAAACAGTAAGGCCTGTCTTCCTGCATGTACCGTAGCTACCTACATTGAAACGGCAATTATTGTGGTCGGTCATACGTAGCTAGAATTTCCTCCAGATCTCAGTCCTGTAGAACATGATATTTGATGTCAATTTCAATCGTAAAGAACAAATCTGGGATCATTTAGTTTCAGGGAAGAGTTTTGACTACAAACATATACAATGAGCAAGCCAAGAAATTATTCCCTTGACTTCATCCAGAAACTTGTACGCAATATGTAAAAACGTTGAAGAGTTGTGTTAGACGAACATAATATTTGTTTAAGTTGGATGTAAGCATTTTTGAAGTTTTAATTTCTGATAGCTCTGGGATATATTGTTACTGTAAACTAGAATATACAACATGCCATGAAGAACGCAGCGGAGGAGTTCCATGTTTACAGCTTGGTAGGCTGTGGTTGTTTCTTGAAAGAACGGTGATTCCGCTTTTATTGTTATTAATCCATAATTAATTTTCTCCAGTCTGTTTATAAATTAAACATAAACACGTTGTTTAAAACTGTTGCCGACAGCAAATAAAAAGAAACGAAATACTATACCACACACTTCTAAAAATATAGAAATCAAAGTTGAGTTTTACGCACCAAACTCCATTAGTTGTAGTAGTGGTTCGTTTTAGAAGTGGGTGAATCGTACTGTCCAGTTACGTAAACATTTGGTCTTCGATTTTTTTTTTTTAATG
The DNA here is from genome assembly GCF_004210375.1 of Tachypleus tridentatus. Taxonomy (NCBI): domain Eukaryota; kingdom Metazoa; phylum Arthropoda; class Merostomata; order Xiphosura; family Limulidae; genus Tachypleus; species Tachypleus tridentatus. The sequence goes on from NC_134830.1 coordinate 35,040,231, forward strand.
TTATTGTTTCGGCAGAGTTTTCCTTAGTAGTTTTTACAACCATTAACTGAACAAGATACTCCAGGAAATGGTTTATCTCCTGAAAATTAGCTTAAATATCTAACGCGTTTTCGTCTCTATAACTGTTAAATGGTAGAAATTCTTGTTTTAGCATGTTTTTGAAATTACTTGAGTACTGTTTATATCTTAGGATTGATACAAATGTTGGTTTCGTGTCTAATCTTAAAACTTTCTGTTACTCAGAGTTATTTTGAGCTGATATATTGTAAGATTAGGATTTATTATTAAATACAAATATACGAGTTGAAAACAGGACACACTATTTTTACTGTTTTCAGTGCACTGGCATTAATAGTTAGTAAGTGATCTGAAAATAATATATATGTAAACAGGCTATTGAACGTTACACAAGATTGAACTAGTGTATACAGTTTATGAGAGCTAATTCTGACTCCTGGGTTTCTTTGTTATTCATACAATGTCTGTTTATTACACTCTGACACCGAAACTTATCAGGTCAATATATTTTTTTTCCCAGAAAATAAGTTTGAAACACTGAACATCCGTTATAAACCGTATATGTTACAGATAAATCATTTATATATTTCAAATATGAAACGCGTGTCATGTGAAACAAGTCTTTGAAGACGCTGAAAAGCGATGCATGAAATTGTCTTAAACGACATTTCCTAATGAGAGACCTTTCAGTTGGCCAATGATGCAGAAATGCACCGCATATATTTGTAGTATTAGGATAGCCTACCGTATTAAATTTGTTGGTTTGGGTGATCTTAGTGGCTGTAACTATTTGATTACAAAAATAAAACTCGAACTGCGATCAGCGAGGGAATGCTGTATCGACAGATTAAAAGGTTCCCCCAACCCTGATAGAACAGAATGTTAGTCTGTAAACAGATTTTTGAGGGGTGGGGAAGGTGGAATTTAATGATGTGGTTTTTAACTCGTACGACCATGAATCAGTAAGTGACTAGGTTTTCAAGTACGTTGATTAATTATGGGGATTTTAAACAAAAACATTTCGAATTCTTAATAACTCTGAAAGTTGTTCATCATCCTAGTTTTCTCAACCAGTGAAATAATGTGACCATGTCATCACTGTACGTTGTTAGGAACATCCTGTCCGTGCGAGGTAAGAAGTGTCTTCTATAGATAGTCTATGCAAACATATAGGGTCCGGCATGGTCAGGTTGTCACACCAAACATGCTCGTCCTTTCAGCTGTAGGGACGTTATAATGTGACGGTCAATCCAACTATTCGTTGGTAAAAGAGTAGCCCAAGAGTTGGCGGTGGGTGATGATGACTAGCTGTCGTCCCTCTAGTTTTACACTGCTAAATTAGGGACGGCTAGCGCAGATAGCCCTCACGTAGCTTTGCGCAAACTTTAAAAGAACAAAAACAAACATATAAACGTTGGCATATTAAAATTGAAGAAACTTAATATTCCTGCATAGTTTATGACCAGACTTTTTCCACTTGTCTTTGTACAAACCTGCCTGTTACTGATATTCCGTAGAATACGATCAACTGCAAATAAATTTAGAGATCTGATTATTTCTTGATATATTGATGGATTTAACGTCCCTTGCTAAGCCATCAGTAAAGGTTTGCTCTCCTTCCAAACTTTCATAATTGTACTCCGAAAGATTGTTTTTTTTTTAATTTCGTGCAAAGCTACTCGAGGGCTATCTGCGCTAGCCGTCCCTAATTTAGCAGTGTAAGATTAGAGGGAAGGTAGCTAGTCATCACCACCGACCACCAACTCTTGGGCTATTCTTTTACCAACGAATAGTGGGACTGACCGTCACATTATAACGCTCCCACGGCTGAAAGGGCGAGCATGTTTGGTGCGACCGGGATTCCAACCTACAACCCTCGGATTACGAGTCGAACGCCTTAACCTACCTGGTCATGTCGGGCCGTACTCCGAAAGAAGCATGGTTCTAAAGATCTTTTGTACCAAGTATATTAACTTTATGTAGTAATCGCTTCGTGAGATCAATACAATTAATTTCCGTTAAAGTATAAACTGTGTATTAAGTATGACAACTCCCAAGCTGTTCTTGCTTTCTGCTGCAACAGACAAACGAAACGACATATTGTCTTTACGACGCGGCGCCTGATTTCAATATGTTTAATTACACTAAAGAGATAATGCTAACCAAGGTAAACATAAATTATATTCTCGTCACGTTCTTTCTCAACACATTGTCCATTAATGTCAGAAAACCTGACGGACACGTGAGGAAAGCAGTAGTGCTAATTTGATTTGCCTATAGGGTAACCGAATGAAACTGGGTGGATGTTTTAACAAGTAATTCTGTGCAGACCTCAGCAACAATAATTAATGTTCGGTATTAAACGAACTATGTTCATGATTTGGTTTGTTCCAAATTTTACGTAAAATTACTCGAGGGTCATTTGTGCTCGCCACCCCTAATTTAGGGGGACGACTCGTAGACTATTCTTTTACCAAGAAATAGTGGATGTGACCATCACATTATAATGGCTTGAAAGTTGAAAAAGCAAGCGTGTTCGGGGATTTGAACCCACGACTTGCATATTGCGAGCTAAGCGCTCGAACTACCAGGCTATGCTAGACACCACGAAGAAAAAACCAAAAACGGTTAGTATTAAAATGTATGACAACATTGTTCCAGTCCTGACTTGTATAGGCTCAATTATAATCTTTAATTCGAATCACAGTTTAACCGTTCACCTGTATTTGAGCTTCTGTTTAAATATGGGATTAATGGATGAAAAAATAATAGATGTTGTCACACGTTTTTTTTTCGTTATTGTTGTTGTTGTTTTATCCTTAGTAACATTTTAGTTGTACTTCAGTTGTGTGTTGTTTAGATATGATATCTGGATACTCCAACATCTGAACAATATTCGTGTTTCTTTCACATTGGGATAAACACCTCTAGTAATGTGTTATAGTTTATTGCCAGGTTTAGCACTGTTTATATTACATATTCCTTTTCAAGACATTCTATTTGAAAGTGCATTATTTAAAATCTAAGATCTGTGGTATTAACGTTCCACCTAAGACGCGAAATCCTACGGTATTTGATCAACTTCATTACGTCTGTTCCTCGTAGTTGTTTTTGTGTATCTGTGCGAATGTGCAGTATATACACATATGTATGTGCGTGTGTGCTACTTGTCAGGAAAATATAAGATGAAGTAAAACATGTTTTGAAGGAAGACATGAGAGATCCATTCCTGCCTAGTATGAGCATTTCTTACTGCAGAGAAATATCCAGTGTCATCTTGTAAAAAGAGATAAAGTCCTTCATAGGTTTAGAACAAATGTGTCGTTGGTTATAGGGTTTTTTTTGTTAGTATAGTAATCTTGAATCTAAACACGTATATATAATTGATATATAATAAATAGATAGATGGATGGATGGAGAGACAGATAGGCATTATAAGAAGTGAAAAATAAATTGTGAAACTTTGTTTCCATGTCTGTTGTTTTAGCAACGTTTTAATGGAAAGCTTTCGTACATGACATTCCTAATACTTAAACAGAAATAGAAGTGGTTGGGTAACTGGTCGTTAAAACTGGTGAGTCTTTAGAAGGTGGCTCGACATCGTATTGAGTGTTCCTGTAAAAATTGTTCGATTAGCTACTTAACTGATTGGCCCTGTAAATGTTGTTCGACTTGTATCTGTATTGAGCTTGTGTGTATGCCATTTTAACTTGTTTTGCCTTTGGTCGTATCTACAGCATTTTGCTCGTGGCCTCAGTGGGTCAGTTACTTTTGTGTAATGTAATGTCACAGAACTCTTTCAATTACACGAATATAAAGGGTATAGAGGAAAGTTTGGTAAGTAATTAACCGTTCGTTCCTAACGGGTAAGTCACGTATGTTCTTGTTGAACCTGTTTTAATTCAGGGTTTACTTTTCTGCATTTATTGAAGGTGTCAGTCAGGTTTCATACTGTCACATTATTTTGCTTTTGTCATTCAATTTGTATTTTAAGCAATTCCTTTAAGCTATCTTCGTGCTGTGACGTGTCTTGTCTTCACGCGTTTCAAACAGCAGCCAGTGAGATACCGTGAAGCGTTCAGGAACTGATGCTTTGTTGGGAAAGTATAATTAGTGTGTGTGTTTTCTTATAGCAAAGCCACATCGGGCTATCTGCTCAGCCCACCGAGAGGAATCGAACCCCTGATTTTAGCGTTGTAAATCCGGAGACATACCGCTGTACTAGCGGGGGGCAGTATAATTAGTAATAAATTGTTTACGTCAGTTACTGGATACTGTAAAATTATTTATACTTATTAATAAATTGTTTACGTCAGTTACTGGATACTATAAAATTGTTTATAATCAGTAATAAATTGTTTACGTCAGTTACTGGATACTATAAAATTGTTTATAATCAGTAATAAATTGTTTACGTCAGTTACTGGGTACTATAAAATTATTTATGAATTAGATTATTATTGAATGTGTTATGCATTGAAGTCATAGGATATTGAAGGAAATAATTCCGTATTAGGACGTTCTTCGTATTTACCGTGGTCATTTTTCTTCGTTTTTACTTCACTTTGTGTATATTGTTTAAATAATAAACTTACCCGTGATTTTTTCTCTTCTCCTTTACCTTTTTGCTGTTTCCGTTCAATTACTTAGATGTGTTTGTAGTGTTTCGATATGGATCTCATTCTCTGCACTTTGAACTTTAGATGTGTTGTAAGCGTAGCAGTCAGTGCCTTAGCGTGGATGATAGGATACTGCTTTTCTTCTGATGAAGTGTTTAGAACCAGCGACAACGGCAGTGTTAGAATAATTAGGATTTGCTGTAAATATATATATTTATAATTCAGAATTGCGAAACAAAAACTTTTAAAGAATTTGGTTTTGTGAACCTTTCGTGGTTGGATGTATTTAGGTGAAAACAAGAAATTATCAAAGACCAAAGAAACTTTCTCTCTTTGCCGTATTCTCGGATAAGAATTTAAGTGAAAGCCAAAGATACTAGGAGACTAAATAAACGCTTATCTCTTTTCATTCAATTCCTAAAAATAATTTTAGTGAGAACCAAGAATGCTGAGATTGAAGGGTATCTATCATTACCTCAATCCCCAGTAAGAACTCGGGGAGGGTGAGAGTGACCTAGTGTTTAGCGTGTTATACTGAAAACCTAAAAACAAAAAATGGCGCTCGTATTTTGGGGCAATGGATGCGTTGTAAGAGGGACAGTCGAATCCCGCAGCTACAATACATACCCAGTATGCTGACGGTTGGTCTTTTTGATTTACTGTTTTCCTGTTGTTTGTCAGTTCAGAATTAGGGATGGCTACGAGCTTATAACAATTTGTGTAGCTTTGCGCTAATACTCGAAATCAAATCAAATAATGTAAAAGTCTAAGTTGTTCAAGATCCGAGTTTTAATTGTTGTTTTGTGTGTAATAAACTTTATGTGTATTTATTACGTTGACACATTTTTATAATAAACTGTTGTAGCTGTTGCTTGTTTGTTTATAAGTAAGAAGAAAGCTTATCAATGGGCTATCTGTGCTCTGCCCACTACGGGTATCGAAGCTCGGTTTTTAGCGGTGTGAGTTCGCAGACATACCGCTGAGCCTCTAGGGGGCCTGTTGTGGCTATTTTGCCTTTTAATAAGTGAGTTTTACTATTATGGATTCTTATGCATTCGTGATTATCTTGTACTACAGTATAAATTCAGTACATTTACTCTAATATATATTTCTCGTAAAATACATATAACATTATCATGATAATTGTAAAATATATTCCGTGAAGGCAACGAACTGTTCTATTGATACATATAATTCTATATAATATAATCTTGATTGTGTGTTTTATCTCTCACTTTTATTAAAATCTACAGTAGATATTTTGTCTCAGGAAGCATTGGTTTTAAGAGTATTTAATTACAATAATTTTAAAGAGCAGTGTGTGGCGTTGCAATTGTACGTACGCGTTTTTGATTGGTTGCTTCTTCTCCGACAGAAACTGTCACTACAGGCTGCTGAGCAAAGTGGTCTTCTCACGGCTAGACTTCCCATCATCGAGTGGCTGGAGCGTGGAAGCAAGGGAACTTTCTCCACTGTTTTGTCTGTAAATCAGGGTAAGGGTAGAACTTTGATCCGTGAACATAATCTAGTAAACAGGTAAAAGAATAAAGAGTATCCACAGAATGTAAGTTAATTTTATGAGCTTAATAAATTTTTTAATGAGATTCTGCTCATTTTTTTTAAGTATTAAAGAAGCTATTAGAAGAAACTAGACAGAGCAGACACAGACTCTTGATACACCGAATCGTTTTGATAAGAATAAGAAAATCGTAGCTTAGGTGGAAACTATTTGTATTACAGCGTTTTAGGTTCGGTGACTTTAGTGCAACCCTTATTTTAAACTGCTAGTTTTTAAGGTACAAATATATAGTAATGTCTATTCATTAGGTAATGAGACATATCGACATCATGTTTTGCGTTCTCTAACGTTTTCATCATGTTGTATTAGCTTCATAAGAAGTAGAGGTTTTAACTCTGGTTAAATTAAGACAAGCCCACATATAAAAACCACTAGATTTTAATCGGTTATAGCGTTTTAATGCAGCTTAATACGATTTATATTTTTTTTTTTTTTTCGTAAATACAATAACCTTTATTCTGATGAGAATAACATTGAGAAACGTTGCCCCATTCTAAAGAATTACTTGTTCTACTTTCATTTATCACTTTTCATACGAACTAGTCCTCCCGTGGGAAGTTTATGGGCTTAAGATACTAAAATACGAGGCTCGATTCCACCAGGTGGACAGAGTGCAGATAGCCTATTGTGTAGCTTTGCGCTAAAACAAACAAATAAACACATAGCGTCAGATTAGAAGTTCTTCCTGCAGATAAAATAATTAAATAAAAATTGTATGAACATTTCATCAAGATTCAACACATATTGGGTGTTTAATTACTTAAAATACTAGCCAATCCTGGAGCCTTTTAAGGTTGAACATATTTTTGCATTTTATACCACCACGTTCTAAATTTTCTTTGTTTCTATGTCTAGTGGCTTCTTTTTATCAGTAATCTGAGTGGTGTAATACCAAGCCGGCGTAAATTAGAACCGCTAGTTGATTTGGGGCAAGAAATGTCTCATTAACAAATGAGAACTGTATACATAGTGTACATGACCCCAGAGTGGTTTTGTAGTCCTGACCTGGAACTGCTACTCTTCATGATACCTCAGATTAGGCTTGCACTCAGGTGTGAAGGGAAATTAGAATGGAGAAAAATATGGCAGGTTGCACTCTTAGCGTGATGCTTTTGCATATTTACATAACGTTTCGAAGTATCTATACACCTTTTAAATTGGAACATATTAAAAAAAACATTTGAAGAATGTAACTTTTATTTGTTAGCACATTTTGAAGGATGTTACATTTATCTGTAAATAGTACTGGATGTCGGTTCGAAGGAAAAGTAATATTTTATGCACATTATGTTATTGAAAAACAGGATAACAATATCTATAGAAAGTCTGAATAATTTTACTAATGGGTGCCACGATACAAAATTTCTGAGAGAACATAATGTTTACAACTCGAAATTAAATAAGCCTGCATTTACAAATTTCATAATAATGTATAAAGCTAGTAATGAATGTTGGGAAGTTATTGTACTACGAGATGGCGCTACATATAAAATATTTCGTGATGTAACTTCACTAAAACGTTTATTATTAAAACTTAGTGATAAGTGAAAATTTAAAGTCGTAAATATCATTTTCATCAAGGAGTAACAGCTTAAATATAGGATAAGTTTTAACTGAACCAGAAAGGATAAAATATGTAGGCTTTAACCTTGATTCAGCCTCAGTGACATCAACTTCCTGGTATAATTTGGTATATACATGCCCTGTTCTACAAACACAATAGTATCGCCCGGCATGGCCAAGCGTGTTAAGGCGTGCGACTAGTAATCTGAGGGTCGCGTGTTCGCATCTCCGTCGCGCCAAACATGCTCGCCCCTCCCAGCCGTGGGGGCGTTATAATGTGACGGTCAATCCCACTATTCGTTGGTAAAAGAGTAGCCCAAGAGTTGGCGGTGGGTGGTGATGAGCTGCCTTCCCTCTAGTCTTACACTGCTAAATTAGGGACGGCTAGCACAGATAGCTCTCGAGTAGCTTTGTGCGAAATTCAAAAACAAACAAGCACAATAGTATCAGTACGACACCGTTTAGAAATTATGAATAAACTTGATACAAAAATTCAATGCACTGGTTTTGTAACACCTAACTATAAGAAATAGGCCAAGGTAGTCATCCCGTATTAATGAAACTTGTGATTATACACGCAACTTGACGTATCAAAACCTTAAACGTGAAACCTGACATCGTTAACATAAAGATCCCTCGATAACTAGTGTCTTTCAAAATGCTTCATTTGATTAACTTGTCGTTTTTGTCGTTGTCTCGAAATATAGAAGAAAGGATTAGTCGCTTGTTGCACACAGTTCAAAACAAAATAGGCCCCGGCATGGCCAGATGGTTAAGGCGCTCGACTCGTAATCTGAATGTTACGGAATAGAATACTCGTCACATCAACCATCCCTTTGGTGTGGATTCCTGTACATGGTGAGGAAACCTCTCAGAGAAGGTTCTGTTCTTTTAGTTTACCTCCTCTGGGATCTAAACATCCACCCACGTGTTTGCCGTGCGTGGCGACCTGTGAAGGGGAGGAGAGGATCCTGGTGATTGAGGGTCCAACCCTAACACACCACTTTGGCCTTGAATTCCTGCTGACGAGACGCCTTGGGGTGGCCCCCCTAGTGTCAGTTGGCTGGCCCACTTGGGCTAGGATCAACCAAGTACCAGTGCTGGATGTTCTCAACAGGTGGTGTGGATATTGTATCTGATGCTGATATTTGAGTTAGTGCTCACGAAACCATGGCGTTGCTACAGTGTTCTTGTTTGGCATTGTAGCATCTCTTCATAGGGTTCCATGGTGAGCGGGGTCAGTGAGCACCGAAATATTCATTTTTTATTATGTGTTCTCCAAATAAAAACTTAAACAAAATAGTGAAAAAAACAGTCCATAGGTAAACGACCACGTTTTGAAGACTGTGAGCCGCAATCTTCAACATTTATAACACGCCTGTACCTCGTTTTTTTATACTACATTCTCTTTCAGACAAACATTTAGGGCATTCATTCATTTAGGAGAGAGACTTGCTGGCTCTCCAAAGTTAGTAAAGAAGCTTCGCTCTGGTGACATATTGGTGGAAACATCCACATATCATCACAGTGAACTCCTCTTGCATTCAAAGGCAGTTGGGAATATACATATTGAGGTTACACCTCATGCTACTTTGAATTCATGACGAGGAGTTATTGTTCAGAGGGATTCGAAGAACATTCCAGAATCAGAGATTCTCGCTGGTTTCTCCACCCAAGAAGTTTCTGCAGTGAGGCGTATCTCCACTTACAAAGATGGAATTATGATGCTGATCAATGTCCTCATTCTGACATTTACATCACTACGTCCACCTTCCATCATCAAGGCAGGTTATCTTAATTGCAGGGTACGGCCATACATTGCAAACTTTCTCAGATGTTTCCAGTATCAGCGATTCGGTCACTCGAAGACGTCATGTCGTGGTTCCTTGACGTGTGCTCATTTTGGTGGCAAGGACCACGATGCCTATGAGTGTGAAATAGACCCTCATTGCATCAATTGCAATGGCTCTTACCCATCCTACTTTCGTTCTTGCTGTAACTTGTTGGAATAAAAAGAGGTGCAGCGTTTGAAAACGATTCACAACATTACTTACCCTGAGGCTTGAAAGTTGCTGTCCACCACTTCATCTCGGACGTATCCTGCTGCACTTCGTTCCACTACTACAGTAGGAGTGCAGATGGATCTCTCTGTGCCTCCACAAGAAGCATTCTCAAACTAAATGAAAAGTCTTTTCACTTCCATGGTTAAAAAAGTTGATGAATCAACATCAGCACCCATCTCTGTCCCTAACATACATTCCAGCAAATCCCAATATCAACTTCCTTTGGTTCTAGGTACGGGAAATTCCTCAGCTATATCTTCTTCTCCCACCACAAGATGCAAAAAGATCATTCGTTTACGTCCTTAGCCGCTGGAATCCTCTTCCAGTAGCAAAGACCTGCCCAATCGATCTAAGGCAGGATCCATGGAGGTCGATAGACCTCCCTCGAATAAAGACAGTAAAGAAAAAAGACGTGGTTGTAAACAGGAGGGTTCTCCACCCAATTTGCCTACACATAAATAAAAATGGCTACCTTGACACAATGGAACTGCCCTTTCAGCCGTGGAGGCGTTATAATGTGATGGTCAATCCCATTATTCGTTGGTAAAAGAGTAGCCCAAGAGTTGGCGGTGGGTGATGATGACTAGTTGCCTTCCCTCTAGTCTTACACTTCTAAATTAGAGACGGCTAGCACAGATAGTGCTCGAGTAGCTATGTGCGAAATTCAGAACAAAACAAAACAATGGAACTGTCGAGGTTTACGTTTTAGTCTGGATGACATCAAAACACTGATTGCTTTCTACCATCCTGTATGTCTTTCTTTGCAGGAAACATTTCTGAAACCTGCCGATATCTTCATTTATCGATAGTTTTCTTTGTACAGAAATGACTGGCTGTGTGATGAACGAATGCATGGATGGGTGGCACTGTTGGTTGATCAGCATGTGCCCATCCTGTCTTTGCCACTCGACACACCCTTGGAGGCCATAGCGATCTGTGTTTCCTTGGGTTGTACATCACTGTTTGTTCTCTCAATTTGTCGCCTGATCAATCAGACCTTGAGTCTCTCATTGAACAGTTGTCGTCTCTCTTTTTAATCCTGAGAACTTTAATGGACATCATCCCCTTGGGAAGTGTTGATATTGATTGGAGGGATCGCTCTGTAGAGCATATGCTCTCTGATCACAACCTTTCGTTTTTCAATACTGGTTCTTCCACTTATTTTCTTGCACCCAGTCAGTTCTTTACTGCTATTTATCTCTCAGTTTGCTCCCCTTCACTATTCTCAAATTTTTCATGGAGGGTTGACAGTAATCTACGCGGCAGTGATCATTTTCCAATAGTTTTGAGAGAGACTGGCCATGTTTGATGCCACCCGACCCACGTGCCCCTGTATAAGCTGAATCAAACAAACTGGCCCTCTTTCACTGCTATTGCAGAACTTGATCCTGCCATTATCTGTAAGCCATCAATAGATGACTGTATGGCAGGGGTAACTGACTGTATTATACAAGCAGCTGCTCAATGTATTCCTTAAACCTCGACACGTTTTTCACGATATTCTTGTCCGTGGTGGAATCTTGCCTGCCACATGGCACAGAAGGCTAAAAATGGGCCTGGAATACTTTTTGCAGGTATCCCACACTCTCGCACCGCATCACTTTCCAGCAGGCCTGTGCACATGCTTAGAGGGTAAGACGTCAAAGCCAGAAGGAATCTTGGATTAAGTACACAACTGGCATATTTTCTACCACCAGTTCCAAAGTCATATGGGACAGGATTCAAAAGGTCAGTGTACCCCTCTCGATCTTGTTCTCTGATGGCCAGGAAGTAGCTGATACCTGGAGCATCGCTGATACTCTAGGTGAAAGCTTTTGCCAGGTATGTAGCACTTCTGCTTGTTTCTCCACCTTCTTGGCCATCAAGACTCGTACAGAGCGTTCACCTCTTTCCTTTCGAGCTGATTTTCTCTATGACTATAATCGTCCCTTTACACTGGCGGAACTCATACTGGTTCTGGCAATACATTGGTTTGACCTGATGATGTACACTATGAAATGTTGCGCCATATATCTCCTGCTTCTTTTGCTATTCTTCTGATTGTTTTTAATCGGATCTGGCAAGAGAATGTTTTTCCTGATGCCTGGCGCCATGCTATTGTTCTACCATCCTCTAATCCTGGGAAGGATCCCAAAATTCCTTCAAACTACTGTCCAATTGCGTTGAAGAGCTATCTGTATAAAAACTCGGAGAGAATGGTTAATGCTCGTCTTGTTTGGTTCCTCGAATGAAACAACCTCCTCTCGCCCACCCAGTGTGGGTTCCGACGACAGCGCTCCACCATAGACAACCTGATTCGACTTGAAACGTCAATCAGAGAAGCCTTTCTCAAACGACAACATCTTGTATCAATATTCTTTGACGTTGAGAAAGCTTATGATACAACATGGAGATATGGCATTTTGCGAGACCTCCATATATATGGGTTATGTGGCCACTTGCCCATTTTTATTAAAATATTTTTAATGGGCAGACGATTCCAAGTTCATGTGGTTTCGACACTTTCCCATTCTTTTCTACAGAAACTGGGAGTCCCTCAGAACTGTGTTCTGTGTCACACTTTTCAGTATAAAAATTAATGCCATCATTGAACAAGTCCCTCTTACTATTGCGAATGGATTCTATGTCGACCACTTTCACATTTCATATCAGTCGTCGAACATGAGATATGTTGAGCAGCAGCTACAGACTGCCCTCAATCGTTTACTGAAGTAGACCACAGCAAATGGTTTTAACTTCTTTCTCTCTGAAACCGTTTGCATGCACTTTTGCCGCCAACGGGATATTTACCCTGATCCTGAACTCCGTATTGGTGAAGTTGTGCTACCTGTAGTCCCTGAGACAAAGTTCTTGGGGCTTATCTTTGACCGTAAGCTGACCTTTATACCACACATCAAGCAGCTACGAGTCAAGTGTACAAGAATACTGAACATCCTCCGTGTCCTATCTTCCACCACTTAGGAAGCAGATCGAAGTTCTATGCTTAAGGTATATCGTGCTCTTATTCGATCGAAACTAAACTATGGATCACTGTATTACTGTAGTTTTTTTCTTTTACCGCATGTAAAAATTGTATTTAATGCTATTTATGTTTTTAATTGAAAAAGTAAACTTTACCTTGTTTTACCTAAATTTCCCTTTATGAATTTTAATAATTTTACTTTAATTTTAACTTTCTACCAGATGTTTGGCGCAGATAGCCTAGCTTTACGCCATAGTTCAAGAAACCAACCAACCACATCAAACATGCTCGCCCATTCAGCCGTGGGTGCGTTGTATTGTGACGGTCAATCTCACTATCCGTTGGTAAAAGAATAGCCAATAGTAAAAGAATAGTTGGTGGTGGGTGGTGGTGATGACTAGCTGCCTTCCCTTTAGTCTTACATTGCTAAATTTGGGACGGCTAGTGCAGATAGCTCTTGTATAGCTTTGAGCGAATTTCTAAAACAAAGCTATACTACCATATTTGTTGTATTACAAATACTGAAATTGGTATTTTTGCTTTTCTGCATCATTGGAAGGAAACAGTGGGATAGTACCAGTAAATAGTGGTATACTTCATACCGTTTGCTGTTAGTTGTAAAGTTTAATTATCATATTTGTTATTCTATAGATACTTAATGACGTTTCATATACATATTCTGTTACAGTATTGGCAATAAATATTTCTTCTTATCTACAGGGTTATAGTACCAGCGGTTATAGTGATTTATATGGCTCATACAACATTGTATTTTATTCTAGAAAATCCGTAAGGAAAGAAATATCAAATACATACAACAAAAACGAACGTAAAATCATTGTTGTGGTGGTAAAAATTAATTTATCGTAAATATTTATCTTAATAAGTTGTTTTATATTATCTACTTAATAAAATGTTTTTACGTTGATTTCGAAAAGGTTAACTCGTGAAAAATATTTTGTTTCCTTAGTACTGAAAATATATTCTCAGTACTGGGAGTTTTAACACTTTGATTTTTGAAACAAAATTCCCAAGAGACATGTAGATCTTTATGGAATTAACGAAATTGTGAGTTTAGAGTACAGCTCTGTACAATATGTAAGAATACTCTGATGTATTATAGTTAAACACTTACGTATTGAAAATATACATCGATAATTTATTTGTTTTAAATTTTGCGCAAAGCTACACAAGGGTCTCCCGCTGGTACAGCGGTAAGTCTACGGATTTACAACGCTAAAATCAGGGGTTTGATTCCCCTCGGTAGACTCAGCAGATAGCCTGATTTGGCTTTGCTATAAGAAAAACACACACACCCACATACGCTACTCAAGGGTTAACTGCGCAAGTTTGGTTTGGTTTGAATTTCGCGCAAAGCTGCTCGAGGGCTATCTGCGCTAGCTGTCCCTAATTTAGCAGTATAAGACTTAAAGGAAGGCAGCTAGTCATTACCACCCACCGCCAACTCTTGGGCTACTCTTTCACCAACGGATAGTGTGATTGACCGTAAAATTATAACGTCGTCACGGCTGAAAGGGTGAGCATGTTTTATGTCACGGGGATTCGAACCCGCGACCCTCAGATTACGAGTTGAGTGCTTTAACCATCTGGCCATGCCGGGCCATCTGCGCTAGCCACCCATAATTTAGCAGTAAATGCCTAGAGGAAAGGCACCTAGTTATCACCACCCACCGCCAACTTACATCGAGAAAATGTTTCAATTATAAAAACCCATCAAACGCCCAAAGAGACGGACTAATTAAAAGACGTATTTATCAGCGTATTTCGAATATTTTAGTTGAACAACAGTCATTAAGTACAAATCATCACCATAAAGTACTTTACTTTTTAAAATTGTTGTTATCGTAATAGGATTTGAAGTTATTTTGACATTGAGAGGAATTACATAGAAATATGCGTTTTTAGAATAAAACTATATTTCATGAAATAAAAAGTTTATTCGAATCTTTATCTGAGGATCGCGGGTTCGAAACCCGGTCGCACCAAAAATGCTCGCCCTTTGAGCCGTGGGGGCGTTATCATGTTATGGTTAATCCCACTATTCATTGGTAAAAGAATAGCCCAAGAGTTGGCGGTGGGTGGTGATGACTAGCTGCCTTCCCTCTAGTCTTACACTGGTAAATTATGGACGGCTAGCGCAGATAGCCCTCGTGTAGCTTTGCGCGAAATTCAAAAACCAAACCAAAACCAAAAAAGTTTATGCGGATGTCTGTAATTCAACTTAAAAGAAATAACGAACGTTTCGCTCAGCTAGTTCAGGTTTTCGTCATGTAACGAGCTACATTAAGCTGGTATGTTCATTTAAGTCATAGGTCTAAATAGATTCAACCGTTTTTTTTTTCTTTTTTTGCTTAGTATTCCTTCCTGCCTTACGAATCTGTAAAGATACTGGCTCTGCCCATTGTTCGTTCATTAATTATTACGTTTTCAAACATGTATCTAGATTTGTGTGCTTCGAAACAAAATTAATATGAATTCAGTTTGTAATTTATGTTCTGTGCGAGTTCGGATAGCTGCTGTCTGTGTGTATGTGTGCAACAGAAAGCATTAATTTAGTTCTGGTGGAATAAACGTTTAGAAACAATAAATATCAAGAGCATAGAAACAAAAATACTAAAACCAATGCTGGACGTTTTTGACTTTTATTTCAAACGATGTTCAGGCCAATTATCCTTACTTAGGCCTAGTATTAAAGCTAAGCATTTCCAAATCAAAACTAAATGCGCGGTTCGTAGGGGTTTTAGAAAGTTGCAGAAATATGAAAATTTACCCCTGTATTTTGGAAAATCATGAACAATGACAGTTTTCTTCTATAAGTGTTGTAAACCATTGTTTTACATAATTTGTATAACATTTAATGGTGATGATTTTCTGAGCGAATTCTTTGTGATTTTCCGTAGTGGTGAGCATACGCTGCACATATGCATGTGTGAATAATAATTTGAATTAATTCAAAGATATAAGGTCAAATGAGGCCGTCGACATGTGGGCCTCGCTGTTCAATCGTTTGTAATTATGTAATCCCGATTCATCAGTGTTTTTTTTTCCTTCATTATTTTTATGTTGTATGGTATTGACTTCAATGTGTACTTGCGTAAAACATGTCGGTTAAGTGTATATTTAACATACATGGCTTCCGAAAGACCTGTACAAGGAATGGCTCGTTTCGGGTGCTCATCGCCAAAAGCTTCTTGCAATATGTGCCACAAAATGTTCGAAGTTGGCAACATGGGCAAGTCTGCGGTGATAAGCTCTATGAATGGGAAACAGCACGAAGTTTACTTGTCTAAATTGCTCTCATCAACAGCAACCACTTCGACTACACACGGTTTGATATTATCTGATTTTAGGCCGACGCCAGAAAAAAAAATCGATAGTTAGGCCTACTCTGGCGAAAAATCAACACGATGGTCGTAGTCCCGCAAGCAAGTGAATAATATTCCTTATTTAAATTTAATATTACATAGAATGTGCAGAATTTCATTGAGTTAAATGTACAATACAATTTGAAGAAGTTGCGTTCTTTTCCAATTAATATCTGAATGATTCGCTTCTTTTCATCTAGGAATCAGTACCTCATTATTAAATGTATTCATTACAGGACAGACTGGATTTATAAATTTCGAAAGAAGGTGAGTGGAAAACTGAGTGAAGTTTAGTGCGTCCTGAAAGCTATTGTTAACTGACATGGTTACAAAAGCTGTGAGAATACAAATGAATTGTTTGCACATATATTCCAAGAGGTAAAATCGCATCCAGATTTTCTTATGGAGAGAAACAAATATGCTTGTGTCGCTTGTGTTGGATCATCTCCATATAAAAACGATCGGACCAACTTGATGTGTGTCTTCAGTATTTTTTCATAATTAGATTTCTTGATTCTGCATTTGTCGGCCATACACGGTTTAAAAATCTCTTAAACCATTACTTACAGCTGATAAAATAGTTTAACCTTAGTAACGTTTTTCATAGAGGGATGGACAGTCCAAAATGTTAAGTGGCTGATCCAAGAGAAATTAGAATTAGAGTTAAATACTACAAATTTGTACCCATCTTTAATCAACATTGGGCCTTGTGGTTTCTACTCAGTTAATGGGGCTTTTCGTACTGCTTTCAATGCCCTTTGGCCCGGCATGACCAGATGGTTAAGGCACTCGGCTCGTAATCCGAGGGCTACGGGTTAGAATCCCCGTCACACCAAACATGCTCGCCCTTTCAGCAGTAGGAGCGTTATAATGTGACGTTATAATGCCAAATTCCGCATCTTCAAAGATTTTAAACTTAAAATCGATAGGCTTGTTCAAACGCATGAGGCAAGTAACTGTTGAGAGGGGATATTTTGTTAATGAGGGGTTAATACTTCGAAACCTGAATGCTGTCTCCCTTTTTGGTCATTGGTTAATCTCTGATTATGTACAGTCAGTTGGAGGTATTCTGGAAGTTCCTTAGTCGAAGGAACTGTTTATTACCACTCAAAGTGGTAGATAGAAATATAATCAGATCAATAGAGAGAGGTGGCTGAACTGAATGGAAGGGCACTGAAAGAAAGCTTATTATTGAGGATATTTCAAAACGTAAGGCATACAACAAAGGTTTTAGAAAGATACAGCATCCTTAACTGATAGTCTTGCTGTAGCCCAAGAGTTGGCCGTGTGTGGTTATGAGTAGCTGCCTTCCCTCTAGTCTTACACTGCTAAATTAGGGACGGTTACCACAGATAGCCCTCGTGTAGCTTTGTGCGAAATTCCAAAAACAAACAAACGAAAAGGAAGGCAGTGTGACTGATTTAGAAAAGTCATATAGTTTCAGGGAAACATGAAAAGAAATATTTTTTGGATTAAACATTTTGTATGAAGAAATTGCAAAGATGTTGGAAAGTTAAGGAATTATTAAACTACATCCTGCTGTTATGTTTCACATGTAGTCATACATAAACATGCTTCTGTATAATATATACAGAATAAACAGTTAATGTAAATGTATGATTTACTTCATATTGTGCCCAAAAAACACCATAAAACATAGTAGTTAGTGGTTAAAAATAATTAAACATTATAAAATAATAAAATAATAATAACGAAAAACGTGCATAATAACTGATTAGACGAAAGAAGCTAAGCCTCGTGATAGACAGTTGTTCGAAGCGTCGTTTGAGATGGTTAAAAGGTTTGAAATTGATTTTACTATTTGCTCTTATGTTGTTGACTTTGTTCACCCAAATTCAACATGAAAGCCTTGTTAATTAAGGTGATAAAGTTTTATTTATCGCCGCCTTTGTTTCTTATATTTTCTATTCTATTCCAAAGGTAAAATTAAGATAAACATGAAGGATCAGAGTTATATTTTAAGTCACACAAATGTTTAATACAGTTAACTGGCCCCCAGTGGCACAGCAGTATGTCTGCGGACTCACATCGCTAGAAGTCAGGTTTCGAAATCCGTGGTGGGCTGAGCACAGATAGCCCATTGTTTAGCGTTGTGTTTACTTCCAGTCAATCAATGCAGTTGACTGTTGTTTTCATCGTAATACCTCCTTTAATCCTAAGCATTTTCAAAAGAGTAATCTATTACTTTATTACTTCTTTAAACTGTAATTCTTTCATCGTGATTTTTCCCTCTTTATACCATTTACGATTTAAGGTACAATTTAAATACCAAACAGTGAAAAAAATGTTATTAAAAAGGTGGACGGGGTGGGGTAATTACTCGTGTTACGTATTATTTATTTATCTCTGGCTTGTCTCCTGTTTATTATGTTACGTACTTTAGGTATTACTATTCCAAATAACCGGAAATTTGAATTTAGAAGTTAATTATATATTAATATATATCAAACCCTTGTTAACCTGAAGATGACCTAAGAAGGTTGAAACGTTGTTCTCTATTTTAATACCCATACCAATCGTCTTGAGATACATTTGCTAACAGGACTGATACACACAATTTTCTTTCTTAACACAACTATATTTTATTATCAATTCTATTGTTGTTTATATATTAAAATATATTTGGGTTAAGAAGGAAAATTGTGTGTATCAGTCTTGTTGGCAAATGTACAGGGGTAGAAATATTCTAAATTTTCAGCAGGACATGTGTCCTGCTGGACGGTGAAACTTGCCGGACATTTGAAATTTTAGCAGGATGCCTCAAAATTGTCACCGGACATTACCGAAAATAAGAAATCAAATAGAGACGATTATTATATAAAACAGAATCATTTTATTTACGGCACTGAAACATTATTTCAAAGCAAGTGGCAACAAGCCTTGTATCCATTGAAAATGACACATCAATCAAACTGGTAGATTTAGTCATCCAGCACTAAGACATAAGCTGATGTAGACTCAGTATCTCTATTGTCTCTACATGTGTGAGTTCCATGTGGACTCACAAATCGTTTGTTTTTTTCACTGTCCTTCCACCAGGATTCTACAGACTTGCACTGTAATTCTGTGCTTGCAAGATCACAGGTCTTATTCTTAGCTAATTTTATTGTCATCAAGTCATTAAGAGAATCATTTATTAGTTTGGACTGCCAGTCATCCTTAATAATTGCCATCTGGGAAAATCCACGTCCTGGTTCAGCAGATGACACGGAAATCACCTGCATGAGGCATACCAAGGCCAACACTGTTAATCCAGGGAAAAGTTTACCGTCATCAACAGTAATTTGACTTAACATGTGGGCCCAGAATCCACTTGCACTACAAGCCAGGGACTCATCTGATTTGGCAAATCTTGTGGCTTTGAGCAGTGTCTCATGTCAGTCAGCTTGGCATTTGCTGCAATGTTGAAACCCTTAGCTTCTAGCAGAGCACCAAAGTGGTCCAATAGTGTCTGGAGTTCATTATGGCCACAAGATGATAATGCTTCCTTGCTTTTAGGACAATTGCTTGGTTCAAAAATTTGAAAGGCACCAATAAAATCCTTATCAAATTCTTCAAATCTCTCATTCAGATATGTGACAATTTTACCTATGAAGATGACAGTTTCTTTAGCCACGGATTGAGCAACTGTCTCTTTTGTGGCACTTTTTGAGCCTCTGGCCTTTATCTGACCACTAATAGCAATTACCTTTTCTCTATGTAACCACTTGCCAGTTTGTTCACATGTTGTGAGCTCTTTAACAATTTTCTAGGATCTCTCAACATGATTCAGATTGCCCAACTTCTCTTTGCAAACAGTGAGTTTGTCAGAAACAATGTTCACAGTAGTAGAATTGTCTTGCATTTTGAGATTAAGAGATGTTAAAATAGGCAGAACTGCCAAGAGTACGTCCATGTACACGATGAATTTAAGGCTTGTCAAAGTACTGCATAATCCTGCAGCTCTCTGTCCACGTTCCCCTTTGTCATGCAGCTTTACTTGATACAAATGCTCTGCTAAAGCTGGCCAGTTATGAGAAATTTACTCCAGAGCGCGCTCTTTGTAGGCCACCCACCGGGTTCCTGTCCCTTTTGTTGGCTTTACCAGCTTCTTTGAGGTCAGCTCAGTTCTGTGGCGAATTGTCATAAAACTTCCATAGGTTTTCTAAAAAGGTTTGGATACTATTCTTGATGGTCTTCTTAATTGCAAGTTCCAATCTGTGACTAACACAGTGGATCTCTATCAAATAAGGTTTTTGCGCCTTCAGTCTGTTGACAAGTCCTTTATTTGTGCCAAAATTGACAGCTGATGGGGCAGCTGTCAGGATTATAATTGATTCAAGCCAGTCGGGAAACTTGTCATATTTGGACAATGCTGCAAGTACAAAAAATTAGTACCCAATATTAGTTACTTCCTGTAAAAAAAAAAAAATGTAAATTTGTACTTTGGAAAATTCAATTGGTCCATTATCTATTACACTAGTTGTGTTAGGTTAAGCTCCAATTCTGTCAGTGGTAAATACATGGTTCTTCTTGGTTTAAATTAATTGAAAAATTCTTGAGTTTTCACTGATGTATATTAATAATGGAATGACTATGTAAACCTAAATTAAAACACAAATGTACATGAAATATTGTCCAATGTAATTTTTCTTAATTAGGAATTCAGGATAAATCCCGAAAATTCTCATCCCAGGTGATTAAGAAATCTTTACCTGAACTAAGTGCCTGTAGCTTGTTTGTTTGTTTGTTTTGGAATTTCGCACAAAGCTACTCGAGGGCTATCTGTGCTAGCCGTCCCTAATTTAGCAGTGTAAGACTAGAGGGAAGGCAGCTAGTCATCACCACCCACCGCCAACTCTTGGGCTACTCTTTTACCAACGAAAAGTGGGATTGACCGTCACATTATAACGCCCCCACGGCTGGGAGGGCGAGCATGTTTGGCGCGACTCGGGCACGAACCCGCGACCCTCAGATTACGAAGCGCACGCCTTAACGTGCTACGCCATGCCAGGCCCATGTGCCTGTAGCAAGTGTTCAGAATCAGCCTTCTCAACTGACTGCAGACACAGCTTGACAACTTAGACTGTGGGCATGACTGTTTTCATGCTCCTTAACAACACTTGCTCTCAGATTGGAAGATCCTGTGATGAAGGTGTTCATCTGCCTTCCACAACTTTCCACAAATTGAGCAAAACATCAGTCTGGTAGCGTTGTTGTACTCCAGCCATGGTCAGCCTCTATTCCATTCGTCTTGGAAACGACGAGTAGACTTAGCGCCAGTACTAGCAGTAACAGTTTTCGCTTTAATGCTTGGGCTTGGGTCAACAAGCTTGGTTTTTTTCACTTGGGGTTCCATAGTATTGTCTTCTGACTCATTAGCCTTGCTTGTGAAGCCAAACTGAAATAGATCGTGAGACTTTCCTGTTTTTTTACTATCAGACGCCATGGTCAGATCGTCGTGAATGTTTGGAAGTCACGTGACTATCCGGGAAGGCACGGATAAGGCGACCTAAAAAACGTATTTTGTGAGCGTTCACAACCGTTTTTTTAAATTTACTTTTTTTTTTGTCTTAAATTAAATCTTAAATTTTGTAAGTTATTTTCCACTCATTATAGAATATACTTTTAAGCAAAATCTTTAAGCTGTGCATATACAGCTTTTGCCTCGCTTATTTTTGAGGGGACGATGTATTTGTGTCCGATATGTTAGGAATATGACCACCGGTCAGGATGTCCGGTGAGAGATGGGAAAGTGCCGGTCAGATTTGATTTTTTAACGGACATGTCCGGCTTTAAACAGAAAATTTCGATCCCTGATGTATCTCAGAATTAGTTTACTCGTCGTTGGCCTAGATCGTCGATAAAATATTCAGTTCTAGACTGGATGTAAGACTCAGCATCACCTGTAAATCTGTAAACCTGTTGTGTATGTGTGTTCTTATAGCAGAGCTACCGAGGGAATCGAACTCCTGATTTTAGCATTGTAAATCCGTAGACTTACCACTGTACCAGCGGGGGACAAAACTAATTCTGAATTGATATTGTCACACCTTGCTTAAGTTAGCTCGTTCATTTGGCCTAACACTACTTATAAGCTGACTTTTACGAACGAAGATATTTAATGTCCTCGAAGACATACTAATATCTGAAGTTAAACGGGTTGTAATGTTCGAAGTATAAAAATGTTCCTGGTCAAATTCTGTAGTTTTCTGATTAATAAGCGTTAACCACAGTTATAGCTTCTGAGACTTATAGTATATTGGCTGTGGCTGACGAATAATATTCTATTTTGTCTCTAGCTGCTTTTATACGCGAGATTATAGAACGTTGAACAATGCTCGAACGCGCTAGCTTTTTCGTGGAACAAACATTGTTACATCTTACTCTCAAGAACCTTCTACAAATTTAGAGAACAGGCGAGACTTGCGCAATACACATCCAACAGTATACACCACATGCATTAAAAAAAGTATATTGAAATAAATATAGGTATTCAAATAAATGTATAACGGTAAATCCTTTACATGCGTAATATTTTTCCCGCATTACAAAGAACTCTAACGGAACAACTCGTCAGATCGTCGTATAATATGCTAAAAAGAGGGAGGTGTATTGAAACCACTACATATAATATCATCTTATTATATACTTAGTTATATACAAGAGAGTTTCTTTTAGTGCATACTGGACTGTCTGTACTCTATCCACTGTGGGTGGTGGTCGAACCCAGAATGTTAGAAGTATGAACCATCAGTATTACTGCTAGGACGTTATGGAGTATGCACGAGAAAGAGGCAAACGGGACATCTTCAAGTATTATGTAAAACTGACGTACGAAAGACAAGACAGCCAGTCGTTTTTTTTTCTTTATCCATGTGTTATGTGTGATTTGTTACTGTGCACGAAAATGCCAAATGTGTTTCGTTTTTGCTAATGTATAATTATTTTTCTAAGAAACATATACCTTACATCTTACAAAAAAAAAAAAAATCCATTTAGCCGTGAAACGTGTGCACAAATCTTGTGTTTTTGTACCTTTACTACATAAGAACTCTTGTGTAATTTATGAACTTTATTGGTAGTTTTAAGTTTTGGAGACGTCAAAGAAATATTGATTTTAAACTTACATAAATCAAAGCTTAAAATCGTAACAAAAAATCACGAATGTCTGCTAGAGATTTGCGAAACAATCAATATTATTTAAACAAGACATAAGAGGACGATCAGAACAAGTTTTTGCAATCCATTTTTATCTCAGATGATCACGTGCTCATTACCTCAACAGTTTCTTTGTTTACGATGATTGATTGCTAAGTAATATATGTCCTATGACCGTCATTTGAAGTGTATGTTTTTCAGTGTAAGTTGTTCATACCAAGATAAAATAGTCAAGTAAATAAAGTTCACTACTGTCATTTTAAGTTTTTATTTTTCAACGAAAAATGCTCATCTTGAGATATAAAGGTCAAATAAATAAAACTGACAGTCATTTGAATTTATTTTCCAATCTCCTCCCGAGCTATAGAGGTCAAATAAATAAAACTGTCTATAGCTATTTTTCAATGACAGTTGGCTCTTACGAGATAAAAATGCGAAATAAACATCTTATTTTAGTCAGAATATTTACCGACGTACAGAAAGTTTTTGTTGTTGTTATTTTGTCGAACTACAGTAATTAACAGTAACTTATTGTTCATCCTTTTATATATGGATGGATGTGGCTTACCTGTCAGACAGTGAGGTAGAACAGTGTAACTTACGAACAATTTAACTAATATTTCTGGCATATAATAATATTATTTTCGTATTACAGAATGAGGTAATAGAATTACATGTTAATATGATTAAATAAGAATAGACCGTCTCGTCTATCACAGGTTTTCTAAGTAATATTATTGTGGCATTCAAAATAAGAATTCGCCATACGTTCTTTCAAAACGAAAGGTATTAATTATAGTACCACATTATAAGACAAATAAATTGTATTATTTTTTATTGTAAGAGATTTAAACCACGCCATTACTTAAGAGATAAAATGGTGTAGTTTTAATAAGAGCGTGATATGTATAAAGAATTAATGTGATAATTTATCATTATATGGAAAACTTCTGTTAGTAAAGAGAGTAGGACTGTGCTATATATTCAATGAAATTGGTATAATAAATCCACATTTCAATGAATTCATTGGTGTGGTATTTTTATACCTCTCTTAGTTAAAAACCTTCCGTAAAAATGAAAAATTTAATTTGCTTGTAAATTATTTCGTTCATCAGGAATATAACTCACAGTTACCTGGCACATTGCTACTAATTCTAGTAATGTAAGTTTACGGTGATGTCTTTTTACAATATTATTTGTTTTTGTTTTTAATTTCGTCCAAGGTTATTCGAAGACCATCTGCACTTGTCTTCCCAAATGTATTAGAAGTGATAGACTGGAGGGTTTCGTTTGGTTTGTTTTGAATTTCGCACAAAGCTACACTAGGGCTATCTGCGCTAGCCGTCCCTAATTTAGCAGTGTAAGACTAGAAGGAAAGCAGCTGGTCATCACCACCCACCGTCAACTCTTGGACTACTATTTTACCAACGAATAGTGGGATTGACCGTCACATTATAACACCCCCATGACTGAAAGGGCAAGCGAGGTTGGTGTGGCGGGGATTTGAACCCGCGACCCTTAGATTACAAGTCGAGAGCCTTAACCACCTGGCCATGCCGGGCCTAGACTAAAAGGAAGGTAGACATTTAGCACCACCTACCGTCATCTCTTGGGCTACTCTAATCAGGTAGTGAGATTGCTCATAACGTTATAACACTCCATGGCTAAAAGGGTGAGAATGTTCGGTGATGGGATTCGTACCATCGACCCGTAGATTACGAATCGAACGTCCTGACCACCATGTCATGCCAAGCCGTTTTACATGAACAACGAAGCTGTTCAAAGTCTCTTTGCAACTTTTTAAATAATTGGTATTAGAATTATATTCAAAATACAATGGTATTGTTTGTTTGTTATTAAGCACAAATTTACACAAAGGGCTATCTGTGCTCTGCCCACCACGAGTATTGAAATTGCAAGCAGTTAAGTCCATAGACATAATGCTGTGCCACTGGGGGCATATGGTAGGGTAAAACAGTTTGAGAGTTTTGATTATTAGAAGAAGTGTATTAAAGAAACTTAAATTTAATTAGTTGATTGTTTTGTAGTTAACACACAAAGCTACACATGGCGTTGAAACACGGGTTTAAGAAAATTATGGAACCATTGTTTCGCATTCAGCCCACATAGAAAGTTTGTTTGTTTGTTTGTTTTGGAATTTCGCACAAAGCTACTCGAGGGCTATCTGTGCTAGCCGTCCCTAATTTAGCAGTGTAAGACTAGAGGGAAGGCAGCTAGTCATCACCACCCACCGCCAACTCTTGGGCTACTCTTTTACCAACGAATAGTGGGATTGACCGTCACATTATACACCCCCACGGCTGGGAGGGCGAGCATGTTTAGCGCGACGCGGGCGCGAACCCGCGACCCTCGGATTACGAGTCGCACGCCTTACGCGCTCGGCCATGCCGGGCCCTACACATAGAAAGAATACACGTATCAAAAATTTATTTGTTTGTTTTGTTGTTTTTTTATATTTGTAATCAAGCACAAAGTTACATACATAAAGAACCACCCGTGCTCTGCCAATTACAGGTATCGAAATGTGGTTTATAGCGATATAAGTCCGCAGAAATAACTTTGTGCCATTGGGGGGGCCTAAAAGTAAGAAATAAAATAATAGTAACATTTTTATAACAGCTAATTTCGCATAGTGTCGACAGATGACGTTAATAAACGGTGTTTGTCAAACCAGAGGATGACACAAACATGAAATTAATTATGTTTTCAAGTTTCAGTTAAACATTGCTATTCGGGCTGCTCGATCCCAACGGTGAAAACTACATACATAGCCCGTTGAATAGCTTTTTTCTGCAGTGGTCAGCCATCTGTTATTGTTATTACATTGTAGAGCTGCGGAACATTGATTTGATATCACACCTGTTTTCTTTGTTTAACTTATACGTATGTTGCCACTGCCTGGTGGATAGGATACTCGACTTTCAAATCCGCGGGTCGCGGGATCAAAACCCGTCGTCGAACATGCTCATCCCTATAAACCATTAAGTTTATAATATGACAGTAAAGACTTCTTCTCGTTCGTAGAGAGAAACACGAGTGTTGAATAACTTCTCTCTAGTATACCACTTTAAAATTATAATGTGTTGAGCGAATAGCAGTGAAACGGCTTCGGGCGAAATTTCTACTGAACAAACAAGTCGCTCTGCAGTGTTGATAGAGTAGATATTATAAGGAGAAATTTATTATTACTCTTAATGAATTTTAAATGTTTGTTTCGCTCTCCACCCCTTCAAAGAACAAAAACAAAACAGATCTTTTTAAAATCACGTTCCGAAAACTGAAAGAAAAAATCATTTTTTCTGTCTTAATAATATTTACCACACGTGATAAACTGGCATTTGTCGAGAAAATCTAAATCGATAAAATGGAACTTTGAACAGTGCGTGATAGTAGTAGACGTCGAAACCGATATGAATCCATGTGTTATCACAAAATACTCTTTGCACTCTAAACTGTGGGTGTGTTGTAAGAGTGACTGTCAATCCCTCAGGGCGAATGATGGGTGCTAAGGTGCTGCTCATTGGCAGCTGACACTCTGGTCAAAATAATGGACGGTGTTAAATAGCTTTACTGTTTTTTTCAATAAATATAAACATTAGTTAAAACAGCATTTAAGGAAATCTTAATGTAAAGAAGATTCTTTATCAATATTCATGTTGGATAAATAAGGTAGACTATAACTTTTCAACCATGTAGTGGTTTGGTTTGTTTTGAATTTCGCGCAAAGGCCTTGTAGTGAGTGTATACAATACGTACATAAAAACACCCTACTTGTAGTGAGTATATACAATACCTACATAAAAACACCCTACTTGTAGTGAGTGTATACAATACCTACATAAAAACACCCTACTTGTAGTGAGTGTATACAATACGTACATAAAAACACCCTACTTGTAGTGAGTGTATTCAATACCTACATAAAACACCCTACTTTGGGTGTTGTAGAGTTTTGGTTCCTATATTTTTCTAAGAGGAACGATGTTTCCATTTTGATAAATAGATCATAGTAATACTTATGTAGCAATAGGTAACTAGTTATGAAGTTATCAAAGTTATTAATAGGATAAATGTAGCAAATTCCATTATTATTATGTATGATAGATTTTTAAAGATCACATAACAGCTCGTTCTTGTTTAACGTTTTTTCCAGCCGTGAGAAGAGGGTGGTTGTTTGTTTTTGAATTTCGCGTAAAACTACTCGAGGGCTAACTTCTAATGTAGCAGTGATAGACTAGAGGTAAGACAGTCAACAACACTCGCCGCCAACCCTTGAACTACTCTTTTATCCATAAATAGTGGTATAGGCTGACACATTATAACGCCTTCACGGCAGAAAGGGCGAGGATGATTGGTGACGAGGATACGAGCCCACGTTTCGCAGATTGCACGTGAAGCGATTTGGGGGAAAGTGGTTGTAGAGTGACGGTCAATCCTACAATTCGTTGGCAAAAAGTAGCCCGACAGTTGATGGTGGGCGCTACTTATAGTTGCAAGTTATAAGTTAGGAACTGCAGCCATTTGTTGTTAGAAGCCTTACCATTGAAAGAGAAAAACATATATTAAGTCTCTTTTTAAAATGATTTATCGTATATATATTCTAATAATAATATGAGATTGTGCTGTGTTATAAACTAAACTTAAAATGACGGCCACTGTGATTCAAAGTTGTCACTATTGTAAAAAGTTCATTGAGATTACTTGCCTTTTTTGTTTAGGGAAAGTATTATACAATAAAATAATAACTACTTTATCTGATTAAATTTATTGAGACAACATTTCTAATATTCTTTCGCATAATTTTAGTAGGCAATTGTAAAGTTATTTTACTTCTGCTTAAAAAATTATGCTACCATAAAATATAATAAATATTTATTCATTATCGGATACAAAGCTTCCACTACGTTTGTTTTAGTAATCGACGCTTTATGTTATAATACTTTTACCCATAGCTACACAATCGGCTATCTATACAGGCCCACTACGGGTACCTAAGCCCTGTTTTTATCGTTATAAGCCTTCAGATTTTCCGCTGAGCTTCTGGAAGGCCTATTTACAAAGGAATTCTTTCTTATGATCCGAGACAAACAAACCTAAATTTGTCTCTTCATTTATAATCACAAATTTAATTTATTATAAACAATAGTCTTCCATCTACCCTAGGCCCGGCATGGCCAGGTGATTAAGGTACTCGACTTGTAATCTGAGGGTCACGGGTTCGAATCCTTGTCACACCAAACGTGCTCGCCCTTTCAGCTGTGGGAGCGTTATAAGTGACGGTAAATTCCACTATTCGCTAGATAAAAAGCAGCTCAGGAGTTGGCGGTGGGTGGTGATGATTAACTACCTTTCCTGTAGTCTTACACTACTAAATTAGGGACGGCTAGCGCAAATAGCCTTAGTTTTGCGCGAAATTCAAAACAAACCAATCCATCTACCCTTCAAGGTACAAAATAATAAAGTTTACTTTTATCAGAATTTGATAATAATTTAAAAGGCAAATCTTATTAAAACACGTTTTATGAAAATGAATAAAAATATGTTGTTTTTTTGCAGCTTCATAAACTACTTGATAGTTTAAGAAGATTACTTCTTGTGGTGTTAGTTGACAATATATTGCTTAGTTACTATATAAAACAGTTATTTTGAATCGTGTTGCATTTGTTTTCAACGATCTAAAACATTGCGAAACCAATCTTGATCGAACGTGGCTTACAAGATTAGATCGCCAGACTTTGAGTCTCTTTATCGGTGATTAATGTCTTCTCGTTATACGAAATTGTACTCTGGACTTTCGGATCGTAGATGCGTTATAAGAGTTACAGTTAAATCCCAATGTTCTATTAGGGTAAGCCAAAAGTTGGCGGTTGGTGCTGTTGATTAGTTGCATTCCTTCTAGTCTATCAACTCGAAATTAGGGACATTTAGCGCAAATAATCTTTCTGTAGATTCGTACGAATATCCA
Source organism: Tachypleus tridentatus (assembly GCF_004210375.1). Lineage (NCBI taxonomy): Eukaryota > Metazoa > Arthropoda > Merostomata > Xiphosura > Limulidae > Tachypleus > Tachypleus tridentatus. The sequence continues at coordinate 35,069,568 of NC_134830.1, forward strand.
AAGTAAAGAAACTTAATATTCTAGTAGCAATCTGAGAAGTAGCTAGTTGTACCATTATTACAAGATGATCATTGACGTTTCATTTGGAAACTAAATAGTATGAAAAAAATACAATATTATACATGTATTTATGAGTTATTTTTATTATGAGGTTCTAGATATTGCTTCATCTGGTATAGGTAAAAAAAAAAAACCTATCAATGCTTTTCAGTTGTTATTCTTCAGCGAGGTTCATTATAGGTCACTCGGTAAGAAAAGTTCGTATCATACGAGAATTAGTTCGCAGATGTTACAAGTCTGGTTAACAGAATATTATATACTTTGCGGTCTTTCTGATAGAAGGAATTTCGTCAAATGTTCTGTTCACGTGGGTAAACCAACGTGTATACTTTTTGTGGTTAATGATACGGCTATATAAGATTTACGAATGTCTCGAGCATCTAAACATATATTAGTTTTTCTCTTGCAAAATTAACATTTTGCAGAGGATGAAACTACAGAACTAGAGCTATTGCTCTTGGAGATTGAAATGACAAACGAATCGTTATTTATGATAAGAAACCCACTTGTAGTAAAAATATATTCTAAAAGCGACTCATATGGGTATTAACACTTTAATTAAAATAAAGTACAGAACAATTTCGACCTTCTTAGATCATCTTCAGGTTAACAAAGAGGTTAACGAATTGCTGTTTGTTCTCATTCAACATCCCCGATATCGGAGTATTTATTTGTCTATAACGCAAATACCCTTATTTCTTAAGTTCCTACTCCTTCAAAAAACTCCTGTGTTTTTGAATTAAGCACAAAGCTACACAATGGGCTATTGAAACCCGGTTTTTCGCGTTGTAAGTCTGCAGACATACCACTGAGTCACTGGGGGGGCACAGCGCGTTGTGTTCTCATGCGCTAAAACTTTAGTTTTACTGTTGTAGTTTGTTCGGCAGCAAGATTTACAGTTTAAAAAATAAGCTGGTACTGTTTCTGCAATCGTGTTAAGGGTGAATAAAATGAACTATAGGCAAGAAATTACCCATTTTCTTTTATTCCCCATTTTAGGGCCCGCCATGGTTAGGGCGATCGAATCGTAATCCGAAGGTCGCGTGTTCGATTCCCCATCACAACAAATATGCTCACCCTTTCAGCCGTGATGAACAATAAAGAGGAAACAATCAATCAAAGTTGAAGATTTTATATCTTGTATATTTCTTAATGGATTGCCTTGAAATTTGGTATGTGAAGTAAGGGTCCATTAGAGCTCATCCAATGGAATTATAGAAGATCAAGAGAAGGTCAGTCAAACAGGAAATTAGGTCATTCGAAAGGATGTATAAGAAAAATTTGTCTGAAAACATAGAACTTAATAATAAGGAGTTTCTAAAGTACTTTAGGGATAAACAAAATGTTAGGATGAAGATAAGGCTTTTGAGGGATAAAAGAAGAAGGCTTGTATCTGATGATTATGAAATGGCTAGGTTATTAAGTTCTGTTTTTCTTTAGTTTGTACTAATGAAAACTTAGCAATATTCCTCATCTTGAGTAATTGATAGATCAAAACAATATTGAACAAAACAATTTCATAAATTCTGAGTTTGTTAAAATAAAATTGGGAAATTTAAAGAATGATAAGGCTTCTGAATCAGATACTATTTCCTCAAGGATTTTAAAAAAGGTCAAGGAGTCGACATGTAAGCCACTTGCTACAAATTTTATGAGTCCTTGAATAGTGGATAAGTACCAACAGATTGGAAATTGGTTAATATCACTCCTATCTTCAAGAGAGGTAATAGAAGTTGTCCCAAATGTTATAGGCCTATTAGTCTGACATCAGTTGTGTGAAACGTTTTCGAAAGTCTGATAAAAGATACTTTGCAAAATCATTTAATAAAGTTTTACTGAGGGAAAATCGTGCCTTACAAATCATTTGATATACTTTAAAAATGTTAATGCACATGTAGATGAGGGTAAAGGTATAGATTTGGTGTATCTAGATTTCTAGAAAGCATTTGACAAAATGTCACATAAAATATTCTGGGGTTAAGTTAACTAATTGAATAGAAGAGCGGCTTGATGGAAGAAAGTAGAGGGTTGTTATAAATGGAGTTCAATCAAACTGGATTAATGTTGCAAGTGCTGTACTTCAGGACTTATTATTAATACTGTTGATATTTTTTATTTACATCAGTGACATAGATGAAGTAATGGTTAATAAATTACTTAAATATGAGAATGATATTAAGGTCTTGGGTGTTGCTTGGTGTGAAGAATATGCTGCTGCTTTACAAATGATTTAGATCATTTAGTGCAGGGGTTCCCAACTGGTGGGTCGCGACTCCCCAGGGGGTCGCGAAGCTTTGGCAGGGGGGTCGAAAAGCCTTGTTAGAAGTAGCTTGGGATAACATTAATTTTATTAAATTAATTACATTTTCATGCTCTTACATTTTTTTTTGTTTCGTTGCAAAGCAAAACGTGTGCTACGTTAGTTCAGTGTCATTAGGTGATATTATGGGTGTATGTATGCGTGCCTGTGAGTGAATGTGCCTGTGTGAATGTGTATGTGTCTGCAACTGTATGTATGTGTGTACTAGTGAGTAGCGAGTATGTGAGTGCACGCGCATGTACGTATGCTTGTATGTCTGTTTAGCTGTGATTAAGTATGTGTGTGCTCGCTGTCGACACGTGAGTCACATGTCCGTTGCTGATTGGATATATATGTTGAATATATGTTCTTTTTGTGAATTCAGGTTGGACCAATGTGATTTACTTTGCTGATAAATAATTACAGAATTTTTAAATATATTTTTTAGATGTTTCTTTCCCTCTCCTTCAGAAAAAATAAAAGAAAAATTAAGCTGCTGATAGTAAGCCCTAAGTAGGGGTCACATGGGTTTCAAACGTTTAGGTAAGGGGTCGCGAGTGCCAAAAGGTTGGGAACCCCTGATTTAGTGAGTTGGGCAAATAAATGGCAGATGGGTTTTAATTATAATGAATACAAGATATTACATGTAGGTTATCATAATTTGAATTATAAGTATAATTTGGATGGGAATAACCTTAATAGTGGCATGAAAGAAAAGGATTTTCGTGTAATGGTTGATCAGTTTCTTAAGCTATCCAAGCATGGTGCTGTTGCAATTGGTATGGTAAGTAAGGTTTTAGGTTGTATCTACAGAAATAATGAATGCAAATCTAAAGAGGTTATTTTATTGTATAGGTGATTGGTTAGGACACGTTTGGAATATTGTGTTCAGTCTTGGGCTCCTGACCTTTATAGAGACATTAAATTGTTGGAAAGGGTTCAGAGGAGGGTTGCTAAAACGGTACCTCGGATGGTGGAGTTGTCATTTGAGGGGAGGTTAGGATCCTTAAAATTGTTTTCTCTTGAAAAAGAAAACTCATAAGAGATCTGGTTGAAGTGTTTAAGATTGTAAAAAATATATGATAATGTTCATGTATCGACATTTCTTATACTTAACAACGAGAATTATAGAAGTAGGAGACTCAAAAATAGATTTTGGCAAAGTGAAAGCCGCCTTCGCTAAGACAATCTTGTTTTTCAAATAGGGTGGTTGGACTATGGAGTAGATTGCTTTCTGATTTTGTGGAGACAGTAAATTTGAGCGAGTTTTAAAGAAAGCTTGATAGATATTTAATTGTTTTAAACTTATTTATTTAATCATTTCAGTTGGCTTAGAGGATGGAACAGCCGAGATGGACCAACAGGGCCTTGTTGTCCCTAAACGTTGTGTTGTATGTTATTGCTGCAGTCCTAGCTACAGAAAGATGAAAATCGATAAACTATCACGCCTGTTAATAATATTGTATCCTGCGGTATATCTGCAGACTTCCAATCCTAGAAACCAGCTTTCGATCACCGTGATGGGCAGAGCACAGACAGCCCATTATGCAGCTTTGCGCTTAAGTACAAAACAAAGTAGCTTCCTAGAGATTGTCTAGGCTGCATGACACGCTACTGTGTTGTTGTTTTTTTATGTTAACTCAGTTTTACAGTAAATTAATGGAATTATGCAACGAGAAGAATCCCAGACTATTTCAGTTAAAGCAGAATTTTGGTTTTATTGTTGCTCAAACGTTGTATGATGGGATGGATAATGTTACACTATAATGTAAACTACATGAAAAGTGATTCTAATGACTCTTCAGTTGATAAGGGAGAATGAAAGAAATCGTGAAAGTGAAAATTAAACGCAGATGCAACAAGAAGAAAAGTAGTAATAACATACACTGAATTAAACTGTTACTGAGCAAAATGTTTGATTTATAAAAAAGGGAACAATAAATAAATAAAGAATTATAAATTCTCACAAATGTCTTATAAATGAATATTTACAAATAACATTCTGTTCTCCTCTGTATAGTTTTATTGATTTAAATGAACGTCATTATTTTTTATTGGTTCTAAGAAATAATACTTGTGAACTTTTAAACATCAATGACCAGGGCTTTGACCTTCGTAAAGCCCCAGTGGTTCGGCGATGTGCCTGCGGACTTATAATACTATAAACTGGGTTTCGATACCCGTAGTAAGCATAGCACAGATAGCCCACTGTGTAGCTTTGTACTTGAATTTAAACAAACGGTTCATATGATAATCACAAATTAAGTGGTTAAGGTACTTGTTTCGCAATCTGAGGGTTTGAATCCTTGTCCTATCAAACATGCTCACCCTTTCAGCCGTGGGGGCGTTATAACATTACGTTATAACACTATTCGTTGGTAAAAGAGTGACCCAAGATTTAGCGATGGTTGGTGATGACTAACTCTTTTTTCTCCAGTCTTACACTACCAAATTAGGAGCCACTAGCGCAGATAACCCTTGTGTAGCTTTATTCGAAGTTCAAAACAAAACTTTCATGTGCTTTTATTAGGAAATATTATTTTCGTATAATGAATTCAAGACGCTTGATATTAAAACTAATTTAGATCGACAACTGAACCCCAAACAGATATCTTCTGTTCCCTTCAAGGAGTATTTAGACCTGACGTGATGCCAGTTTCTCGTTATTGGCCATTCTGTCAGTTTTGACTCACCAAATACCACTTTTTATCCAGTACGTCAGCCATAAACTGATATCGGTGATAAGTATTACTTTGTTATCCAGTTTTATGGGTAGTTTTCTAAAATTAATAGCAGGAAATACTGCAGATTTTAAAGGCAACTTCTGTGACCAAATAGATATGACGACAACTCTCACGTAACGTTCAGGAGGTTGGGTAAATTTGGTTGATATCAACCGGGATCGAGTAAAATAATTGTAAGTATAATAATTCAAATATTTGTATGGAATACGATGTGAAAAACAAAATATATATAATATAAAGTTATGACTCAAAATAGCATAATATTTATGGCATGTTAGATATGGAATATGTGTACAAATTATCTAGAAATGCCATACTAGATTAAACCGGATCGATAAAGGAAGGAATGTGTAGAGGTACTTGCAAAGACTTTGTGAAATTCATGAATAAGAATGACCCGGCTTGAGTTATGGATTGAGTCTAAGGCATATACAGTGGGTTAGGCAGAAAATGTATCTTTTGCTCACCAGACGCTTAGGTCCTCGGGGGGCTGACACTGTTGATTTTCTTAAGTGTGATGTTAGAGGTTCTGTTGTTGTTGTTTTTTTCTATTTAATTCGATATTTTCATCATTACATATCGAATGTAATTTATTGATTTTGATTTCTTTTTGGTGATGGCAGGTTATTCAGGCCATTTTCTCCGATGTGTTTCAAGTTTCTCAATTTGGATACTGTATAATATTTACTATGACCTTTTTTTTTTTTTTTTGAGTTGCACGTCACAGTTTTTCCTCTGTACATTTTTTGTGCAAGGTTATTGTTTAACGTGTAGAACATTTCTGACAGTATCAACGTTTTTGTAGCTCTTTTGACATTAAATGTTGTTCTCTTTTCTTTTTTTTTTCTGTAGTTACTCCTACTGTATGTGAACTATCTGTACGTGAATATGCTTCAAATTCATTCTATTCTTAAAAGAGTAAATAAGTTGTTGGTTATATTTGGTATCGATATTTGTACATTGTTCTAACAGATATCTACGTGAGGCTGTTAAATGGTCGATACTTTCTTTATTCAGTATTATAATACAAATGATAATTTAGAAATAACATTTCATAAGATTATATTCTTCATTTCAAGAGCCCGGCATGCCCAGGTGGGTTAAGGCGTTCGACTCATAATTTGAGAGTGGTGGGTTCGAATCCCCGTTGCACCAAACATACTCGCCCTTTCAGTTGTGGTGGCGTTATGATGTGACGGTCAGTTCCACTATTCATTGGTAAAAGAGTAGCCCAAGAGTTGGCGGTGGGTGGTAATGACTAGCTGCCTTCTGTTTAGTCTTACATTGCTAAATTAGGGACGGCTAGCACAGATAGCCCTCGTGTAGCTTTGCGTGAAATTCAAAACAAAATTCTTCATTTCAAATAAAGTGAAGACTGAATTAAAATTGTAAGCTCTATAGATACCAAGACATGTAGCTTCAGGATGCCACGGTTATTAGCTTGAGAACTTTGTTTTCAAAGGCATAAATCTGAGTGACATATATATATATTATACCAACCCTACACGAGTGAAAGGTTTCTTAAAACTGGCATGTTCGTAGCTTTTTTCAATAGTAACTATTCGTGACGTTATTCTTATATTAGGCCTGTGCTATACATCTGTAATTTCTAACTGTAAATTAACAACACTTTGTGAAAATTATGGAAATTTATACTGTAAAATACGCAAATCTGTCACACACCCCGGCAAGATGGCGGCTTACGCTCGAACAGCTTAGTTACTGTCAACAACTGACACTTTCCGGTTACTGTGAACTGACAATAAGAATTTAGAAATATTTATGTCATTGATGTAATAAATGTTTTAAAAGTATTACTGTGTGACAAAGTTATATATACTGCATTTGACAACAATAACAGTTGTGGTGTTTCGCAATCGGCATGTATTCTCAAGGAAAACAATATTTTTGTGTGTGAATAATTCATATTTCACAAATATATTGGGAAATGTTCAGTGTATAGTCATGGAAACAGAAAAACTATTGTACTTATTTTCGTCTGTGAATGAATAGAGACCTGCAGGTGAAATTTTATCTTCTAATATTCATAAAATCACATAAACTAGATTGGTAAAGTCAACAGAATATTTTACTGTAGTAGTGTGTAAATGTTAATAGTGAATATGCATCGTAAGGTGGTGTTACGTGAAATATTTATGATTACCACGCTGCATCATTCTTCTAGAACCATCTGTAAACATTATTCATCAGTTTTGTAAATTTTAGATCGCGAAATTGAAAATGATGGATATTGACAACAAGGGACAACGCTGTTAAGTAATCTGATTTACGGTGTTTGTTGTGTAATCTTGTTCTTTACTTAGTTAATTGTTATGCAGCATAAATTTGAGCATTTGGATACCTGCCAACTGCATGGATCAGACCCTGAAATTTAACGTTATAAATCCTCAAACATACCGCTATAATATAAGCGCTCGATTTATTCCGTTGAAAGTTTTCATAATATGATAGCATTCAGGACAGCTTTGATGGTTGTACTGTTTTCTCTAACGTACAGATTCTATGTTTTTACTTAATAAGTTTGTCCTTGAACCTTGAAGTGTTAAATATTTTACTTATACCAGATATAATAATACAAAAATAATACCTAACATGTGTACTTTACTAACATCCCAGTAGCGATCAAACTAATAGGGAATACTTAGACGAGAATTTTGGTTCGTTTCGTTTGTCTGTTCACGATAGTATCTCTACACAATAAGATATTTGCGTTATACCCACCATGGATATCGAACTCCGATGTTAGCCACCAGAAGCACGTATGTTCACGTCCATCTGTATCATCAGACGATCGGCATACTCTCCAAAGTTAGGATAACGTCTGTAATGTATAAAAATATATATATCCAGATTTTTCTTTGTTAAACCAGGTGATTTAAGTAAGTTAGCCAAACTAATCTTATAAATACAATGTTTTTATTTGCTTTTACATTTTTCAAGTGGCCCAGCATGGCAAGGTGGTTAAAGCACTCGACTCGTAATTCGAGGGTCGCGGGTTCGAATACTCGTCACACCAAACATATGCGCTCTTTCAGCCATGGCGGTAGTTATAATGAAACGGTCAGTCCCATTTTTCGTTGGTAACAGAGTTGGTGGTGGATTGTTATGAATAGCTGACTTCCCTCTAGTCTTACACTGCTAAATGAGGGACGGCTAGCGGAGATAGCTCTCGTATAGCTTTGCGCGAAATTCAACAAACCAAACAATTTTCAAATGTTCTAGGCTATTATAATAATCTAAAAAACATGGAAAAATATACTTATTATGATGATATTCTTACCAATCACTCAGTTAAACCCTTATTAATTATGTACTTATTATTCATTTAAATAAATCATTTATATTTACTCCATTATTGTATACTCTCAGTGTTCATTTAAATGAACTCTTATTAGTTACTCTGCTATATCTTTATTATTAATTTCAATGAATCTTTATTAGTTACCCCACTATATCCTTGTTATTAATTTAAATGAACCCTTATTAGTTACCCCACTATATCACTATTACTTTTCATTGAACCCTAATTAGTTGCTCCACTATATCCTTATTATTAATTTCAGTGAACCCTTATTATTTACTCCACTATATCCTTGTTATTAATTTTAATTAACCCTAATTAGTTACTCCACTATATCCTTGTTATTAGTTTAAATGAACCCTTATTAGTTACCCCACTATATCATTATTACTTTTCATTGAACCCTAATTAGTTGCTCCACTATGTTTTTATTATTAATTTCAGTGAACCCTTATTATTTACTCCACTATATCCTTGTTATTAATTTTAATTAACCCTAATTAGTTACTCCACTATATCCTTATTATTGCTGTCATCGAACCCATATTAATTACTACTCTATATCCTTATTATTAATTTTACTAAACCCTTCACAGCGGTATGTCTGTGGACTTACAGCGCTAGAAACCTATGGTGGGTAGAGCACAAGTAGCCCATTGTGTAGCTTTATATTTAGCTTCAAACAAACAAATTAATGAATCTTTATTAGTTACTCCATTTGTTTCTTTAATAGTTGACCCAGAATTAAAATAAAGTACAAATAGTTAGTCATACTAACTAGTCAACTAGTCATAGAAAATTAAAATACTTGTTTCTCATCAGAAGTTTAACATACGCTGTTTCTGTTGTCATACGTTTATAAATGCCATTATGCTGTTCATATTTTCAGTTGTATGGTCTTGCAGGTAGTTTAAAAACTAAAGTGCTCTAGGACGTTCTTAACAAAATGAAATAGAAACAAAACTCAAGTGCAATACTCACCCTGTTGTAAAATGATAAAATTAACTACAACATTCAGTAGATTTTAGACTAGAATAATGTATTAAAAATATTTTTCCAGCATTTTTCGAATAATTGCAATTGGAATATTTAAGCCTATTATTCATGTTTATAAACGTGATTTGGAATCCGGCTATGTTATCGTTTATCTTTGAAGTAAGGAACCACCAAGTTGGCCTTTTACTTTAGGTTAAAAAACCGACATTCATGTAAAAAATTAAAGCTGTCGTAAAGATTAGTTAACTATGAGATGAGTCGCCAACGTCTGGTCTCTTTTCGCTGTTTTCTATGTAGTTTGTTGTTTTTGTGTTCATTTTTGAAAGTGCCAAGTTGAATCTAACAGTGACTGGTGATGTTCTTAAGGAAGCTGTTAACTGCACTGAAACGTGAGTTCGGTAATCTGTTTATATCTGTCACCCTTTGTGTTATTACACTAGTTTACCCAGCTGCAGTTTTATTTTGTTTTGTTTTTCTTCCCTATATTTCTTCCTGTTTCCTTTACATATCAGTCAAAGAAAAATTGTGTTTTTTCTGGTCCTTGTTTTAAAGGAACAATAACCATTTCCTCTGATCTTCTTGTTTTATTCATTTGAACCTATTTTGAGTTGATTCACCTGTAAGTTAATTATTTACAAATAAGAAATTCGACAAATCGTCACCGTAGAGCAATGTTTATATAAGTATTACTTCATTTTGCTTGGATTACGTATGTTATGGAGGAAAAAACTGAACTTCACTGTTAATAATACCAATAATACTTTTATAATACAACAATATGTCAACAACCAATAATATCCAATTAGAGTAAGAGTTAATGTTTTGCTAAAAATATATTTTTGTTCTGTTTTAAATCATGAAAGCTAGAACTAGTTGTTTCTTTTGAGTTAAAACAGTCTTTGATGTAATATTCAGTATTATAAAGGTTTTTTTTTCTGTTGTAATGACGAATGTAGTAAAGTATAGTGTTGTCAATATAAATTAATTTAATGTATGTCATAGTTTAGTCATAAGTTTTGTTTATTTTTAAGCACAAAGCTACGTAACGGTTAAAAATGTATTCTCGAGACGGCTGGTATGGACATTAGCATTTTAACTAAAATAAAGTATAGAACAACGTTTCGACCTTTTAGTTTGATTCTGCACCATATCATTAGTGATATATTGCTTAAACTATTAAAGAGAAACATATGCCGACTTATCGAAGGGATGATTATGAAGGTCGTCTCTTACATGCACATATATATTTTTTTAAATCATGCGTAGTTGAATTTCTCATACACTTAATTTGTTTTGATAGATAATATGAATTATTTTGAAGATTTATGTGAAATCCTACTCAGCTGTATGTTAAGCCTGAGGCTTAAGTCATAGAAACGGAAGCAAGATTACATCTTGTTTTTAATTTTCTTTATACTACACGATGATCATACGCAAATATATTTAACTCTTAACCCCAGTGGACTGAGAGGACTTGATAGTCTTTTGTGATTTCTTTACCTCGCACTATTTACGTGTGATCAGTTAAAATGGATCCATAAATTACAGTTTTTTTATTTGAACATATTGTTGTTTGTGCTTTTTTCAGTCTGTTTAAGCTTATAAAACCAATATTCTCTAGATTTTTAGACACTGTTGATTACTTGCATGATCACTTAAGACTTGTTCCTTGAGAGTCTTTTCGGTAAGACTTACGAACTGTAGCTAGCTAGTCAGGTGAAAGAGGAAATTGATATCAATAGACAGGTGTCATGAAACCCAAACTAAACCCTCGTGCGTTAGGTCGGTTTCAGAGAATGATTCTTGAAACTTGCTTATTCCATATGTATTTAAACAAATAATTTTGGCTGTGTGATATAGTAGTGGTGGAACATTATTTAGACGAATTGAAAGCTCAGACTAAGTTTCAGATTTATTTTATTTCAATAAGAAGCTCTATTTTACACGTTGTTCGTTGTAGAATTTCTCTCAAAGCTACTCCAGTGTTATCTACAATAGGCATACGTAATTTTGAAGCAATAGACTGGAAGGATGGCTGTTACTTAGCACCACTCACCTCCAACTCATGTGCTGCGTTATAAGGGTTACGGGGCACATCCCAATATTCGATTAAAGTATTCAGTTTTTTTTATTTTTTTGTAGAACATGAACTACAGGACCTCGACTGCTCAGTCCGACATGCTGATGACTGGGGCACAACAAACACATTTTTCGTGCGGTATCGATGTTGTCGACGTATTGGAGCTTGGTGTGTCCTAAAGATTTGCGTGCCCAAGGATTTACGGATCGCTTTCCGTTACCGTATAAACATCGTTAATAATTTGGAGCTGCATGTACGTTATAAGAGTGACAGTCAAATACCATAATTCGATTAGAATGGCCCAAGAGTTGGCGATGGGTGTTGTCTTTCAGCTGGTTATCTTCTCTCTCTTCTCAGCCAGTTCATAACTGTGTATGTGGGTAGCCCTTGCTTAGCTGTACCTATGTATGTATCCAAAACATACTAAGTATTTAATACACTTCTTTCTCTGTCTGTCTGTGGACCATATCTCACGATGACTGTTTTACTTAACCAAATGACCCGGCATGGCCAGGTAGTTAAGGCACTCGACTCGTAATCCGAATGGCGCGGGTTCGAACCCTCGTCACACCAAACGTGCTCGCCCTTTCAGCCGTGTGAGCGTTATAATTGACGGTAAATTCCACTATTCGCTGGATAAAAAGCAGCTCAGGAGTTGGCGGTGGGTGGTGATGATTAACTACCTTTCCTGTAGTCTTACACTGGTCTGTTTTACCGAGGTAGTTTATCATGTTCGTGGTGTCCTAATCACACTGCCATTCGCCTACAGGGATACTCACGTCATTCCCATAATGAACTTTAATTTTTACTCAAGTATATTATTCGCATATTACCTTGAATTATCAAGTACACGTCATGAACCAAGTCGCTTTAACCTGTGCTTTAAGAAATCTAGGGCTCAGCTTTAACGTTGTCATATTTTTTTTATCTTTTCTCCTTTCCTTGTGTGAAACGTTTGTCAATGCAATAAGGTCCTCAAGAGAGTGTTCAGATAGATTAAAGAACCAAGCATAGATATATTTCAGTTAAGCTCTCTGGAGCTCGGTAATGTGTTTAAGAAGCCCGTACTATATCGAAACCTTTGTCAGTTTCCGAAGTGTGTGGATTACAGTAAATTGACACGAATCAAGGGGGATCCGATGTTTGTGTCTTTCTCTGGAAGAAATAATTTGATTTTGATCATTAAGTGGATCGCAATGAAATACGGAATATATGCATGTATGTATTGTATTTGTGTGTATTGTATTTTGACTTTATATGAGACATATTTTTGAGTATTTCATTTGAGTCGTTCTTAACTATACTAAGTTGTCACGGTCAACTTACATTCTTAATTTAAAAAAGAAACGGAGCAAAATCAGTTAGACATGGTAAAATGTTTTATGAGGTAAGAGCAATAGCATTTTATTTGTATAGTCTGCAGTGTATCAATATATGTATGTAGAAATACGTTTTTCAAAGGCACGAGAACATCCCTCGAATAATCTCTCAATTTTATGGCTTGTAGTACAGTGACTTTTTAACTTGTAAAAGAAGAAAAATACACCTTCAGACGAGAGTGTTAGGGAATCGTTCGATGTTTTAACGATTATACCTATATGGCGACAAAACATAAGAAATGTCTGTTTCTATATCGTTAAGCCTCTTACGAGAGATATGTATAACGTTTATTTTGTTTCAGATGTTTCTGCAAATATAAACAAAGACTACAAGCTTATCAAAATCACCTAGCGCCACTTTTGTCTACCCTAAACGAACAATTGGATTTACTGCCACTCTTATAATAACGATTTTGCGATTAACGATATAACGAGATGTGATTTTTTATTGTTTTTTGTAACATAGCCCGGCTGATTAAATAATAACGATAATCAGTTTCTTTTGATTTTAGTATGCTAATATTTACTGGAATATTCCAATTACAGAATAGACTTATTTAAATAAAGTATGGCTGTTTTAAGATGTACACTGAGAGCAGACGAGACTGTGTTACCTTCAAAGTAATCGGAGAAAAACAAATAGTTCATTATTCTTTTTGACTGTCATCACTATATGGTTATTATATACTCTTTTTCGTAGCTCTTGTTTTTAAGAGCTGTTTTGTTATCCCTGTGAAGTTGAGTTTAACTTCAGGAAAAAAATCCAGAAAGGAAATTGACTACAAGTGCAAGAACGTAAAAAGTGTAGATTTTATATCACAGAGTCGGTAGACTCTATAATATGTAAAGATGGCCAAGGTACTCAATGGGCATAATACAAATATGCATGTTAAAAACTCAACAGTGACAGAGAGTGCTACTTCAATATATGATTGCCATTCACTTTCATTTACTTATCTACCAAAACGCCCAGAAACAAGGCAAGAAACCATCGATAAGATACCAATCCAGAAGCATGAAAAAGTTACCAACCCACTACATTGTTCATCTTTCTTCTTCTTGTTTCATTTCAAATATCTCTACAACTATTTTATCATTAATGTCAGCTTAAACCTAGATTTACTATATGTGTTTCTAGGTAGTGCACAATGCCATCACTTAGTCGTGATAACTAGTGGTAGCTTTTTTTTAAAATCATAGTTCTAGTGTAAACGATGTTACTATTATCTCTTGCAATTATCTTTCTTATAGAAATCTGATGCTCAATCAAAAAACTTAAGTACTGGGTGAAAGAGGGATTTTCAGCAAATATTACGTGAAATTAGATAACATGTAGTATACTCGATGCATTCTACACTATACGATCAGTGTCTTTAGGGAGCCAATCCATATGCTTTTTTTACGTGAAGGAAAAAAAGTGTGTGTGTGTTTTCTTATGGCAAAGCCACATCAGGCTTTCTGCTGAGCCCACCAAGGGGGATTCGAACCCCTGATTTTAGCGTTGTAAATTCATAGACTTACTGCCGTGCTAACGGGAGGCCGAAATGAAAGAAATCGATAACGTAATATTAAGTTTTATTGCAGACATTCATATAATACACTAGCTTTCACTCAAGGGGAAAACATCACAAAACAAGTAATAAAAACATTTTGTAAATGTGAAATAATGTAAGGATGGCAGTGCCAAAAATAATTCAAATAAGAGTATAGGAATGATACAGCTATACATAGCTCATCCATACCTGATTTTTAATATTAAAATTTAATGTTATAACATAAAATGCATAAATGACTTTAATATTACTGCAGTTAAAAGTTATATATTCCTAACTTTTGGTATGCAGTTTGTCGATCATAATATCATGATCATGTCAGAGTAAGCAACAATCTAGTGTAACTAAGAGCCTAGGACTTATGTAAGAAGGAAAACCAAGTTCAATCAGCACATGCCTTGATTATTACAGAATCTCGCTACAAGGTCGGTCGAATTGACATCAGGTATCTCAGGATACTCTTAAGGTATCCAAATGCCTCGTCATCGAATTAGTGACGCGCATGAAAGGATTAACGAGATTCACACTGTCCCTATCTACTATCTAGCGAAACCACAGCCAATGGAACGGGCTTGGAGAAATCAGCGGGGATTTCTATAAGAAATCGGTCGAATTGACCGACCTTGTAATATTTTTGTACTCATGCATTTTATTGTGTAACGTTAAACTTTAACATTGAAAGTCGTGTAGGGGTGGCCTATGTATTTCTGTATCATACCCATATTCTTGGTTGCATTATTTTTGGCACTGCCCTCTCTAGATCACTTTACATTTACAAAATTGTTTTGTTACTTGTATTAACTCTAAAATTAGTTGGCCCCATCGGATTTTTAAGCACATTGGTCTAAACTATCTATGCACCAAACTGAATGTAAGTCCATCATGACTTTGCCAGTTACAGTATTCCTAATAACATATGAATCATAAACAAAAAGTAACAAATATTACATTCCATACCACTAGTTACTGTTTGAATCCCCCAAGTATTTATTTTACATAGAAAATAAGTGACCTCAGTAACACTTCTCTCGCCATTTCTTCATATCTAACATCGCAAAAACAAAATATAAGATTGCCCAATATGTTGTAAAAGGTAGTGAATGGAATAAAAACACTGGTAGTTTGGGGCTTGATACTATTAGTTATCACTATATTTTTATAACATGCATGAATATGAACTACTTGCCACAGAGAACTCTAATTTTCCATTCTTAATATAATTGTTGTTGTTTTCGTCATGCAAAGCAACAGAATGGACTCTCAGCACTCTCTTCTCCACGGAGAATCGAGCCCTTTGACTTTACCGTTGTTATTATGTTGATGTTATAGTGCGTTTTTGTCTAAGTGCATACAAAAAGTTGCATCCTAAGGACAAATAAGGCCCGGCATGGCCTAGCGCGTTAAGGCGTGCGCTTCGTAATCTGAGGGTCGCGGGTTCGCGCCCGACTCGCATAAACATGCTCGCCCTCCCAGCCGTGGGGGCGCTATAATGTGACGGTCAATCCACTATTCGTTGGTAAAAGAGTAGCCCAAGAGTTGGCGGTGGGTGGTGATGACTAGCTGCCTTCCCTCTAGTCTTACACTGCTAAATTAGGGACGGCTAGCACAGATAGCCCTCGAGTAGCTTTGTGCGAAATTCCAAAATAAACCAAACCAAACTAGGGACAAATAAACTAGTGATATATTTAAATAGAGAGTTAGTTATGCAAAAGTGACAATTCGAGCACTATGGCATATTACGCTTACATTAGAAAATTTTACATATATATATATATATATATCATTTAATAATAGGAAAATGATGCAGCAACTAGAAAATAAAAGCTAACTATCTTCAGGAAGTTAGCTTTATTAATTTACCAAAAATTAAATCTTCCAGAAACATAATTGCCGAACCCAGCTTCAGGCAGCTACATTTTGTGGCCTAATTTTGCCACCACGACTATACATATAAAGAGCCAAATTCAAAAGAGCCATATCAGTTACACTTTGTAGTCTAACTGTACCAACATGACTATACCTGTTGGAAACTAGCTCCAGACAACCACATTATGTACATTTTGTGACCTAACTTTGCCACAACGACTATACCTATAAGGAACCTAGCTCCAAATAGCCACATCAGCTGTATTTTGTGGCTTAACTTTTCCATCGTGACTATACTTATTAAGAATCCAGCTCTAGACAGCCACATCAACTACATTTCTTGGTCTATCTTTGCCATCATGACTGTTCCTATAGGTACATAGTTCTAGAGAGCCGTAGAAGCTAAATTTCGTGATCTAACTTTGCCATCATGACCATACCTATAGAGAACCTAGGTTTACCCAGCTACAGCAGCAAAGTTTCTTGGCCTTTCAGTATAAGACTTATGTTGGTTAACTGCTAAATACTATCAGCAAGTGGAATATAATTAATAAATATATTTTGTAAAATCAAAATTTGTAAGTCTTACATAAGGCCAGGTTTTGAATATATATGTCCAGCCTGACTTCATGCAGCCAAATCTAACCTCGATAAATTACCAAACATTCAAAGGTCAATAGTAGGTACAACATAGTACGTGCCGACATCGAATTAGTAAAATTTCTTCACAGTTATGCGAGCCTCCCTCTTTGACCAGATAAACTTCAATGTTCAGTTAACTACTTGAACAGAAAGAAACTTCTCTGTTAACTAAAAGCATACATGAAAATGGTAAGGCTAAATACATTCCCCTTTAATATTTATTCTAGCTTTTAATCTTTGGCTACCTAACGTTAGGGAATATCAAACGAAACTCATTAATATATTAGAATCTATTTGTGTTTTATATGAACAATTATACAAGGTGAGCATTAGCAAATATTGACATATTGTGCTAATGTAGTAACGACAATGGCTTTCCTTTCAAGAATCGTATGATAGTTTCCAAAGCTCATAAGCTCTGACATGTATTTCATATCTCATTAATAGCTGGAAGTCATATATTAGCTCTGAGTTGTACCCTACTTTGAGCTTAAAGGAAGTTCTGTACCTAGTTAATCTTTCCTTGTCACTAAGCATCGATCAAAATGCTAGCAGAAAGAAACAGTATTTCTCGTTATACTTTGCATATATTTTTATAATTTTGTTATCCAAGATACATACTCTGTTTTTTGTACTAGGACATATATCAGTTATTTTATTGGTTGGTTTGTAGACAGGGATATAACCATGTTTTCTAAAACTGCTAACAGTTTTCTTCCTTACATCTTTCGCATATGGTAGTAAAACTAGTTTTGTCTCTTTACTTTACTACATTTTTGGCCAGTTAACACGTTTACATTAAAAGTGCGTCATTTTGTCCATATGTGTGTTTTGACGAATAATGCCCGAAACAACTTATACAGACTAGAATACCAACTCTTACACATCATACTTTACCTTCTCTGTTACTACTTCTGTGCTTACTTATTGCATGTTGGCAATAACATTCATATAGAACATTATATAAACATTTTAGATAAGGGTGTGTAAAGGTGTGGAAAACTGTAAGCAGTTAGGAAATGTGGTCACATGATCATATATGTGACGTCATGGAGACCGAGTATGTTTTTTGTAGAGTGCCATGGAAATATTTCAGTTGGTATTTCTTTTCAATTTAACTATTCTGTGTGCTTCTACAACTCGGTTTTATCACGTCATATAAAAAACGTGTCATTCACGTATCTTCACCAAAGATCAGACTTTAAATTAGCATTGTCAAGTACAGTGCATAAAAAAGGATGATAAACTCATAGCCAATTCAGTGTTTTGCTCATAAGAGTTCACAACACACATCAAGTTTAGTTGATGACATGTGCCTCTTCTATGGCGGATTATGAAGCTTTCACCATTCTTGAAAGCAAGTAATAACCTCTTCTTTTGGAATTCTGGTGACAATACCATGTGATAATAGCATATCACTAGGTTTAAGTTGTATGCCCTTAATTTTGTCAACCACTTTAACCAAATTTGTAAAGAATATCCGTTATTAGGTATGAAAATCTCTCGGCAATACAATATGTTGGGGAAAAGTCCTGTACTAGAAACAATGATAATATAACTTATTTTATGAATTTCTGATAAGGCTGACAGAGGTTACTCAGAATCAAATACGTTAAGTTTTAACTGGTAAAGTTAAACATTGCTCAGTTTGTCATTTTGCCAATTTATGAAATTTATTCGTTGTTACTGTTTGCATTGTTGTTGTTTTACGAAACTGTAATCTAATAAATTTCCACAGTATATATAATCCTGCACGTTTAATTACACTCTCATTTATGAGCGTGGATGGTAAAACTGTCTTCATTGCTTTGTTTTAAAGTCTGTTCTACTAATATTTATTCGCGAGTTAAATTACTTTACATTTTTGCGACATTATTACCCGTTGTAAGAGATATTCTTGGGAATCGAGCCGTATTTCAACAAATGGCTTCAGGCCCTAAAAATACCTTGAAAGAACTGATTGAAAATAACGGAGGACCTTATCAACACACTCCCTAGTGACACAGTTGTATGATTGCGGGCTTACAGTATTAGAAACCGGATTTCGATACCCGTGGTGGGC
This sequence comes from Tachypleus tridentatus, assembly GCF_004210375.1. Taxonomy (NCBI): domain Eukaryota; kingdom Metazoa; phylum Arthropoda; class Merostomata; order Xiphosura; family Limulidae; genus Tachypleus; species Tachypleus tridentatus. The sequence continues at coordinate 35,088,571 of NC_134830.1, forward strand.
AGAGTACGGATAGCCTGTTGTTTAGCTTTGTGCTTAACTTCAAACAAACAAACAAACAAACCGTATCAACATTGGTACCAGACTGTCCTCTCTAACCCATATCAACACTGGTACCAGACTGTCCTCTCTAACCACATTCGCTGTTTTTGCTCATAGCGCTCGATACTGAAGTGGAAAGTCATCAAATATGAATAACTAAAACTCACGTCTACCAAATATCAGTCTAACGCTTTTGATATCACGAGACTATACATTATCTGCCAAGTTTTGGTATAAATTAATTGAGTAGTGAATGATATTAGCTAATAGAAGTGGTTCTACGTTATCTGTTACAAATCTGTTTATCCTTTAATTTTTCTGAACGGTGTATCCAATGAATTTAATACAGACTTACATATTTCATATACCTTTCATCATTTAACTGCACTTCACAAAATTGATTATATATATATATAAAGATAAGTAGAACAAATAATAACTTTATAGATCTTTTTCCTGCTTTATTTATTATTTCTAGGCTTAACCGTAATCTTCCTTTATTGGTCAATAACTCACAAGTAAAGGATATTGTTAAATCCTTCTTGACAATATTAGAGTAATTCGATGGTTAAACGTATTAACGACTGACACTACATTACTCATTGCCAACAAAATATATTTATTTGTATAGAAACGTTTCATCTTAAAAGTTTTTGTTTGCTTTTCTTTGGATAATTGCACAAAATTACTCAAGGCCTATCTATGCTAGCCATCTCTAAGTCCGCCAATGGTACAGCGGTACGTTTATGGACTTACAGCGCTAAAATCCAGCGTTCGATTCGAGGTGGACACAGCAGAAAGCGCAATGTGACGTTACTCTAAAACAAACAAGTTATCTCTAATTTTCAATTGACAGTCTAAAAGGAAATCAGTTAGTTAACGGCACCCACTGCCAATTCTTGAGTTATTGTCTTTTTTGTATGTTCGATCACCATCTTAAAAGAAATCAACAAATAATTATATATTGTAACTGTTGTGATATTGTAATAATATTGTATATATTGTAATAAACTGTGTATGGATTTTGTTCTGAAGCTTCAATATAACACCTTGACAATTCAATATAAATTGTAGTGTACACAAATATAAGCTGAAGATGTGTTGGAATTTCTGCATAGAATATTGATATATTTTATCAATACTGTAAAGCTTCATTTCACAAGTTTTTCTTAAAGAAACTAGTAGAGAGTTTTGGTTCAAGCAGCAGAACCCAACAGTAGCAGAGGCCCGGCAAGGCCAGGTGGTTAAGGCATTCGACTCTTCATCTAATGATCGCGGGTTTGAATCCCCGTCCCACCAAGCATACTCCCCATTTCAGCTGTAGAAACGTTATAACATGACGACCAATCCTATAACAAACAGTACAATCAGTTTAGTTCATGACATTATATATGCTCGATAACAAACAGTATTATCAGTTCATGTCATTACATTATATGTGAACTATAACAAACCGTATTATCAGTGTGGTTCATGATACTGTATGTGAGCTATAACAAACAGTATTATCAGATTAGTTCATGACATTATATGTGAACTATAATAAACCATATTATCAGTGTGGTTCATGATACTGTATGTGAGCTATAACAAACAGTATTATCAGATTAGTTCATGACATTATATGTGAACTATAATAAACCATATTATCAGTGTGGTTCATGATACTGTATGTGAACTATAACAGTATTATCAGATTAGTTCATGACATTATATGTGAACTATAATAAACCATATTATCAGTGTGGTTCATGATACTGTGTGTGAACTATAACAGTATTATCAGATTAGTTCATGACATTATATGTGAACTATAACAAACCGTATTATCAGTGTGGTTCATGATACTGTGTGTGAACTATAACAGTATTATCAGATTAGTTCATGACATTATATGTGAACTATAACAAACCGTATTATCAGTGTGGTTCATGATACTGTGTGTGAACTATAACAGTATTATCAGATTAGTTCATGACATTATATGTGAACTATAATAAACCATGTTATCAGTGTGGTTCATGATACTGTGTGTGAACTATAACAGTATTATCAGATTAGTTCATGACATTATATGTGAACTATAACAAACCATATTATCAGTGTGGTTCATGATACTGTGTGTGAACTATAACAGTATTATCAGATTAGTTCATGACATTATATGTGAACTATAATAAACCATGTTATCAGTGTGGTTCATGATACTGTATGTGAACTATAACAGTATTATCAGATTAGTTCATGACATTATATGTGAACTATAATAAACCATATTATCAGTGTGGTTCATGATACTGTGTGTGAACTATAACAGTATTATCAGATTAGTTCATGACATTATATGTGAACTATAACAAACCGTATTATCAGTGTGGTTCATGATACTGTGTGTGAACTATAACAGTATTATCAGATTAGTTCATGACATTATATGTGAACTATAATAAACCATATTATCAGTGTGGTTCATGATACTGTGTGTGAACTATAACAGTATTATCAGATTAGTTCATGACATTATATGTGAACTATAATAAACCATATTATCAGTGTGGTTCATGATACTGTGTGTGAACAATAACAGTATTATCAGATTAGTTCATGACATTATATGTGAACTATAACAAACCATATTATCAGTGTGGTTCATGATACTGTTTGTGAACTATAACAGTATTATCAGATTAGTTCATGACATCATATGTGAACTATAACAAACCATATTATCAGTGTGGTTCATGATACTGTGTGTGAACTATAACAGTATTATCAGATTAGTTCATGACATTATATGTGAACTATAATAAACCATATTATCAGTGTGGTTCATGATACTGTATGTGAACTATAACAGTATTATCAGATTAGTTCATGACATTATATGTGAACTATAACAAACCGTATTATCAGTGTGGTTCATGATACTGTATGTGAGCTATAACAAACAGTGTTACCAGTTTAGTTCAAGGCACTTTATCGGATCGTAATAACTCATAAACGGAATTTACTAGGTCGTAATACCTCATAATCAGAATTTATTAGTTCGTAATAACGCATAATCACACTTTATCATGTTGTAATAACTCCTTTCAAGTTTATGTGTTCGGTGTCGTAAACTGGTTCGTTAGGTAAGCCTCGTCTTTCTTCTTTTGTTTTATTATACAGAGTTATTTGATTATCTGAAAATCTAGTTAACTTGCATGCATTAACTGAAAAATGTGCATTAGAAATTACGTATACAAGTTTTCACCTTGATTTTTTGATAATTGATTGTTTGGTATATGATTATCCAATTCAAATAAAGTGTTTGAGTGACTTTGTTTATATATATATTAAGAAGATAATATTTTGTTATCGTGTTTTCATTCAGAGTGCTAAATGAATTAATGAGATTTGAACAACATGACTTATTCGTCACGTCAAACGATAGAATTTTTTTCCAACGTCCATTGGGAAAAGTCAATCTCACACGCGCCATCAATTATTTGATCTCCATACGTAATACGCATCGCGAATCGTTTGATCTTTTAATTACCCCGTTAAAATTGGATTATAAACATTCGTTCATTGAAAAAAAGTAATGATTCGAAGTCAGGAATAGTACAACGGCCCTAGAGTGTTCAGAAGGAATAAATCAGTAATCTTATAAAGTTACACAATAGAGAATGACTTCGTATTCCATCGAAACTGTCCTCGTCAATCCGGAATAATTGTTCGCTTTCGCTCGTTATTGTTTTAAAAACCAAGTTATTACTTTTTGTTTAATTGGTAAGCCTTTTTACAGTGTGCACACGATTTGAAGTAACTGCGGGTAATTATTTTTAGACCCTTGTTTTTAAAATCAATTAACTGCGAAATAAACGTGTTGATGTAAGAAAAGATATGTACATTCACAGTTACAACAAGTCGAGACCCAGTCCTGTTGTAAAATATGAACCAGGTAGAACATAGCAGCTCATGCTACTTTCTTTAGATTGAACGTATCGCTGAAGCTACCCTAAAGGTAAAACACAGCTGCTCTTGTTACCATCATAGTAATAAACTGTTGCCATGGCTTTTATGAATACGAAAAATGTTATTATTAGTATTCATTTGTTTGTTTGTAGTTAAGGGCAAAGCTACACAGTGTGGTATCTATTCTCTGCCCACAATGGGTATCGAAACCCGGTTTCTAGCATTGTAAGTCCACTAACAGACTGCTGTGCCGCTGCAGGGAGGGCGTTATTATTGTCACTGTTATTAAACTCTTCAGTTGTACACGAAAACCTTTATACACTAATTTGTTGTTCTTACAGCTGCACGTAAAAGGAAACTGATGGAAATGAATACTGTCAGACCTTTTAATAAGGGTATATTCATGCTGTTTACGAGCACTATATAAAATAAACATAGCCGTAATTATCGTACTCTATCGCGATATCTTAATGAAGAGTACAACATTTAAAATAAACATAGCCTTAATTATCATGTTCTATCGCGAAACCTTAATTAAGAGTACAATATTCACAATTATTCTGCTCTGTATGATCATAAAGTAGGCTAATGAAGGAACAGAATTGCTTGTAATACTCTTAAAGTGTTTCATAAATTCAGTTAATATTCTATTCTTGGTCAAAATCAACAAGGCTGCCATTTCCATCCATTTATGACAAGTAAAATAATTGTATGGTCTTTATGAAACTTAAATTTAAGTCCAGTGCGAGTTTTAGTCGTTGTTGCTTTCTCCAAATAAATTAATCAAATTAATTTCTTATAAACTCATAAACTTAAGTGTATTGCACGTGAAAATTTGAGAAATAAGAAACTCATTTAATAAACATAATATTCATTTTAATGTTTTTGTACCGTAACAAAACTACAGAAAATTCATTTAAGAAGAAAGAATTGGGAAGGTAAGTTAGCCAAAATTAATAGAGTTTTACGCATTTATTTACCTGATGTCATAATATTTCCGTAAGTAACCATGAACTATTTGTGTTGGTTTATTTAAGGTAGGTCACCGGTACGTTTCTGGGCTTACAACGGTAAAATCCAGGATTCGATTCCTCGTTGTATACACAGAACGTAGATAACCAATTGTATAGCTCTGCACTAAAACCAACTACTGAGAACCATTTTGATTATTATTCTAAAATCAATGTACGCAGCATAATGTGGACAGTTATCTTGACTTGCCTGAAAGAAATTCATTTTTTAAATTCGCCGATAGCCTCCCCCCTGACGTGTACAAATATGAGGGTTTTTCTTCATATGTGTATTATTTTTTGTTGCAGTATATTAGTAAAATAAATATGCAAATATCAATATTTAATTTAGTACGGTTTAGGTATTTCTCGTGCTTTGTAACTTATTGCTTAGTTTCTTATTTGAGGATAATTTATTTTTGAGTACGTACAAAACTAAAAGTTCTGAAATGAAACTACATCTTTTTTATAGTATTTGACATACTTCTAAAATACCATGAAACTAACGATTGGACACATGCTCTGTTAACCGGAATTCCGCCAAGAAAAGGTTTTATTCCCAAATCTAACGTCAAGTCGTCTTCTCCTCAAGGTAAATCTCTGTTAGACGTAGAACCAACAAATAATTCTTACCCGACTGGCCTCCAGATTATTTTAAAATAACTATTGATGATTTCATAGGATTGCATCTGAAGGTAAGCAAAGCGTTCCTCAAAATAAAAGAACACCTAATCATACCTGGGTGAACTACTTTTAGTTTTTCCTTGCATCAAGCTGTATTTTACACAATAAATGAATTACTTCTCATCTTTGTAATACGATGTTTATTTATAGCTGGTGTGTAATTCGTAAATTATATGTATGTATATATATCTTGTAAAACTTCGCATGTTATCATGTGGTAATCCGATTCATTTCCTAAACACCACACAACTTAATCCAGTTTTAGGTGTCACATGAGATAATGTGGTTCACATCGTAGACGATACATGAAGGTAATTTTTCTTCTAGACGATACATGTGGTAATCGGGTTCGTGTCGTGGACATCATATGAATAATCTGATACAACTCGTAAATAGCACGTGGTTTTTCAAGCTCAATTATCAGACGTCATACATCCTTGTGCAAATTAATTGAAACAAGACGGAAAATTACGATTTTTTTAATTCTTTGCGTTTTATTTCTAAGAATCCAAAAATTACTCACAAATTAATGCATGATATGACCGCCTTTATTTTTCAGAAGATCATTAATCCACTTTGGCATCGAGTCCACGAGTTGAGTGCAATCTTTACTAATATTTGGATCGCGGTACCACACCTCAATTATGGCCTCAATTAGCTTATCTTTCGTAGTACAGTCTTTCTTTACAAATCGCCCAAAGATTTTCAATAGGATTTAAGTCCGGAGAGTTTCCAGGCCAGTCCAGCACCTTTATTCGCGTTGTAGTCATAAACTTTTTCACAAGTTTCGATGTGTGGCACGGACCCAGATCTTGCTGAAAAATGCCAGATCCATCTGGAAATCTCTTTTTCAATTTTGGAACGACTCTTTTCTCCAAAACTTCGATGTACTGTGGTCTTTGCTCGTACCCTCTACGATATGAAAGCCTCCGACGCCATAGTAGCTGGAAAAAAAATCCCAAAACATCTTCTTCCAGGGATCTTTTACGAACTGATTGATGTGAGATTCTCGAAGTTTCTCACCTGGAGATCTGCGAATATACAGACTTCTTTGAATCTGTACAAAGAAATGAGTCTCGTCACCGAATAACATCTTCCTCCATTGTTCTTGCATCCAGTTCTTGTATTTCAGACCCCACTGATACCGTTTTTTTTTTTCATTGAGTTGGTAAGAAGTTGTTTTTTGACTGGTCTCCTTGCCCTTCTAACGCAATTTCGAATGACGTAATATTCCTCAAAAGTTCGTCATATATCCCAAAAATAGATCAACCGTACTCCAAAACACAGCTAATGACGCCGTCTGTGTGAAAAAATGACTATTAAAGGAAATCCGCGGTTCCAGCGAGCCTACACCGGCCGCCATGCTGAAAATATTGTAAAATGACCATTTGTTTCAATTAATTTGCACAAGGGAATACGTGGTAAACTGATGTACGTATTAGTCTTAGACGTCACGTCTGGTAATTTGATTTATCTCTTGTGTGGCATGGAGTAACGGTAAATGTAACTTTACTCAACCAAAACAGATGATTCATCTACTAGACGTCACATATACCAACCTGATTTGTCTCTTAAACGTCACATATGTTAGTCTGATTCATCTCCTAGACGTTACATATGCTAGCCTGATTCATCTCTTAAACGTCACATATGTTACTCTGATTCATCTCCTAGACGTCACATATGCTAGCCTGATTCATCTCTTAAACGTCACATATGTTACTCTGATTCATCTCCTAGACGTCACATATGCTAGTCTGATTCATCTCCTAGACGTCACATATGCTAGTCTGATTCATCTCCTAGACGTTACACGTGCTAGCCTGATTTATCTCCTAGACGTCACATATGCTAGCCTGATTCATCTCCTAGACGTTACATGCAATAATCTTATACATCTCATAGATGCCATATGTGGTTTTCTGATTCACCTACTAGACGTTGCTTGTGGTAAAATTCTGTTTGTTTGTCATTTTGAAATGTTCGCGTAAATCTGCATAAAGAGCTATCTGCTCTTCGCCGTTCTTAATTTTAAGCTGATAGACAGAGATGTCACAGGTTCTTAGAAGATTCGTGGTTCGGGCCCATGGACGTTTGAGTCTTCAGTATAATATCAGTTTTCAATCGTGGTTTTTGTTCTGATTATTCAATTCTACAACTGGGGATTCGGGGTGCTATTCAAATATACACGGGACACGAGCTACCTGTGCCAGTATCTAACAACACCTCTGTTGGTAGACTATAGGAAGGCAGCTGGTTAAAATTATCCACTCTTTTTAATATATCAGGATAGTTTTGTGTAATAAAATAAGTAAAGTTAACCTAGTTAGTACTTCAACCCTTCTAATCACCATCAAACCATTTCTCAGCTCTAAACTCGTTCAAACAAGAAACTTTTGTTTTATATTTCTTATGTATCAATACTTTAATTTTCCAACCAAAGATATAACAATTCTACGTTAAACAAAGAAAACTACGCATCTCTGATAGTTACGTAGTAGAATCTCAAAGGATTGAGATGGTATATTATGAAATATATGTTGATTGAACTCGTACTTTCATGTATTTGTTTGTTTTTTGTATTTCGCGCAAAGGTACTCAAGGGCTATCTGCGCTAGTCGTCCCTAATTTAGCAATGTAAGACTAGAGGGAAAGCAGCTAGTCATCACCACCCACCGCCAACTCTTGGGCTACTCTTTTACCAACGAATAGTGGGATTGACTGTTACACTGTAACACCCCCACGGCTGAAAGGGCGAGCATGTTTGGTACGACGGGGATTCGAACTCGTGAATGTCAGATTACGAGTTGAACGCCTTAACCCACCTGGCCATGCCAGGGCCTTCATGTATTTATGCGTTGTTTTATTTTTTTAAGAAATGAACAGAAACGCACGACAGGCGGCTTCTTTAATTAACTAAGTTACCGGGTTTTGAATCCCCCCTTTAAACAAACTTAATTGTTTTGCTCTTGCAACTGTTTTGAGCCGGATTAAGTCATTCACAATGTCATAAAATAATATAATATTGTGTTAACGTGGATCCTGAAACGTGTTTTCATTGTTTCTGACAAAGTTATATGAAATACTAAATTAGGTTATGTAACTAATCACTGATAGATATCACTTATCTCTAAGTTGTTTCATGACAGCAACATTTCAACTCTTCTGTCTTCATTGTGGCAAGAACACCTTTTACTGGCAAAGTTTGATTATCATCAATTATAATTATACAAAGTCATGAGTATTAGGCTTGTTATAATTTTAAACACTACATTTTTATTTGGTCTTTTGGGTTTGTTTTTTCTTTCCTGAAAAGAACAGTGTACAGTGGTATTGCCACCACACTATGCCCCCTGCATTCATTGTCAACAATGGGTTCCCGTCAATATCAGAGCTGATTATGCCAGCACATATACAAGAAACAGAGTTACGATTAGACTATTATTTTTATAGGTATTGGGATATCATTATACACTAAAGGTTATAGTGTTGAAAATATAGTAAGCCTAATTATTTTCTTTGTATCCTTGTATATCGAGATGTATCTGATATTAGGAAAGGGTGATATGGGAACCTTCCGGTAATGAGCTATTTTTGTCTCGTGTATATTTCACTTAAATTACTAGAAACTAAAATACTTTAGAAACAAACACTCAAGTTGATGTCGGCATCAAAAGAAATGACGAACTTTATCGTTGACTCTAGTAATATTACAGTTTGTTTGTTATGAATTCGCGCAAAGCCACACAAGAGCTATCTACGCTATCCTTCGCTAATTTAGCAGTGTAAGACTAGAGGAAAAGGTCCAGTCATCAACATCCACCACCAATTCTTGGGCTACTCTCTTACCAACAAATAGTGCCATTGATCATGCCATTATAACGCCCCCCACGGTTTAAAGGTAGAGCATGTTTAGTGAGACAGGAATTAGAACCTGCGTCACACTGATTGCAAGTCGAGTACCCTAACCATCTGGCCATGCCAGGCCAGTAATATCCCAGAGACATGACATATGTAAATAGATATCCAAGTTTGGAAGAATACCAGTGTATTCTAGAAACAAAAATACCACTAATAAAATATTAAAATATTAGTGAGGGTAATACTTCGTGGTTCATCTCTTTGTCTTATAGAGGGCGTTAGCATCGCTTATACATTGTGTGAGCAATATCAGTAATAATCATCTGCGATGTTGTCGCCTATTTCTGGTCACTACTATGCCCCGGAAGTGTGTTTAGTAAGACACTTCCACAAGTATCTCTCGGGGATAGCCTTTATGGCAGAGTTGTGATGTCCTGATTCTTCATTCTATCTTTTGATCTTAAGGGACGTCATTGTATTTACTGATGTGAAGTCCTTGCGTTCTTATGATACATCGTTTAGCATACTTATTACCTATTTTAATACGACTTTAAATCACATCAGGCTGCCTTCAATTCTAACACATCTATATGCAAATGTATCTTTCTGAAAATGTGTAATTTAAGGACGGATTTCAGTGCCGACTGTGATAAATGCGTTTCATCGTCTTTTCAAACACAAAAAAAATCGAAGTTTTAAAAGTTGTGCATTGAGAAATACAACAAATAAAAGGAAACGTAACAAATATTTCTCTATGAAGGGCTGACTTTGAAGTTCGGATTTTCTGGAAAATCCCAATAAAGATCGCATAACTTTCATGTTTATCACACATTTTTATAAAATTCACAACAGCGAATGAAAAGCACATTTTTTATGTACTAGTACTTTCAAAAGTCATTTCCACTGTTTAGACTACTGTTGTCCAGACACTGGCGGACACTGCGTTGTGAACCTCACTTCCACTGTTCAGACCACAATCCTTAGGAAAGCGACAGACAATGTGTTGTGAAATTCAGGCTACCCTATCTAAGAAACCAGTGAACACAATGTTTCGAAATTTACTTCCACTATTCAAACGACTGTATCCAAAAACATCAATAAACGTAGTGTTCTGAAATTCAGTTCCACTGTTGAGACAACTATAGCCAAGAAACCAATGAACACAGTGTTCTGAAATTCACTTCCACTGTTCAGACGAATGTATCCAAGAAACCAATCAACACAGTATTCTGAAATTCGCTTACATTGTTTAGACGAATTTATCTAAGGAACCAATGAACACAGTGTTCTAAAATTCCCTTCCATTGTTCAGAAGAAACCAATGAACACAGTGTTCTAAAATTCGCTTCCACTGTTCAGATGACTGTGTCCAAAAAACCAATGAACACAGTGTTCTAAAATTCACTTCCACTGATGTAATATAATAAATCATGGCCCCGCCATATTGTTTCAACAGGTATAAAAATAGTTATCCAGAATCACACTCAATCAGTTAAATGTTTCACAACATTTCCTGAACAGCATAAATGACTTCTGATACTTTGAATATAACGAAAAGATAAAATAGGGTTTTTAAAATTTCCTGAACAGCGGAAGTGATTTCTGATACATCCAATATAACGAAAAGATAAAATAGGGTTTTTAACATTTCCTGAACAGCAGAAGTGACATCTGATACAACCAATATAACGAAAAGATAAAATGGGGTTTTTAACATTTCCTGAACAGCGGAAGTGACTTCTGATACGAGGTATGTTCAAAAAATACGCGGACTGTTTGAATTGTGCGGCTCCAATTGGTTCCAGGGTAATCCGCTTGGTGTCACTAGGTTCGCACAGATCAGCTGATTACGACGCCATTTCCCGATTGCAGATATCTTCATTTGTGTATTAGCTACGTGATTTTAAGTGAAGTGCGATTTTTTCGTTTGGCGGATTTCAGAATGAATGATCTGAAGGAGCAAATTTTGTGTTAAACTTGGAAAATCTGCGACTGAAACTTTTGTTATGCTTAACACGGCTTACGGTGATGTTGCTATAAAGCGTACGGCATGTTTCAAGTGGCATGAACGTTTTAAGGATGGTCGACAGTCCATTGAAGATGATGAGCGTCCTGGACGTCCTTCCACGTCAACTGACGACCCACACGTCGACAAAATCAACACCCTGGTGCGGGCAAATCGACGTCTGATTGTCAGGGAGCTTGCTGAAGAGTGTGGGATATCAGTTGGATCTTGTTACGAGATTTTTTACCGAAAAATTGAAGATGCACCGCGTTGCTGCGAAATTCAGCCCACAGAACTCGTGAGTTTTTGGCCAAACACTCGATCACTGTTCTTCCCCACCACCCCTACTCACCTGGCCTTGCTCCTTGCGATTTTTTCTTGTTCCCCAAACTCAAAGGACCCTTGAAAGGAAGAAGATTTGAGACGATTCCCGAGATAAAGCAAATGCGACGAAGGAGCTGGAGGACATTACAAAAGAAGCGTACCAGGACTGTTTCAACAAGTGGAAACACCGTTGGGATAAGTGTGTGCGTTGGGGAGGAGAGTACTTTGAAGGGGTCCCAGAACTGTAACTTCTAAATAAAGTACATTTTGTTTTATGACGTCAGTCCGCGTATTTTTTGAACAGCCCTCGTACATCTAATATAACGAAAAGATAAAATAGGGATTTTCTAGACCTTTCAAGTCGATCCTCTTCTTTTCAATTCATTCGTCTCATTTGAGACGTTTTCCTTACCTAGCGTTAGTTTTGCTTCGTGTATCTCATGGATAGAATTTAATCTGAAATTATAATCAAAAACCTCTGGAGAGAAAACTACTTGCCGCTGCTTTTAACCAAATCCCTAAATATCCTTTCCTTTTTGACGTTTCTCGGAATTTAGTTTGATTTTACCTGAAACTATCGACAGTTGTATGTTTTTTTTTACGTTGGAGTGATCGTTTTTTCTCATTCGTCTTTGACATTAAAAGAAAAACGACAAGCCTGCTAACTCCCATTTGATATACACATACACACACACACTCAAAAGCATTAAGAAATCTTGGTTACATTGTAGTGTCTATCCCATTCCCTCGTGGCTCAGCGATAAGTCTGAAAACTTATAACGTTAAAAATTGGGTTTCTATACCCTCGGTGGGCATACAAATAACCCATTCTGTAGCTCTTTGCTTAACAAAGAAATAAACATTCCAGTGACTTCCTTTTTACAGCTTCCAATCTTCAAATAAAATTGCACTTTGTGTTGGTAAAGAGAAAATAAAGTTTTTTTTTTGTTATATTCCTTTGAAGTAACTTTTAGTAATATAGTTATGAAATATGTATAAAAGATGTTATTTTAACTTCTCAGTTACCTAGTAAAAAGGATTAATGTTTTTCTTCTTTTATTTATATGATGATAATTGTGATTCAACCTTTATCGGTTTTAAGATTACCTACTAAAATACACTTCACCTCTGAGTCAAGGAATGTGAACAGCCCCAAAGCTCTATTAATATCGGATTTCTTGTTTGTCATTTACATATTTGCTTATCCAACATGTTTTTCGTTGTTGTTGTTTCACGCATTTAGGTATTAAAAAGACAACTTAAGTGTTTGATGCATAAATAGCTCTTTCCATCCGTTATTTTAGTGTTTCAAGCATCTGTTAAATGGAATACGTACGATTGAATTAATTGTTATTACTTACCTTTAACAACTATGTTTAACTATGTGTGAAATAAGAAACAAATTTTGTATTTAAAAAAAAAACTCTTAATATTAACAGACAAGAAAGCGCTATAAATGTCTTGAAACGCTATATAAAATATCCACTCAAAGCGTGTGTGTGTTTTCTTATAGCAAAGCCACAAAGGGCTATCTGCTCAGCCCACCGAGGGGAATCGAACCCCTGATTTTAGCGTTGTAAATCCGGAGACATACCGCTGTACTAGCGGGGGCGCCACTCAAAGCAAAACAAGAGTTGTCTGCACCAACTGTTCCTAGTATTGAACTGACAACAGCTAGTCAACACTATCCATCAGTGTTTCCATAATATCGCTAATCCTGTTTGCTTGTTACTGATATTCGCGCAAAGCTACTCAAGGGCTATCTAAGCTAGCCGTCCCCAATTTAGCAGTGTGAGAATAGAGGGAAGGCAGCTAATCATCACCACCCACCGTTAAGTCTTAGGCTACTCTTTTGCCAACGAATAGTGGGACTGACTGTCACATTATAACGCCCCTACGGCTGAAAGGGCGAGCATGTTTGGTGCGACGGGGATTCGAACACGCGACCCTTATATATTACGAGTCGAACGCTCATCTGGCCATGCCGGGTCGATCGCTAATTCTACTGACGACTTCCAAATAGGGAGTATAGTTTTTTCTATAATATGAGTTTGGTTCACAAGAAGCACAAAGAAGTAGGCTTAAGAAAATTTACACCAAACTGTGAAATTGTTTTTCTTTTAATCATGTGAATAAATAACCAGATTAAAGAATTTACTGATAACCTGTCGATTCTCTGCATATATATATGCGAGAAGAATTAACCTAATTTATAAAGGAATTAAAGTTTAGAATACTTACATGTAACTTTATATTTAAGATCGACTGACAATCTGGCCCGGCATGGTTAAGCTCTTACAGCAACTCTAGTTTCTCGTAATTCAGAGGATGGCCAAGCGTGTTCAGGCGTGGTTCGAGGATCCCCGTCGCACCAAACATGCCCTCCTTTCAGCTATGGGGCGTCATAATATGACGGTCAATCCCACTATTCGTTGGTAAAAGAGTAGCCCAAGAGTTGGCGGTGGGTGGTGATGACTAGCTGCCTTCCCTCTAGTCTTACACTGCAACATTATGGACGGCTACCACAGATAGCCCTCGAGTAGCTTTGTGCGAAATTAAAAAAAAAAAAACTAAATTAGGAACGGCTGCCGCAGATAGTAATACAAATACTAAGTCAATATTTTTATGAAATGATCCCAGAAACGTAGAATAAACGAGCGATGCAAGTATCTTGAACTGCTATTTTTTATAGTTTGTTGCCTTTCATTGGGATATATGTACTGTTCGTAGCCTAAAGTCTATCCTCTAACAATAAACGAGGAGCCAACAATCATATCGTATCGTTTATCCAAACGAATGAAAAATCACGTCAGACTTGAACTAAGAGCATCCTCTTATAAATTATTCGAAAGATTTGCTTTTCAAAGTACGTATTTTTCTTGTGATTGTAATCCATTTTATTTTTCAATCATTTACGTAGCAAGCAAATTTTATATGGCCTCGAACTATCATAGTGAAGTTGCTGAGGGATTTGTGAAATTACAGGGCTATCACAATCAATATGATATGCATGGAAAATAATGAACGAAAGTTATTTTTGCGTAGCATTTAAACAAAGAAATAAAATCAGTCGAACAGTTTACGAAAGGATTATAAAAATGGTACATATATATATATATACACACACACCATTAAAATACACTTTTACTTTACTTCACTAACGTATAAATGTCATGGTTGGTTTAAATTACACTGTTACTTTACTTCACTAACATAAAAATGTCATGGTTGGTTTAAAGTACACTGTTACTTTACTTCATTCACACATAAATGTCATGGTTGGTTTAAAGTACACTGCTACTTTACTTCACTCGCACATAAATGTCATGGTTGGTTTAAAGTACACTTATATTACTTAACTCACACATAAATGTCATGATTGGTTTAAAGTACACTGTTACTTTACTTCATTCACACATAAATGTCATGGTTGTTTTAAAGTACACTGTTACTTTACTTCACTAACATAAAAATGTCATGGTTGGTTTAAAGTACACTGTTACATTACTTCACTCGCACATAAATGTCATGGTTGGTTTAAAGTACACTGTTACTTTACTTCATTCACACATAAATGTCATGGTTGGTTTAGAGTACACTGTTACTTTACTTCATTCATATAAATGTCATGGTTGGTTTAAAGTACACTGTTACATTACTTCACTCACACATAAATGTCATGGTTGGTTTAAAGTACACTGTTACTTTTTTTCATTCACACATAAATGTCATGGTTGGTTTAGAGTACACTGTTACTTTACTTCATTCATATAAATGTCATGGTTGGTTTAAAGTACACTGTTACTTTACTTCATTCACACATAAATGTCATGGTTGGTTTAAAGTACACTGTTACTTTACTTCACTCATATAAATGTCATGGTTGGTTTAAAGTACACTGTTACATTACTTCACTCGCACATAAATGTCATGGTTGGTTTAAAGTACACTGTTACTTTACTTCACTCATATAAATGTCATGGTTGGTTTAAAGTACACTGTTACATTACTTCACTCACACATAAATGTCATGGTTGGTTTAAAGTACACTGTTACTTTACTTCATTCACACATAAATGTCATGGTTGGTTTAAAGTACACTGTTACATTACTTCACTCACACATAAATGTCATGGTTGGTTTAAAGTACACTGTTACTTTACTTCACTCATATAAATGTCATGGTTGGTTTAAAGTACACTGTTACTTTACTTCATTCACACATAAATGTCATGGTTGGTTTAAAGTACACTGTTACTTTACTTCACTCATATAAATGTCATGGTTGGTTTAAAGTACACTGTTACATTACTTCACTCGCACATAAATGTCATGGTTGGTTTAAAGTACACTGTTACTTTATTTCATTCACACATAAATGTCATGGTTGGTTTAAAATACACTGTTACATTACTTCACTCGCACATAAATGTCATGGTTGGTTTAAAGTACACTGTTACTTTACTTCACTCATATAAATGTCATGGTTGGTTTAAAGTACACTGTTACTTTACTTCACTCATATAAATGTCATGGTTGGTTTAAAGTACACTGTTACATTACTTCACTCGCACATAAATGTCATGGTTGGTTTAAAGTACACTGTTACATTACTTCACTCGCACATAAATGTCATGGTTGGTTTAAAGTACACTGTTACTTTACTTCACTCATATAAATGTCATGGTTGGTTTAAAGTACACTGTTACATTACTTCACTCGCACATAAATGTCATGGTTGGTTTAAAGTACACTGTTACTTTACTTCACTCATATAAATGTCATGGTTGGTTTAAAGTACACTGTTACATTACTTCACTCGCACATAAATGTCATGGTTGGTTTAAAGTACACTTATATTACTTAACTTACACATAAATGTCATGGTTGGTTTAAAGTACACTGTTACTTTACTTCATTCACACATAAATGTCATGGTTGGTTTAGAGTACACTGTTACTTTACTTCATTCATATAAATGTCATGGTTGGTTTAAAGTACACTGTTACTTTACTTCCCTCATATAAATGTCATGGTTTAAAGTACACTGTTACTTTACTTCATTCATATAAATGTCATGGTTGGTTTAAAGTACACTGTTACTTTACTTCATTCACACATAAATGTCATGGTTGGTTTAAAGTACACTGTTACTTTACTTCACTCATATAAATGTCATGGTTGGTTTAAAGTACACTGTTACATTACTTCACTCGCACATAAATGTCATGGTTGGTTTAAAGTACACTGTTACTTTACTTCACTCATATAAATGTCATGGTTGGTTTAAAATTACACTGTTACATTACTTCACTCGCACATAAATGTCATGGTTGGTTTAAAGTACACTGTTACTTTACTTCATTCACACATAAATGTCATGGTTGGTTTAAAGTACACTGTTACCTTACTTCACTCGCACATAAATGTCATGGTTGGTTTAAAGTACACTGTTACTTTACTTCACTCATATAAATGTCATGGTTGGTTTAAAGTACACTGTTACTTTACTTCATTCACACATAAATGTCATGGTTGGTTTAAAGTACACTGTTACTTTACTTCACTCATATAAATGTCATGGTTGGTTTAAAGTACACTGTTACATTACTTCACTCGCACATAAATGTCATGGTTGGTTTAAAGTACACTGTTACTTTATTTCATTCACACATAAATGTCATGGTTGGTTTAAAATACACTGTTACATTACTTCACTCACACATAAATGTCATGGTTGGTTTAAAGTACACTGTTACTTTTTTTCATTCACACATAAATGTCATGGTTGGTTTAGTACACTGTTACTTTACATATAAATGTCATGGTTGGTTTAAAATTACACTGTTACTTTACTTCATTCACACATAAATGTCATGGTTGGTTTAAAGTACACTGTTACTTTACTTCACTCATATAAATGTCATGGTTGGTTTGTACACTGTTACATTACTTCACTCGCACATAAATGTCAAGTACACTGTTACTTTACTTCACTCACATAAATGTCATGGTTGGTTTAAAGTACACTGTTACATTACTTCACTCACACATAAATGTCATGGTTGGTTTAAAGTACACTGTTACTTTACTTCACTCATATAAATGTCATGGTTGGTTTAAAGTACACTGTTACTTTACTTCACTCACACATAAATGTCATGGTTGGTTTAAACTTACACTGTTACTTTACTTCACTCACATAAATGTCATGGTTGGTTTAAAGTACACTGTTACATTACTTCACTCACACATAAATGTCATGGTTGGTTTAAAGTACACTGTTAAGTACACTGTTACTTTACTCACTCACATAAATGTCACACTGTTAAATGTCATGGTTGGTTTAAAGTACACTGTTACTTTACTTCACTCATATAAATGTCATGGTTGGTTTAAAGTACACTGTTACATTACTTCACTCACATAAATGTCATGGTTGGTTTTACACTGTTAAATTACATAAATGTCATGGTTGGTTTAAAGTACACTGTTACTTTACTTCACTCATATAAATGTCATGGTTGGTTTAAAGTACACTGTTACATTACTTACACTGTTACTACGCACATAAATGTCATGGTTGGTTTAAAGTACACTGTTACTTTACTTCATTCACACATAAATGTCATGGTTGGTTTACAAACTACACTGTTACTTTACTTCAGTCACACATAAATGTCATGGTTGGTTTAAAGTACACTGTTACTTTACTTCACTCATATAAATGTCATGGTTGGTTTAAAGTACACTGTTACATTACTTCACTCACACATAAATGTCATGGTTGGTTTAAAGTACACTGTTACTTTACTTCACTCATATAAATGTCATGGTTGGTTTAAAGTACACTGTTACATTACTTCACTCGCACATAAATGTCATGGTTGGTTTAAAGTACACTGTTACTTTACTTCACTCATATAAATGTCATGGTTGGTTTAAAGTACACTGTTACATTACTTCACTCGCACATAAATGTCATGGTTGGTTTAAAGTACACTGTTACTTTACTTCACTCACACATAAATGTCATGGTTGGTTTAAAGTACACTGTTACTTTACTTCACTCATATAAATGTCATGGTTGGTTTAAAGTACACTGTTACTTTACTTCACTCATATAAATGTCATGGTTGGTTTGTACACTGTTCACACATAAATGTCATGGTTGGTTTTACACTGTTACTTTACTTCACTCATATAAATGTCATGGTTGGTTTAAAGTACACTGTTACATTACTTCACTCACATAAATGTCATGGTTGGTTTAAAGTACACTGTTACTTTACTTCATTCTCACATAAATGTCATGGTTGGTTTTACACTGTTACATTACTTCACTCGCACATAAATGTCATGGTTGGTTTAAAGTACACTGTTACTTTACTTCACTCATATAAATGTCATGGTTGGTTTAAAGTACACTGTTACTTTACTTCACTCATATATAAATGTCATGGTTGGTTTAAAGTACACTGTTACTTTACTTCACTCATATAAATGTCATGGTTGGTTTAAAGTACACTGTTACTTTACTTCACTCATATAAATGTCATGGTTGGTTTAAAGTACACTGTTACATTACTTCACTCGCACATAAATGTCATGGTTGGTTTAAAGTACACTGTTACTTTACTTCACTCATATAAATGTCATGGTTGGTTTAAAGTACACTGTTACTTTACTTCACTCATATAAATGTCATGGTTGGTTTAAAGTACACTGTTACATTACTTCACTCACACATAAATGTCATGGTTGGTTTAAAGTACACTGTTACTTTACTTCATTCACACATAAATGTCATGGTTGGTTTAAAGTACACTGTTACTTTACTTCACTAACATATAAATGTCATGGTTGGTTTAAAGTACACTGTTACTTTACTTCACTCATATAAATGTCATGGTTGGTTTACACTGTTACATTACTTCACTCGCACATAAATGTCATGGTTGGTTTAAAGTACACTGTTACATTACTTCACTCACACATAAATGTCATGGTTGGTTTAAAGTACACTGTTACTTTACTTCACTCATATAAATGTCATGGTTGGTTTAAAAGTACACTGTTACATAAATGTCATGTTTGGTTTAAAGTACACTGTTACTTTACACTCATATAAATGTCATGGTTGGTTTAAAGTACACTGTTACATTACTTCACTCACACATAAATGTCATGGTTGGTTTAAAGTACACTGTTACTTTACTTGTCATAAATGTCATGGTTGGTTTAAAGTACACTGTTACATTACTTCACTCATGTGGTTTTTAACTTACACATAAATGTCATGGTTGGTTTAAAGTACACTGTTTACATGGTTGGTTTTCTGTTACATCACACATAAATGTCATGGTTGGTTTAAATTACACTGTTACTTTACTTCACTCATATAAATGTCATGGTTGGTTTAAAGTACACTGTTACATTACTTCACTCGCACATAAATGTCATGGTTGGTTTAAAGTACACTGTTACTTTATTTCATTCACACATAAATGTCATGGTTGGTTTAAAATACACTGTTACATTACTTCACTCGCACATAAATGTCATGGTTGGTTTAAAGTACACTGTTACTTTACTTCACTCATATAAATGTCATGGTTGGTTTAAAGTACACTGTTACTTTACTTCACTCATATGGTTGGTTTAAAGTACACTGTTACATTACTTCACTCGCACATAAATGTCATGGTTGGTTTAAAGTACACTGTTACATTACTTCACTCGCACATAAATGTCATGGTTGGTTTAAAGTACACTGTTACTTTACTTCACTCATATAAATGTCATGGTTGGTTTAAAGTACACTGTTACATTACTTCACTACATAAATGTCATGGTTGGTTTAAAGTACACTGTTAATCACTCATATAAATGTTATGGTTGGTTTAAAGTACACTGTTACATTACTTCACTCACACATAAATGTCATGGTTGGTTTAAAGTACACTGTTACTTTACTTCACTTCATATAAATGTCATGGTTGGTTTAAAGTACACTGTTACTTTACTTCACTCACACATAAATGTCATGGTTGGTTTAAAGTACACTGTTACTTTACTTCATTCATATAAATGTCATGGTTGGTTGGTTTCATGGTTTAAAGTACACTGTTACATTACTTCACTCTGCACATAAACGTCATGGTTGGTTTAAAGTACACTGTTACATTACTTCACTCGCACATAAATGTCATGGTTGGTTTAAAGTACACTGTTACTTTACTTCACTCATATAAATGTCATGGTTGGTTTAAAGTACACTGTTACTTTACTTCATTCACACATAAATGTCATGGTTGGTTTAAAGTACACTGTTACTTTACTTCACCCATATAAATGTTATGGTTGGTTTAAAGTACACTGTTACTTTATTTCATTCACACATAAATGTCATGTTTGGTTTAATGTACACTGTTACTTTACTTCACTCATATAAATGTCATGGTTCGTTTAAAGTACACTGTTACATTACTTCACTCGCACATAAATGTCATGGTTGGTTTAAAGTACACTGTTACTTTACTTCACTCATATAAATGTCATGGTTGGTTAAAAACTGTTACACTGTTACATTTACTTCACTGTTACTTCACTTCACATAAATGTCATGGTTGGTTTAAAGTACACTGTTACTTTACTTCACTCATATAAATGTCATGGTTGGTTTAAAGTACACTGTTACTTTACTTCACTCATATAAATGTCATGGTTGGTTTAAAGTACACTGTTACATTACTTCACTCACATAAATGTCATGGTTGGTTTAAAGTACACTGTTACTTTACTTCACTCATATAAATGTCATGGTTGGTTTAAAGTACACTGTTACTTTACTTCACTCATATAAATGTCATGGTTGGTTTAAAGTACACTGTTACATTACTTCACTCGCACATAAATGTCATGGTTGGTTTAAAGTACACTTATATTACTTAACTACATAAACATGGTTGGTTTTACACTGTTACTTTACTTCATTCACACATAAATGTCATGGTTGGTTTAAAGTACACTGTTACTTTACTTCACTAACATAAAAATGTCATGGTTGGTTTAAAGTACACTGTTACATTACTTCACTCGCACATAAATGTCATGGTTGGTTTAAATGTTATGGTTGGTTTAAAGTACACTGTTACATTACTTCACTCGCACATAAATATCATGGTTGGTTTAAAGTACACTGTTACTTTACTTCACTCATATAAATGTCATGGTTGGTTTAAAGTACACTGTTACTTTACTTCACTCATATAAATGTCATGGTTTGTTTAAAGTACACTGTTACATTACTTCACTCGCACATAAATGTCATGGTTGGTTTAAAGTACACTGTTACATTACTTCACTCACACATAAATGTCATGGTTGGTTTAAAGTACACTGTTACTTTACTTCACTCACACATAAATGTCATGGTTGGTTTAAAGTACACTGTTACTTTACTTACTTTCACTCGCACATAAATGTCATGGTTGGTTTAAAGTACACTGTTACTTTACTTCACTCATATAAATGTTATGGTTGGTTTAAAGTACACTGTTACATTACTTCACTCGCACATAAATGTCATGGTTGGTTTAAAGTACACTTATATTACTTAACTCACACATAAATGTCATGGTTGGTTTAAAGTACATTTTTTCACTCACACATAAATGTCATGGTTGGTTTAAAGTACACTGTTACTTTACTTCACTCATATAAATGTCATGGTTGGTTTAAAGTACACTGTTACATTACTTCATTCACACATAAATGTCATGGTTGGTTTAAAGTACACTGTTACTTTACTTCACTTATAAACTACACTGTTACTTTATTTCATTCACACATAAATGTCATGGTTGGTTTAAAGTACACTGTTACTTTACTTCACTCATATAAATGTCATGGTTGGTTTAAAGTACACTGTTACATTACTTCACTCACACATAAATGTCATGGTTGGTTTAAAGTACACTGTTACTTTACTTCACTCATATAAATGTCATGGTTGGTTTAAAATACACTGTTACTTTACTTCACTCATATAAATGTCATGGTTGGTTTAAATTACACTGTTATGTCATGGTTGGTTTTACTTACACTCACATATAAATGTCATGGTTGGTTTAAAGTACACTGTTACATTACTTCACTCACACATAAATTTCGTGGTTGGTTTAAAGTACACTCTTACATTATTTCACTCGCACATAAATGTCATGGTTGTTTTAAAGTACACTGTTACTTTACTTCACTCACACATTAAAAGACACTCGGCTAAATAATATATGTTAAATTATAGTACACTGTATATTGCTAAACTAAAAGAAAAGACGCAACCAGACGTGTGTGATTTTTAATTAACTTTCAAATGAGTAAGTTTTCAGATGAAAATATTCATAAAATCTTACATAATTTATGAATAAGTGAACATAATCTTTATTCTTCTTATGTGCAGCAGGTAGGGAATAAATCTACAGACTTGCAATACTAAAATCTCAGGCACGATTTCCTGCGATGGACAAACCGTGGTGGAACTAAATATTTTTTTAGTGTTTTAGTAGATACAAATGAGATTCTAACTTATTTTGCTTAGAAAACTAAAAGTAAATCCTTTGAGG
Source organism: Tachypleus tridentatus (assembly GCF_004210375.1). Taxonomy (NCBI): domain Eukaryota; kingdom Metazoa; phylum Arthropoda; class Merostomata; order Xiphosura; family Limulidae; genus Tachypleus; species Tachypleus tridentatus. Next base: position 35,112,078 of record NC_134830.1, read on the forward strand.
AAAATGCGTCTTAGCAGTATTTGTACTAAGTTTAAAAGCAACATGAAATTTTATTATAGGTATATGTGTGTATATGAAACGTTATTGTAATAAATGTCCAACAAGGCATATGTTTCAATATTTAATGTATGGTTTGTTTTTGAATTTCGCACAAAGCTACACGAGGGCTAACTGCGTTAACCGTCCCTAATTTAGCAATGTAAGACTAGAGGGAAGGCAGCTTGTCATCACCACCCATTGCCAACTCTGAGGCTACTCTTTTACCAACGAATAGTGGGATTAACCGTCATATTATAACGCCCCAAGAGCTGAAAGGGTGAACATATTTGGTGTGACGGAGATTCGAACCCACGATCCTCAGATTACGAGCTGAGTGTCTTAATTGCCTGGCCATGCCGGACCTTTTAATGTTTGGCTATATTATATAATCTATTGTTTTTAAGATACTAGTTTGTCATATTGTTTAATAATGGTCATAGCTATCGTAATCATGTATTTATTCTATACCATTATTAATTGATATGCAGGTTTTTCTTAAATTTCTAACTTAAGAATAAACACATCGGAAAGTCTTAGCCACCATACTCTTTCCACGACTGTAGTTTTATCCTGTTATCAGACAGTTGGTAGCTATTTCTAATGGAAGATGTATCTCTGTACAATGTCACCATCAGACCTGACAGAGGCTGTTACAGGCCTTAGAAACGTGTTCAGAAACATCGTTACAGCTAATCGTGGTACTGTTCAAAGGCTTAATAGTTTTGCTGAGCGCTCATATTGAATTTAAAAAAGTATATAAATTCGATCTTTGCAGTATTTCTATATTATATTCGCTAAAGACTAACAAACAGTAGGTCATTAGCCATTCTCTATAAATCAAGATTTTAATAATGGTTGTACAATATTTTATAAGACATTTGCAACGTGTTTCGATTCAGACGTGTGAGTTGTTCTAGAACTGTTAACAGGCAGTTAACCGTTGATGAAACTCATATATATTGATATTATATTCATTCTTGGTTATATAAATTTGTAAAACGCGGCTTTTGGTTAATTTCTTGTCTAAGGTTTTAAAAATATATATATGTATTTCCTGTAAAACCGTTTTTCTGCATAACAACCGGAATGTGCAAAAAAGACTTAAACACTAGTGGATTTTCTAATAGTTGGTATTGAGGTCTTTGTGAGTTTTTATTTGTTTCTTGTTTACAAGGTTTACTGACAAACAGGACAGGTTACGTCCTGTAAAACGGTGGACTGTTAGACCATGTATAAAGGTTTTGCATATGACGTCACACATCTTTTTGTTACATTCATCTCCACCATAATAGACGTCAAACATTCCCTTTTAGCGAGCTATATCCATTGAAAATTAGCATATTTTTAGTTTATGATTATCTGTGAAATATATATATATATTTATTTCTTAAGTTACTGTACATATCTAAGCCTTGTATGCATTTTTTAAAGTACGTTAAGAAAATAATTTTATGGCATCACATGAAACGACATTAGAAAGCTAGGTTGTCATTTTTCACCTAAGACAAATGAAAGCGCTTGAATGTTCTGTATGGTGCAATAAATTATAGATCTCTGTGGCTAATGACCTAATCAGGCGAGTGATTTTGTAACCTATGGGTGGAAAAATTAATATTTTTTTTCTCCGTTTAGTGACTGGAATGTTTTGGATAATTACCAACTGATACGTCAATAAGAGTCATGTTATATCATAAAGGAAATTTTTTCTCCGTTTAGTGAAGGAAATGTTTTGGATAATTGCCAACTGACGCATCAGTAAGAGTGAGGTTATGCAACAAACTTTCGCAATCGGTAATTTAACCTTTGATAAGTATTAGTTTCAGGTAATCTTGATAAATGTTGTTGTTTATTACCATTCCTCAGTTTTTTTAATATTCCATCATGTTTCTTTCTCGTTTATTATGCATCGATATGTTTTATTTGCAAAGCTTCTTGCCCATTTATATATAATTACAATGTTCTCTTTTTTTTTTAAAGAAAGAAAACCCCAAAAGATTTTGTTTCTCAATCACACATCGTAAGAAAAACAAAAATTTTGTTTATTATATAGGTGCGTTTTTTATCCTTTATGAATGTTCTTCATCTCGAATGACCTCCCCTCCCGGTAAGGTAGCGATAAATCTACGAAATTACAACACTAAATCCTGGAGTTTAATTCCCTATGGGAGATTATTTTTTGTTGTTGTTGTTGTTTTGTGATTTACTTCAGTACCAGATTAAGCATCCGTAGTACTGTTGATACAGTACAACAAATTCTTTGAGTTTCTATGTGGCGACGTGTTTGGCAAACATACAACAACAAGAAATAGATTAATTGAGAGGAGTTTTTTGTTGTTGTTGAATGCGTATGGTATTTTTTGAGGTACGTCTACAATGTTTCTCAAAGACTAAAAAAAGCTATTCAGAATTTGATACGACTCATGCAGTGAAGCCTCCTGTCACGAGATATTTATGTTTTTAGAAAAACAAACGTTCGTAAGGAATATATTTTTTTAATAAATGTTTCCTTTTTTATTGAAGCAGCCAAATGGACAAAATGGGTAATTTTAAGCTGGTTTCATTTTTTGACTGTGACTTGGAATATTTATTTGTTCAGAATTTTGCTGTTCATAATTTTGAAATGATGGCTCTGAAGTTTGTTTGTTTTGAATTTCGCGCAAAGCTACACGAGGGCTATCTGCACTAGCCGTCCCCAATTTAGCAGTGTAAGACTAGAGGGAAGGCAGCTAGTCATCACCACCCACCGGCAACTCTTGGGCTACTCTTTTACCAACGAATAGTGGGATTGACCATCACTTTCTAATGCCCCACGGCTGAAAGGGGTTGGCATGTTTGGTGTGAAGGGGATTCAAACCCGCGACCCTCGGATTACGAATCCAGTGCCTTACCCCCTGGCCATGCCGGGCCTTTATAAAAGTATCTCGTTTGTTTGCCCACCACGAGTATTGAAACCCTGTCTTTAGCGGTGTAAGTCCGTAGACATACCGCTGTGCCACTGAGGGGTATATATTTATTTCCATTGGACGTGAATTTAACAAAATCAAATTTTAAGGGTGTTGCTGTATATTTAGAGGTAATTTTCCCGTAACCATAAAGTGTCCGGTATATCTGTTGTGACTGCATGGGTTAAGTCCCTCCCTGAACAGAATAGTACCAAAATATTTAAAGAACTAGTATGAAACCCTGTCAAAAATGGCGAGAAACCATTGTTGAATAATTAACCAAAATTATAAATTTAACTTAAGCGAATTTCTGTGTGCCTCCAAAATTCTCTCACTTATTTCATCGATCTCGAAGTAATTTTTAATCACCACGTTCTAAGTAAAAACTACTCAGAAAAGTGAAATGTTATTGTGAACAAAAATACGTTTGTATTCTGAAAGAGAAGTAAACAGCACTCTTCTTCAGCCTTTTCGTTGTGTTCGGTCAGGTGGTTAAGGTACTCGACTCCTAATCCGATAGTCGCGGGTTAGAATCCCCGTCACACCAAGCATGCTCCCCCTTTCAACCATGGGGGCGTTATAATGTTAGGGTCAATCCTACTATTCATTGGTAAAGGAGTAGCCCAAGAGTTGGCGGTGGTGGTGATAACTAGCTGCCCTCCCACTAGTCCTACAATGTTAAATTAGGAACGGCTAACGCAGATACCCCTCGTGTAGCTTTGCGCGAAATTCAAAAACAAACAATCATTGTGTTCTAGATCAGGAAGTAAAAAGATAGTGCGGGCATCCTGACACATATTTTTGAACTGTTTCTCTGTACAAAAGAGAAAAGGTATTTGATATTAATAAATGTTTATTTTTATTTATGTTTTAAGGCCAGGTACGTTATATACAGGTTAAAGTGCCAAAAGAGTATCTGTTGATTAACATTTATTCACCACTTAATTTTTTTTAAAACAGTGACTGTATAACATTAGTAATAGTAGGCCTATTTGTAGTCTAATTTCATACATAGGCGTAACGTTGTTGTTGTTGTTGTTGTTGTTTTGAATTAAGCACAGAGCTACACAATGGGCTATCTGTGCTCTGCCCACTACGGGTATCGAAATCCGGATTTTAGCGTTGTAAGTCCGCAGACGTACCTCTGATCCACTGGGAGGCTAGTCGTAACGTAAGGCTTAGATGGAACATTACTTGATAAATCATATTTTGCTATAAAATGGCTGAAGTTATAAAAAAAACAAACCTTTATAAGAAATTAACATGAATATTGAGCATTCAACATAAACACCATAGTTAACCTAAGAACAATCAGGTGGTAGTTTTGTTACTAATCGCCGATCTATGTTGTTGAGCATTAACAAAAACAAAACAAGGAGCCTGAAAGCTTTCTCGACAGAGTGACAAAGGAATGAACCTTTTTATAGTTAGTGATTATTTCGTAGGGTACACTATTATAGCTGTAGCTACTTTTATTGTGTTCCTCTCTGCTTATCCTACTGCTGACTATCGTGATGCTTTAGCCTTCCCTAAGGAATCACAGATGAAATAGTTCGTATTTCAGTTCAAAGTTAAACATAAGAAGGTAAGCGCAGATGTATAAAAGATTGGTAGTTGCTTAATTAGTAATGCTAAGAATGTGGCTTTGTTGATATATACTGTATTTACTTTTAGTAGGTAGACTTTAGTATCGGCTAGTATGTAGACTTGAGGGTATCGTATTTCACTTAAAAATTTATAAATTAACAAATGAAAATTTCTCTCGAAAGATACATCCAAAATCACCCTGTTTGGAAGTTTCAAGTTGTAATGTAAAGACTCTCATTGGCTCCTGAGGGACGTATTGAGATAGTGAAAGCAAAAAATAATTAATATGATTAAATTAAAATACTACCAGGTGGCACGCCAGATAAAAAACTTGAAAGATGGTTGCTTTATCTCCCACATTACCGACTTATTTTTTATCATCCAGATACTGAGTAGTTTTATAGTTTTGTTAAAATACTCAGTGTAAAGTTCTGCTAAACCCTTGGAAAAAAAATCACTTTATTTTCTATGCAAGACACTTTGGGACTTAAATTTTAATAAATGGTTGTACGTGCTATATTTTCTTTATTTTTTCCACGTGATTCTGATGTCGCGAAACACTGTAACCATAACAGCGTTGGTCTTCCTTGGTAATTATTTGATTAAAAAATTTCCTTAAATTATAATATAAATTACATTATATATAAAATAAAAACAAAAATAAGTTTTAAATCTTACCGGTTCCGCCTGTTTAGGTGCTCTTTTTACTTTATTTTTTTGTGGAAACCACGAAACATAAGAATACAAACAATATACTGAAGATTGTTTCTTGTTTGCTTTGTTATGTTTTTCTAACAACTTTACTCATTGAGCTACCTGCACTGTGTTCACGGGAAGGAAATGAACCCTAGATTTAACAACAGAAATTGCTTATGGACCTGCTGTTTTCACTCGAAAATTATATACTACCCTAGAACAGAAATCACTTATTCTTGCATACATTATCACTTCATATTTTGTGATATAATAACTTCACGTTTTGACTGTGTGTAGATTTATTAGAACACCTCAGCATAAACATAACGTAATGTTTAGGGACAACCAGAAACCTGTTGGTCTATCTCAGTTGTAATATCCTCCGATCTAAACTAAAATTATTAAATAAATACATTTAAACACACATATTATCAATTTCTTTTAGAATCTTAAACATTTCAGTCAGATCCCCTCTAACTCTTCTTTTTCCATGAGAAAACAATTTTAAGGGTCTTAATGTCTCCTCATGTTACATTCCTTCCATCCTAGGTATTTAATTTAGTATCCCTCCTCTGAACGTTTTCCAAAGATTCAGTGTCTTTCCTAAGGAAAGAAGAATTAACACAATACTCCAAGTGTGGCCCAACCAGTGACTGTACAATGAAATTATAATTTATACAATATTTGTCATGTTATGCACTTTAGAAGTTCAGTTTGCTTTTAATTTATTGTAAATTAATCTAACAGTAGATAGCTAGTCAAGCGTCCTACTCTTCTATCTATGCTGGTTAGGACGCTTGACTCGCAATCTGAGAGTCGCGGGTTCGAATTCCTTCCCAATAATACTCGCGCCTTCAGCCAAGGAGCTTTATAATATGATAGTGACTCCCTCTATATTTTTGTAAAAGAGTTAGCGGTGGGTGTCGTTGACCTTCTACCCTCCCTGTAGTGCTTCACTGTTAAATTAGGAACGGCTAGCTCTGATAGCCCTTGTATAGTTATGCGCGAAATTCAAAACAAGCAAACAACCTAACAAAAATCTAGTACAATATAAGTTTATTTAATGCTAAGATTTAAATGTGGTTATTTTTGGCATCAAATACTTTGAATCTTTGTAGCATTGTGTCTGCATAATTTATCAAAGTACTTAGTGAAATTCGAGTCCATTTTTATTGAATCCTTGTCCAGATGCTTTCTTTGGTGCAATTGGTACTTTTTTTTAAGCATGTAGTACAGAAAATCTCAGATTTGTTCTATGAGATGGAGGTCTGTAATTTGTGATGGCCATTCCTTTCGTCAGACGTCTTCTGACCCTTAATTATTTGCTAAGTAAGCTTGACATTTCTTGGAAATGTGTTTGGCACGAACATCTTCTTAAAATATTAAATTCTGCTGAATCAACTTTTTTCCCGGAGAATACAGTATGATGAATTAATATATTGCAGTACTTATGCCGGTACATGAATACATTAATTTTGTGTAGATGGCCAACATCATTTACAGTTATTGTGTCCCAAACCATCAAAAAGCCTCGTGCATGCATACTTACCCTAATTGTAAGTGTCCCAAATTGACTCAAGTTTCCTCTGTTAAATATTTAGGAATTATTTTAGATCGAAAATTAAATTGGCAATTTCATATTAATTCTTTAGTTAATAAATTAAAATATAGTTCTATGCTAATTTTTGAACTTAGTCATTGTGCTCCTTATCATATTTTGTTAAGTGTATATTATGCTCTCTTTCAATCTTTCTTACAATATTGTATTTCAATTTGGGGTGGCACATATAAGACTTTTTTAATTCCTATTCACAAGTTGCAAAAAGTGTTTTCTCTCTTATTTTACTCATAGGCTTGATACCGATTTCAGTAAATTTAACTCCCTCTTTCATATGATAAACTTTATTTATATTTTTTTAGCTTTATCTACATTGCATGTTTCTTTTAATAGGCCTTTTAAAGCCACTTCATATTTTACGACTTCAATCTTTTTTCCAATTAATGTACCCACACCACGTAAAACAGTTACACTTCATCAATATCTTTATTTGGCACCTCGTATTCATAATTTTATTCCTTATAGTATAAGATCTTCTATTAATCGTGTTAATCAAAAGAAATACTTAAAACAATGGATCTTAAATACTGATGATAATATTCTGGGAACTTTATATTGATTTTGTAAGTTTTGATTTTACATTATTATGTGTTTAACCATCACAGGACGAGTTAACTCTTTGTTGATGGTTTTATATTGATATTTGATTTTTTGTGTCTAATTTATTGCTTAATAAATTTATTATTATATTATTATTATGCTTGACTGTTAGAACAAGGAATTCCTTTTGCGACCTCTCATCTATTTTTTGGAAAACATAGATACACAGGTTTGAACCAGACATTTCAAAATTTGGCTTATTTATTCAAGGCATTTGGTGCCACTGTTTCAAAGACCAAAATACGTGTTATTTCACTAAGGCTAATGGATTTGCTGTTACTCTTTCAAAAGTACTCATTTCTGCAACGTTCTTTAGATGGCACTTCTTGAAACTTTATCTATAAATGACTTATTAATGTCACTATCAAGGGTGTTTTGTTTTCAGTTTTTTCAAGGCACTGATTTTTTTTTAGATATATAACACCTGTTTCAATGAACATTCTTATCAATGCTCTTATCTGATGTTATAGAATAGGTTTTCTTGTGTTTGTGTTTTATGTTATAGCAAAGCCACATCGGGCTATCTGCTGAGCCAACCGAGGGAATTGAACCCCTTATTTTAGCGTTGTAAATTCGGAGACATACCGCTGTATTAGTGGGGGCAGGTTTTCTTGTAGTTGGTGAACAGCAACACCTTTTGCAATTTTGTTAAACTTCAGTCAGCAGCATCTGAAGATTTGATTCTTACTCTTTCAAAGGGCGTTAATTCTACATTAACCTGTCTTAGTATTTTAATTAAATGTCAGAATTAAATGTCTAAGTTGTTGTTTACAATTAAGCACAAAGCTACAAAATTGGCTATCTGTGCTCTACCCACCACGGGTATTAAAACCTAGATTTTAGCGTCGTAAGTTCGCAGACATACCGCTGAGCCACTGGGTGGGGGCAAATATCTAACAGTATTGTCAGTGTTATGGAAATAAAACACAGTCATATCTGACAGTGTTGTATCACTTTATACTTAGAATAGACGGCTTGAATAAATTTTAAAAAATATATGTACTCCACTTAATTATTTATGTTTGTTATTGAGCACAAAACTACACAAAGTGCTATCTGAGCTTTTCCCATCAAGGGTATCAAAACCCGATTTCTAGCGATAGAATAAGTCCACAGACATACCTTTGTGCCACTAAGGAGTTAATTATTTGTAACTATGTGTTACTTTTATTTTAAATGCTTAAATTAATTAAATGTATAACATATTAAAGATATGAATCTATATTCATAATTAACAAATTATTTAGACCTGACATGGTCAGGTGGGTTAAGGCGTTCAACTCGTAATCTAAGGGTCGCAGGTTCGAATCCCCGTCGCACCAAACTTGATCACCCTTTCAGCCGTGGGGCGTTATAATGTGACGGTCAATCCCACTATTCGTTGGTAAAGAGTAGCCCCAGAGTTGGCGGTGGGTGGTGATGACTTGCTGCCTTCTTTCTAGTCTTACACTGCTAAATTAGGAACAGCTAGCGCAGATAGCCCTCGTGTAGCTTTGCGCAAAATTCAAAAACCAAAAATAATTTACGTGGTTTGATGCTTTTGTGAACATTTTAAGCTACTTTAATTCGTAGGCAAAACAAAGTAAAATTACAGAAGCAGTTGAGTGTTCTAATACGTTTGTCCATTTCTCTGTGTCTGATAAAAACATATATCTTTCTTGTGTTTAGAAAAATGTCAACTCTAGTTCATGAAACTCTCTTCAAAACTTGTGCAATTCAATAGTTGCTTTTTATTAAATCATGACTAAATGATCTAAAAAATTTGTTTAATCAAAGCTTCATATATTAATATACCAACATGCTAAATGTTTTACAATATGTCCCAATTACATTTTTGTATAATTCGTCCTGAAATTAACATGAAAATAAAGAAAAATCAAATGGCTAACAATAAAAATTTTCTTATTTGTTTATCATGACAGAAGTTATTTTGTTTTGATATTTTAAATACCATATCCTTTAAAAAAACTGTTTACTCGTAATGGTGGACTTACATATGATCCCATGGTGCAGTGTAGTAAAAGCTCATGGACATAATAAACGTGAACCGTCACGAGGAAATATCTTGAAATGACTGCAACAATTATGTCACAAAAATAGTTGGTAAAATCCTTTGTATTTTTTATTTTTCTTCATTACTGATTAAAATTTATATCCGCGTAAATTAACTTTTAAATATTAGAGTCGATAGAAAATAAGCAACATGAATATGAGTCTAATGTTGCACTTCTTAGATCGTAGGTCAAGAAATACTTATTTAAACCACTATTTTCCCGCATCTTTATTACTGACGAATCCCACTCATTTAACTTTTATGAATGAATATCACCATGTGGTCGCTATTGTGTTTGTTTAAAAAATATGCAGTATACCATACTGTTTTCATGTAAATCAAACAAATTAGTAATTAAATAATGAAAACAAGTTTTACTGTCAATAGTAAGTGTAATAACATGTTTATTTAACTCGTATTATTATTGCAATCAGAAATAATTAAATAGCCGGTTAGCTGATTTATTTATTTATATTGTTTGAAAGGATAAACGTAAAAATTATATTGAATAAAGACAACTTATCTAATTCATACCTTTTTTAAGCCTTAAGCAATCTCCATTCATTTGACTCACTTGTTTCGTAGTGCATGTATATTGCTGTATCTAGGTAAACTGTTTATATCTGATAATGAATAACAAAACTTTCTTCAAGCGTTATACATTTGTTGCTGTGTTAAACCTTATAATATAATAATATTCTTTGCTAACCACTCAGCCCGTCTCTAAAATGTATAAGCTTGACTTATCAAATTATCTGATGTTTTCTCACTGAAAACGAGTTCTGTATCTTTCAAACAGGTATAATTACAATTTAACATATAAATACTTTAAAAATTAATAAACGTAAAGGGACTTTACCCGTACCATGATATTGTCATTATTGCATTATCCAATCGTAATTAAACTTTATTTATAGCTTTATTCGGATTTTGAGTCGTTTTGACTCACCATATCGTAACTTAAGTTAATTTACGTGTGTGATTAACCTGTTCAGTGCCGTAGACGAGATAACTCGTCCAAGCCGATCGGTAACACAGTGCCACGGACGAGTTAATTCGTTCTTAATAATACCTAACTTCAACGCTAGATGTCAACACCATACATGCATTTGACCTACTTACAAATTGTTTCAATTTCGATCCAAAATGGCGTCATGAAAAAACTTACAAAATGAAGAAGCAGTAGAGTTGTATTGTGGCAGCTGAAATACTTGTCAGTCAACAGGTTAATATTATAGCTTTGCACCTAACTTATTAATAGATATTATACAGCTGAATTATTACTTTGTTTGATCTGCCGCACTTCCTGCTGTAGGCTGCAGTTTCACTTATTTAATGCAAGAAATCTGTAATCGTCATTAGTACATGTGAAAGCCAAGTGCCTATCGGTGAGTTAGTCGGCTTCGCTTGATTTCTCTGAATTTCATGAGTTACAGAAGTTCAACTTCACCTTATTCCCCATTAATATTCTATTGATTACCTGTTTCCATTTTAGTTGAACTTTATCTCTAATTTAGGCCTAAATAGCTCCCGAATTTCAGTACTTTTTCTGCTATATAAAATCCTGTCACGGCATGGCGTTATGTATGTAACACCACATGGTCTACATCATTATGACGTCAAACTAATCCTATGTTCAAACAGACTGAATATAGCAATTATCTATAAGGAATAGGACAACTTTTTGTCAGAAAATGAACAGGTGTTAATGCAATCCCATGGTCATCGTATGTTTTGTTTTTTTCTAGTGTTTTTTATTTATACGGAATAGTTTTATTTTCTTGTGGTTTTCCGTAAATTTGATTGGCTTTTAACAGTTGGTGCGCTGTACAGTATTGAGTAATAAATTCGGCGCAGTGCCTTAATATTTTTTACACATCTACTGTAGCCAGGTTACTAAATGATAAGTTAAAAAAATGACTCAAAACCCAAAAATCTTAAATACACATCATCATGTGTGTGTGTTTTCTTATAGCAAAACCACGTTGGGCTATCTGCTGAGTCCACCGAAGGGAATTGAACCTCTGATTTTAGCGTTGCAAATCCGTAGACTTGCCGCTGTACAAGCGGGGAACACATCACCATTATAAGAGGCCTAACTGTAATTCCAAGTTGTTTCGATGGGCTTGAATAGACGAAACTGCAGCTCACACCTTAGGGTACAGCCAATCAAAGAATGCATTACATCACAGATAATAAAGAAAATATTATCTGTGATGTAATGCATTCTTTGATTGGCTGCGTTGCATTAGTGAACAAAGGCAACAGAGGGACTGCACATCCTCCTCGTCTTCCTCCCTGCCGCTCCTTTTCGAGATTGCATGCATTTATATAACCTAATATATAACCTTCGAAAATGCAGAAAATCATTATCAGGTCCACAGTAAAAAACGTTCCGGGTCTTTTTTCGAGTACGATGAAGAGTCTCAACCTTAAGGTGCCCATGCAGTTTGGTAGAAATCCTATCATGCTTTACAAAGTTATTAACAGAAAACCGTAAAAATGCCTCAATACGATACAGAATCCGAATTTGGATCCGGACCAAATTCGGGGACGACTGTCTCATATTGACTTACCCATCTTGTCTAAAACTTTTGTTCACATCGGTCCATTGGTTTTGGACGTACGCACGTGGAAACACAGCACATTGACACACGCACACACATACGAACCCGTAAGCAATACCCTCGCATAGCTAGGGTAATAATAAATCACTTGGCACAATAACAAGGTACTTTGTGCATAGAAGTGTATAATACATGCAATGTCACTGTACCATCTAACAGTTAGAAGCTATAAATAATGTGTTCACCTATCCGTCTCCTGATACAACTATGTACATTTTACAGACTCGTTTCTCCAGATAGTTTACTTGTTTGTATGTTTTTGAATTTCGCGCAAAGCTACACCAGGGCTATCTTCGCTAGCCGTTCCTAATTTTGCAGTGTAAGACTAGAGGGAAGGTAGCTAGTCATCACCATCCACCGCCAACTCTTGGATTACTATTTTACCAACGAATAGTATGATTGACCGTCATATTATAACGCCTCCACGGCTGAAATGATGAGCCTGTTTGGTGGAACGGAGATTCGAACCCACGACCCTCGAAATACGAGTTGAACGTCTTAACCCATCTGACCATGCCTGGATTAACAGTTTACTCGTGCTTTTCATGTTTATAAGCGTGTTTCAAAAATATTGAGGCTTTATCAAGACGCACGAAGAAAACAGCGTGCTACTGGATACGTATGTTATCAACAGTAGTGATAGTGTAGCGATTTTCGTTCTCTGTATCTCGGACTTTGATTATCCAAACTAACATATATTTTCAGAGGATGTGCTCTACTGTACTCTTCTTCGCATATAAAAGTTCAAGACAATCCATTAAGATATACTGAAGTGTAACATCTTCAATTTTGATTGGATTTCTTTTTTTTCTTCACGCGAAAAGTGCGGAAACTTTATTTGATAGAAAAATAAACTTAACTTTTATGAACGGTTTACAAATTTGATATATTGATAGATCTTTACAACATACAGTTACGAGTCTAATGTGGTGTAACTGTAAGTCACAAGTGCTTTTGCACTTATTTAACACAAACCACTCAAATTTTACGAAACTTTATGCGTACGCCTACAAAAGTCACGTAACCTATCAGCCTAACATTTTTTTTTAGTACAGCTTCACCTAAGAGTAAAAGTGGACCGCTATTAGTTTTTATCACTCGGATTAAAGACGGCTGATTTAAAGCAGCAAAATTATAAACTGAAGGGACGTGCAGATACATAAGAATTGATTAGGCCAAACACTAGTAGTAGTTAGCTCACGTTTTTGAAAAGAATCTTACGGGTGGAAGGTAATTAATCATCATTCATTGACAACTTTTAAGCACATATTTACTACATTTTACGAAATTATTCTAATTAAATGAAGTTTAACGTCACATAATATTCGCTTAATCAGTTAGCATAAATAAGAATGTTTGGCTCTACTGAGTGCATGGGGTGATGACAAGAAACTGTTAATTTAAATTCCATGGTGTTAGTATAAAGGACGATATTACCACTGTTTTAGAGAAGAAAACTACTACCATATATTTTTAAAATTTGATTTATTTTGTAAAGTAAAGATGTTTCGAATAATAGGGTTGCGTTTATTATCGAGTGTTACTTTTTTACTTGCTGTGTTTTGTTGGTGTGAAAGAAAAGGTGCAGCGAAAAAGGATTAAGTTTGTGATTTGAAGGAATGAAATCGAACTTGACAGCGAATATAGTAGCTACACTTATAGCATTGATTAGAATTTAAGAGCAAATATTCGTTCACTAGATAGCTAGGCCGCCAGTTTTGTTTTACTCACAATCATGCCACAAGTTGAACAAAAAATACGACTTGGCTAACTAATAAATGAATATTTGCCATAAAATTGTTATAAATGTTAAAAATGCACCAACCAGCTTGATCACCAATTTCTATTTTATTCCTTTAAGTCGTACACTCAGTCCTCTTTTGGCCACACCTTTTTCACACTAAAGATGTTTTTTATTAGATGTGTTGTATCTATAACTATAGAGTTATTCAAAGGCTATGTTACCAATGTAGGAAGATGTATAATCATAATTAACTTTACTTATTAGACAGACGAGTACTTAGCCAAAGTAAAAACTTAGTAGGTTTTGATATTCTTCAAGTAGCCAAAATTTAAAACCGTACATCATAAAATTTGAATGACATAAATTTAATTAGTAAAATAAAAATTATGATAGTTATGACTTTATCTTACAAAGTTTGAAAACCGTAAAAGAAATAATAAGAACAAAACTATTCAGATAATATAATATTATTATGTTAACAAGTAACATTTTTCCTCCCCACTAGCTGCAGTAATGTCTCATTTTACAGTGATGGTATGATAATAAGTAACATTTTAAAAGTTAGCTATGTAACAACACTGTAATCAAATATTTATTTTTGACATGAAAGAATAGACTTCCACTATAAAAACATAGTATTCTGGATTAATCAGTGTTGGCCATATACTTCTAAAATACTCTTAAGTAACTTAATAGAAAAAAAGTTAAAATAACAGTAATATATTTTGTATCAGTAGGTTATAATCTGGTTTCAAAGATTTTATCTTTAGTTCTAGTACTGAGATTGATATAGAAAAAAAAGCAGTTAAAACGAACATCGCAAGTTTGTGTACTTGAAATTAAACAATTATATCTATAATGATATTTTTTAAAAATTAAACCATTCATTAACTGGATATCTGCTTTCATTTTTTTTTAAAGTTGCTACTTATTCTGTAATATCGATTGCATTTTTAGCTATTTTAGACATCAACGATATAACAATTATCTTTCTCACGAGAATAATAAATTTAAACAATGAAACGTCGATCATGTGACAAGAGTATTTTATAAGATATCGTAACTTTGATGAAAACAACTCTGTATAGTCTAGACGCATTATTACAGTATCTCAAAAAATTCCAGGCATAAGGATTTACCATTGCAACGTCTAGTCACGTTCATATCGTTGTATTACCTTAGAAATAATTCGTTTGACTAAGGCTTTAACTGGATTGCTGTGGACTCCAGCTGTTTTGATTTCAGGATAACTCAGAAAAGCTTTCACAGTAATTGATAACCCAATCATATAAAAACACAGACTTGGAATTTTTTTTTAAATAGGATATGTTAGTGTAACTACCTCTCATTGTTTTTTATTGAACCTCCACCTCTAGATCTGCGTCTACTAACATAACATTAGATAACACAATAATTAATTCATGAAAAAACTGAGCAGAATAAATTTGGATCCGTCCTTTATATCCATGCCTGCATATACAACTTTTAAAAAATCCAGTTATTGATTCATGATAATAATGGAGAGGGTCAAAACCCTTTAGATCGCCCCTCCTCGTAGATTTGCCTCTATTTATACAACATTAAGTAATGTAATTATTAATTGTTTAGATTAAATTAAATTCTACTAAAAATGGATCGAAAGTCCAGGTTTTTACCAAGTTACAGAACTGTTTATACAGCAGTAAAGGGTGCAGTCACATATTTGTAAGTTAGAAATATAACACATGAGAAAAAAAAAGATAAATTGACACTTAAATAGCCCAAAAGTTGGTTATTGGTACTGCCTGCCACTTGTTTTCCCGCTATTCAGCAGGCTAAAAATAGTGACTAACAAATAGTCTTATTAACATTGTATTAACAAAAACAATAGCTATGGAAATTAGACCCGAGACAATCAAATCATATGCTTCCTTTCTCTATTGTGTAACTTTCTGCTTAACAACAGACAAACGTAATGACAGTATTTCAATTACTTGGATAGTTGGAATAATCGAAAACAGTAAATCATCAGAAACCCTAATTTCCATTACTATATGCATGCCAATGGTAGAGCGGTATGTCTACTGACTTAGAACGCAAGAAACTGGGTTTCGATACTCCTGGTGGACATAAAACAAATAGCCCACTATGTAGCTTTATGCTTAACTACAAACGAACTATTAGTTGACTATCTTCGCGACACTCGATTTAATCGTAATTCCAGTTAATCGATTGTTAGAATTATAGGAAACAGTAATTATTGGAAACGTTAATTTCGATTATTTAATTATTTTTGTGGCATAACATTAATTGATTAATTGTAATTTTCATTATTATTTTGGTTTATGAGACACTGATCGATCTAATTGCTGCTCCTAGTTAATTGTTTGAATTGTTCATCTCTCTAGTGTTAGTAATGTGCTGTGCTTGAACCATTCTTTCTAGGACATCTTTTAGTGTCCTAGATTAATTGACGAGGCATGATGCATCTCCAAAAATGCGTCTCGTATTTACTGTGTGGGATTGGTGATATACGAATATCCAGTTGGTTAAAACAACCTCTTCGGAGATTGTGACAATTAGTTTAGAATGCAGAAGCGCATTCGATGATCTTTGTAATGATGTAATCAATGGTACTGTTCCTCTTTAGATTCATAATTGGGTTTTTTTCGGATGTCAAATCTCTACTATCATCATATATTTCACCTTCCTATTTGAAAATGGAGTTGTAATTAATTTCAAATCTCTCTAAATGATTGTGCTTCTTTTTATTTAAATACAGGATGAAACGTGATTCATAAAAAAATATATTGGTCCATGTGTCATTTTTTCACTGAAAACGCTCTTGGCACCATTGTAGGCGAGCAGGTTTGTGTCTTGCTATGAATAGGATGCATCTAATTGAGTATTTGTACACTGGCATGGTGTCCAGTTGTGGCTGGTAACACTTGATTCTGTATTGGAACAAGTACCCTACTAGTGCAGCGAGCCACAATCTTCAGATGACAGTATATTTATGGTGAGGAGCAGGATGTGCCTTATTCACCTACATCGTTGCTTGGAAGAGATTACACATCCTGCTTACGACACCCTTACAATAAATTCTGCAGCAGCCTGTTCTGCTTTGCCAGCTTTCTTTCGTCGTGTTGTTGTCGTCATGAAATAAAATTATTTGTATATTTATTTGTTTGTTTTGTATTTCGCGCAAAGCTACGGGGGCTATCCGCACTAGCCGTCTCTAATTTAGCAGTGAAAGGCTAAAGGGAAGGCAGCTAGTTATCACCATCCACCGTCAACTTTCGGGCTACTCTTTTACCAACAAATAGTAGAATTCACCACCATATTTTAACGCCCCCTCGGTTGAAAAAGCGGGTATGTGTGGTGGGACGAAGATTCGAACCCGCGCTCCCTGGATTGCGACTCGAGTGCCCTAACTGCCCGCTCATTGCTAGATTAGAAAATTATTCATAGCGAACAATTCTCTAAACATTGTTCTGTCTCCACATTGTACCAAAGATCAACCAGCTTGGAGAAAAAGTATAATGTGTTTCCAGCATACATTTCAATTAAAAGATTGTCCCTTAATTCAGTGTTTTTACAAACTGTGGGGCATGTCCATCTGACTTGAAAGCCCAAAAATAACGACAGAAGAAGTAAAAGAGTTCGATACGACTATAAGCTAACAACACTATCATTTTCCACTCATAGCTTTGTTTTTGCACTAACTTTTACTCACTCCTTACGTCCTCTTCTGATACATGGTAAATTTACGGATTTACAACGCTAAAATCAGGGGTTCCATTCCCTTAATTGACTCAGCAGCTAGCCTGATGTGGCTTTGATATAAGAAAACACACACACTCACTCCTTACAAACATTTTTCATTGTATTTTTATTAAAAACTCTGTGATACCTTTCGTAGGTATCCCACACTCTCGAACCATATCGCTTTCTAGCAGGCTCGTCCACATGCTCGGCAGTTAAGACGTCAGAGCTAGAGGGAATCTTGAATTGAAATCACAACTAGCGTCTCTTCCACCATCAGTTACAAAGTCATATGGGGCAAGATTCGAAAGGTCAGTGGGCAGTATAACTCTGTCCCTCTTTTGATCTTGCTCTCTGATGGCCAGAAAGTAGCTGATGCCCAGAGCATTGCCGATATTATCAGTGAAAGCTTTTGTCGGATATCTAGCACTTCTGTTTCATTCTCCACTTTCTTAGCCATCAAGACTCGGGTGGAGCGGTCATCTCTTTCCTTTCGAGCTGATCGCCTTTATGACTATAATTGCCCCTTTACACTCATGGAACTCAAACTGGTCCTTCATCGGTCTAGCAATACATTGGTCGGACCTGATAATATACACTACGATATGCTGCACCATATATCTCCTGCTTCTCTTGCAATTCCGCTGGTTGTTTTTAACCGGATCTGGCAGGAGAATGTTTTTCCTGATGCATGGTGCCAGGCTATTGTCCTACCTTTCTCTATGCCTGGATTCCTATCCAAAAAGGATTCCTTCAAACTGCCATCCAATTGCTGTGACGAGCTGTGTCTGTTAGATCTTAGAGATAATTGTTGTTGTTCGTCTTGATTGGTTCCTTGAATCAAACAACCTCCTGTAGCTTACTCAGTTTGGGTTCCGATAACAGCGTGCTACCATGGACCACCTGATTCGACTTGAAACGTCGATCAGAGAAGCCTTTCTCAAACAACAATATAGTGTATCAATATTCTTTGACCTTGAGAAGGCTTATGATACTACGTGGAGGTATGGTATTTTGCGAGACCTCCACTTATATGGGTTACGTGGCCATTTGCCCATTTTTAATAAAAAAATTTTAATGGACAGGCGATTCCAAGTTGGTGTAGGTTCGATACTTTCCTATTCTTTCCCACAGGAACTTGGAGTCCCATCAGGGCTGTGTTTCAGTGCCACACTTTTCAGTGTAAAGATTAGTGCCAACACTGAAGAACTCCCTCTTACTGTTGCAAACGGGCTGTATGTCAAAGACTTTCACATCTCTTATCAGTCATCGAACATGAAGTTTATTGAGCGGCAGCTGTAGACTGTCCTCAGTCGTTTACTAAAGTGGACCACAGCAAACGGTTTTAACTTCTCTCTCTCTGAAACCGTATACATTCACTTTTGTCGCCGAACGGGGTATTCAATCCGATTCTGAACTCCATGTCAGTGACATTTGTGCTTCCCGTGGTCCCTGAGACATAGTTCATGGGGCTTATCTTTGACCGTAAGCTGAGCACTGAACATCCTCCGTGTCCTCTCTTCCACTAGTTGGAGAGGGGATCGGAGTTCTATGCTAAAGATATATCGTGCTGTTATTCAATCGAAACTAGATTACGGGTCTCTGGCTCTTCGAGGACCTCAGACTTGAAAAATGCTGGATTCCCTTCATCATCAGGGACTTCAGCTCTGCACCGGTGCTTTCCACACTTCTCCAACTCAGAGTTTGTCCACAGAGTCTCATGAACCTCCTCTATACCTCTGCAGTTTGCAACTGTCTTTACTATATGTTTCAAAACGTTGGTCCTTACCACAGCATCCGACCTGGGGATGTGTTTTCCTTCCTCAGTGGGCCATACTTTTTCAGAACAAACGATCTTCCATTGTTCCTTTTGGCCTTCGTATCCAGGAGCAGTGGGATGAATTGGGTTTGTCTTTGGATAACATTGCTGTATCCTCTTATCAGTCCATCCTACCATGGCTTATTACCATCTGCAAATGTAACCTTTCTTTACATCATCTGAAAAAAGCGGATACTTCTGATAGGAAGTACCGTCTTTTATTTGCTGAACATCTTTCGAACCATCCTCCCATTCTTATTTATACATATGGCTCGAAATCAGGTTACTCTGTGGACTCTGCTATGGTTTGTTGTGGTTCGGTGGTTGTGCACAGAATCCCCTCTACAGATTCTGTGTTCACTGCCGAAATGTATGTCATTTCTCTTGCCCTGGATCACATAGAAGCTAAGCAGTACTCGAATTCTACTATTTATACCAATCCGTTTAGTTCTGTACTGGCCCTGGAATCGCTTCACGTTAGTTTTCACCCTGTTCTCGCCGATATTCAAAACCGACTGGCCTATTTCTCTTTATCATCTACTTCTCTCCAGATTTCTCTGGATACCGGGCCACGTTGGTATTCGTGGGATCGGGTTCGCCGACATTGCAGCTAAATCTGTCTCTATGGCACTATCACTGCTCTACCTGTTCCATACATGGACTGTGGTCCTGTATTCAAGTCTCGGCTCCGTGCCAGTTGGCAGTCGACTTGAAGTGAGCAACGTGAAAACAAGCTTTTCCAAATAAAACCCTCTATTGGACTTTGGCTGTCTTGTTTCCGTAATGATCGGAAGAGGAAGTTGTTCTAACTAGACTACCCATTGGTCACAGTTTTTTAACTCATCGTTTTCTTTTATCTGGGACTGATGCACCAATGTGTGGTGTGTGTAACACTCAGGTCACAATAAGCTACATTTTGCCATCGTTACGACTCTCAACGACGGCACCATTTTAAACATGTTTTGTCTCAAGACTTATCCATAACGTTAGACTGTGTTATTGGTGATGGTGACCGGGACTGACATAGTGTTTAACATGCCCCGACTATTATTGGAGTCCATAGTTCATATTATTACCACCAAAATACTCTTTGCACTTTGGAACCATTGGCGCGATATAAGAATAACAATCAAATCTTACCCTCCGGTCAGACAAGATTAGCCTGTTAGTGCTTTTAACTAGATGCCTTCTCTCTATCACTTCATAATTGAAAACAGTTATGCACGGGTACTTCTTGTATAGTTCTGTTCAAAGCCCTAAGATTTTTCGTAATTTGCGATGTATGAGACGCAATTCTTCAAAAAAAAGGGGGGGATCTCAAACCCCCCCTTGCTTCCTACACACCAAATGTAAAAAATATTTTATGCCTCCCTATGGCGAGTTAGGAATGTTCTTGTTTCTGTAATGTTTAAAAGTACTAAACCTTTTTTTTTATTTCCCAGTGTGGAAACTGTAATAAAAGTATTAGGTTGAGGAATAATTCGTGAGCGTTTTTAAATAATTTCATTCAAGCATTACATGCAAGACTATACAATACTTCAATGCATGAACACATTACATCCAAAACATTTATTATGATACTTTATTTCATGTAATACCTAGGTATATAGTATGCATTGTTTTAAACGAAATTGCAAGAAATTAAATGCGAAAAGCAGATGGTGTCGAAAATGCTCGATTTTGTCCACTTGACATTCCATTTAATGAGCTGAAAATGAAAGCAAAAATTAAAGACAAATGAAAATCAAACATACCATCTATTAGAGCAAAAAATTATCTACCAAATGACATGAAATATTTTGCGAAAGCGTTTCATTTATGAATATTTTTTTAACTTGAAAAAACGCTCACGAATTATTCCTCAACCTAATATTTAAAAAATGTGATGTGAGGAATTCCCTTAATGACATCAAAGATGATATTGTTTGAGGATAAGTTTATTTGGTTTTTTTTATTTCGCGCAAAGCTACACGAGGGCTATCTGCGCCAGCCGTCCCTAGTTTAGCAGTGTAAGACTAGACTCACTAGAGGGAAGGCAGCTAGTAATCACAACCCACTGCCAATTCTTGAGGTACTCTTTTACTAACGGATAGTGAGATTGACCGTCACATTATAACGCCCCCATGGCTGAAAGGGCGAGCATGTTTGGTGTGACGGGTATTCGAACCCGCGACCCTCAAATAACGATTCGAATGCCTTAACCACCTGACCATGCCAGGCCTTTGAGGACAAGTGTGAGTGAATTTTCAAAACTTGTTTTCAGTGATGCAAAATAATATTTTGAAAGTTTTCATAATGATTGAACAAGGTTTTGATGTAAATGTATGAAACAACTATATTTTAGTTTATTATAAACACTACATTTGAAGTATTCTAAATAATAATAAAGGATTATTCTGATGTTGAACAAGTAAATAAATAATAACCATAAAAATTTCTTTTTTCCTGAAGATA
Source organism: Tachypleus tridentatus (assembly GCF_004210375.1). NCBI lineage: Eukaryota > Metazoa > Arthropoda > Merostomata > Xiphosura > Limulidae > Tachypleus > Tachypleus tridentatus. The sequence goes on from NC_134830.1 coordinate 35,134,001, forward strand.
GTCTTGAAAATAGGGGTGCGTCTTATACACCGAAAAATACGGTATATACAAATATTTGTTGTTGTTTTCTCTTTGTACTTTTAAAAACATATTCGAAAACTAAAAAGTAGTTGAGTTAAAGCATAATTCTTCAGAAATGTTCCAGAAACTGATTCGATTCCCTTGGTGGACTCAGCAGGTAGCCCGATGTGGCTTTACTATATGAAAACACACACATACTTCAGAAACTGAGCGTTGCAAATGGCACGATTATCGTTATTGGTGTCATTTGGTGACAAGTTCAGTCGTAGTTGTTAGATTAATAAAGTTTTCATTTGAGATATTTTACTCTTTGTATTACAGAGGATTAATCTCTTTTTTATTATTATTGTGCTATGTTTATATACATAATGATTAGGACTTCTCTGCACAAAACACGCGCTTACATATGCGTGCATTTTATAAAATAATTAATAAGGCCGACCATGTGTTGATTTAGGTATTTTTGTGTCTCATAGATACAGATGATTTTTATGGTTATGGTTGCACAACTATAAAAAGTCATGATACTTGGTTTAGAATTTCTTTTTTTCCCAAACGACTGTCAAAAGATATCTGCCATGAGATTCTATCAATTGACAACCGTATGTATGTCATTAAAATAAACTGTTGGTCCTTTGAGTCCTTTTTTAGAGCGAATAATATCTATAATGCACCTGAATATCGTTACAGATCGTACTACCTCATAACACCATATTTACACCCGATAGACACGAGCTATCTCTAGTTAGTAATAAACTGTCCGTTGCGCTCGTATTAGGGTCTGGCATGGCCTAGCGCGTTAAGGCGTGCGCTTCGTAATCTGAGGGTCGCGGGTTCGCGCCCAAGTCGCGCCAAACATGCTTGCCCTCCCAGCCGTGGGGGCGTTATAATGTTACGATCAATCCCACTATTCGTTGGTAAAAGAGTAGCCCAAGAGTTGGCGGTGGGTGGTGATGACTAGCTGCCTTCCCTCTAGTCTTACACTGCTAAATTAGGGACGGCTAGCACAGATAGCCCTCGAGTAGCTTTGTGCGAAATTCCAATAACCAATGCTCTCGTATTATTTCAAATTGATTCGGAGAACGTTGCGACATCTTTAGTCATCTTTCTGAACCAGCATAGGAATCTCAGGTTTCCAAACAATTTAATTATTTTTAGGATCAAGTTTATTGTCATGGTAATTCTCTAACAATGTGTGTGAACCAGTTATATAGCACACTTTTCGATTAAAGTTGAAAAAGAGCACTTATACCTGTGTTTTGTAGAATATCAGTGTACATTTGTTCCATGTTAAAAATGAAAACTAAAATACTGTTATTTTCGTTCTACTGCATATTGAGGCAACGTCTGTCAATACAGTTTATAGGCAGCTTTCATGAGTTGGCAAATGGAAAACAAAATACGGGTTCTACTACCAGTATTGTTGCACATTTATCATGTCAGATGCTTTGTGATCAACGTTACTTCATGACGTCCAAATCAGTCAAAGAAGGTAAAATTGTAGTTCCCTAACATCAAGCCATTACTTCTAAAGATGCCTGATTGAATTATCAGTAGTTTTAGTTTCTATTAAACCTATTTCAGGCTTTTATCATCCATTATTGTCAGAATTGTTTTCTTTTATTTTTTTCTTTCAAGGCAATGAAATAGAGAAACGAGTATATTTTTATTAGCTGACAACTTATATATATATATATAATATAATGTATAGTTTATGGGATTTTCTATCGTTTTCAGTTATAACTACAGAATAGGGGCCATGATTTAAGTAACGCCGTGAACTTACTAATAATCTATGTTTTAATTGTGTGTGTGTGTGTGTATATTTTTCTCGAGCAACTAATGAGTCTTTAAAAATTAATTATCTTAATCTGCAAGATTACCTCAAACTGGCTTAAGTGCTAGAAACTAACATTAAGAATGAAAGCGTTGTATACGAAAACTGCTATATTACTGGCAAATAACGACCTTTATTATGTTTTGTTTTTGAAGCCTAAGCTACGCAACTGGCAGTTTGTGCTCTGCCCATTGCTCGTGTCGACTAATTGTAATGTTATAAGCCCTTAGTGTTACCACTTTGTAGCATTCGTTGTGGGTAGTTTTTGTTTTGTCATTAAGCACAAAGCTACACAATGAGCTACCTATGTTATGCCCACCACAGACAGCGAAACCCGGTTTCTAACGTAGTACATCCGAAGGCATACTGCTGTGCCACTGGAAGCCCGTTATTGAACAGATGGTGTATGATTGATTGGCAATGGATGTTGTTTTCAAAGTTATGCCTTGTATTACATAAAAACTCCGTTGTTTGTGGATGATGTGAAGTTCGTTCTTCATTATATTAAAAATCAAGGTTAAAACGTTTTTCCACGTGGTAAATGTATGTATGTAATCATTCTGAGCGAACAGCTGGGCATGTTAGTTGTTCATAAGCTGACAACACTTGTATTGATAAATTTTACGTAATACAGGTATTCCGTACACATAAAAGTTATAAATGTTGGTCGGAGCTCAGACAGCCCATCGTGTATTTTTGTGTTTAACAACAAACAACAGGGCGGGCATGTTCAGGTGGTAAGGGCTTTAGGCTCACAACCTAAGGGTCGCGGATTCGAATCTTCATTCCACCAAACATGCTCGCCCTTTCAGCCGTAGAAACATTACAACGTTACAGTATATCCCACTATTCATTGGTAAAAGATTAGCCCAACAGTTGAGGATGGGTAGTGATGACTAGCTGCCTTTCCTCTAATCTTACACTGTTAAATTAAGGACAGCTAACGCAGACAGCCCTTATGTAACTTTGCGCGAAATTCAAAACAAACAGAAAATATTTTATCTCCCTTATCGTGGTGCCATCTGGTACATTATACAATATTAAAAGTTTGTGTACATGTACTGTTGACCTCATAAGTACAACCTTGACATTAAAATAAACATGATCCTATCTATTTTATTTTATTCATTAAATACTATGTTGTTGTTGTTGTTTTATTAGAATTGTTGCTTTTAATTCCCTTATATTTATTTAACATTAATGTCACAACGGATAATTATTCTGTTTTTAGATTCACGGAGATCTTTTATTCATGTTCTAAAAGCTATTACAATCCATAAATTATACTCTGTCAATACTTTCTAGTTAATTAATGCTTGCTCTATTAGCCCTTGTCCTTTATAATGTTTCTTCCAATCCCACTATTCGTTGGTAAAAAGTAGGTCAAGAATTGGCAATGGGTGATATTGACTAGTCGCCTTCCCTCTAGTTTTACGACTTTAATATTAGGTGCGGATACACTCGAGTATCATTGCGCGAAATTAAAAACAAAAACAGAAGACACAGTTGGTGTTAAGTTTATTCACAGTTTTGTACCTATTGCTATATTGTAAAGCTTGTAAATAAGATTATTTGGAATGGCATATTAAACTATGTTTACTTTTTCAGGGAATTTTTAGTAGTTCAACATTTTTAAACATTATTGAAAAGAAAATTCCTTTTATCTAACGCGCTTTCCAAATAATTTATTCCCTCCATTAATATGCTTCTTTTCAATTACAATTACAGTTGGTCAGTACTTTTTTTTTAACTTTTATTTTTTGAGACTCATGATGAGCCAACAACAAGTTAGATATGAGTTTAGCTATTAGATATTAGTCTGCGTAGCTTTGCGCTGAAAAATGAACAAACCTATTACAGTTGTAAAATAATAGTTAACTGTATGCTATACTGCTGTGCCCATTGCGGGAAATTGAAAACTCCGGATTCTAGAGTTGTAAGTGCGTGTATTTACCACAAACTCATTGAGTGCCGAAAAGAATTAGCCACAATAAGAAATAAAAAACAGAAATTATTTGTGTTAAACCACCGTTGGGAAACTGTGACTACTTGAACTTTAAATATTAACCCTAAATATGTCTGAATGCTGGCAGACAATCGCTGACCTAAGCCTAACTGAACATTTCTCGTAATATTAATTAATTCATATTGTTCATTTACATTTTGTTTTGTTCAAAGTAGTTCGATGATTCTCAAAGCATTAACGTTTTACGCTGACATAAGTAATAACTGCTTTCTAACATTGTATTTATTTTTGAATAGGAATACAAAATGGCGGAATGTCCAAGGACAGTTGATACCATAACTGGAGATATAACGAACGACACTCTGTTTGTTGACGTCAACACTTCCATTTTCGTAAATTCCAGAACAATAGAGCTACAATCAGACATTCATCGCCTTAAGTTCCTTGGATACGGTGTTATAGGTTCCGTTGTGATCGGTTTGGGCATCTTGGGAAATTTAATTAACTTAGCGGTACTTACCCGGCCTAACCTTAAAGGTGTAACCTTTGTGTACCTTACTTGGTTGGCTTCTTCTGATCTAATGACCCTTTTGGTCAGTGTGACCTCTTTACTCCGACTTCATGGAATTCAGCCTCGAAGTTTTGCTGCATCTTTGTATTATGCGTATGTGGAGTTAGCTCTTGTTAACGCCTTCATGGCGAGCAGTGTTTTTCTGGTTGTTGCTCTAACCATTGACCGCTACTTCTCGATTTGTTTGCCAACCAGGTACAAAGAAGTCCACAATGACCACAGAGCTCGAAGATCAATAATAGCTGCGTATGTATTAGCGTTCTGCATCTACGTGCCCATTTGTTTCCAGAAGGAACCCGTTCCTGTACTGAACCAATGGAATGAAACTATCTACGTTGCCTGTGAGAACCAGAATGTATTTAATCACACTGGCTTCCGATTTTACTTGCTGATAAAAGAAATCATCGTGAGGATTGGACCAGTGATCCTTCTAGCCATCTTGAATATTACGATCATTGTAGCCTTTAGAAGGACAGTCCGCAAACGGAGAGAGCTTCTAAACAACTTAAACAGTAACTACAGCCAAAAAGAGAGCAACAGGAAGTTTAGAGAAGAGCGTCGTCTGGTAGTCTTATTAGGCGGAATTGTAATTCTCTTCTTTGTTTGCATGACTCCTGCTGCCGTCTTGACCCTCCTGAACAGCGACCACAAAGAACTCGATTTTGGCTTCCAGCTGTTTCGGGCGATCGCCAACGTTTTAGAACTAGCAAACTTCGCCATGAACTTCTACGTGTATTGTCTATGTAGCACCGAGATTAGGAGGACGTTTCTACGACTCTTTGGGTGCATTCACACGAAACTTCCAGAAAAAAGTTACATCAGCCGACATTCCTTGGAAAGCAGCACGAGAATGTAAACAGAAATAGTTTATTTCTGTTGTTCATTTCTTGTTATAACGGCTTGTTTATTGTTCATTTGTCTTTATCGTTGTGGCTGTGTAAAAATAATAAAGATTTGTCGTATATCTGTAGGTCTTTTATTAACCATGATTTATTGAAGAATCGCTCAACTAGTACTTTTTATTTAACAGATATTTCATAATGTTGTGGCTTTTGAAGGCTTTAAATAGAAATCGCTAACGGAGAACTAAACTTGCAACCATTGTCAAGAAAAAAATATCAAACATTAAATTATAATATTAAACAAATTGTTCCTTAAGGTTTTTACTTTTTCAGACGTTTCGTCAGTATCTTGTTGGCTATCTTCAATTTTATTGAGTATAAAAAGAATACGTAATTGAAGTATAATAGCCCTAATATCTTTCTTTGATGCTTCAACAAAATTAATTTCAAGAATTTTTCAAGATGTTTCTTATACGTGACAATATTTAAAAGATTTACGTGCTTAGAACCCCTTTATCTAGAAACAAAAATGTCTTCTAGCGAAAAACATTACAGTTTTAAACATACAAAACAAAACAACCCTTTTGAACGTTATGGATTTTTTTCTTTAAAAAATGGCAAATGTCATTTCAACAGATGATCAATCCTCTGATTAACACCAAATATCACAACAACAAAATCGCTGTGTGTTTCAGATACGCACGCACATAAATGTTACTCAAGGACTATGTGGGATCTGATATTGCTATATGGTTAAGGCATTTGACTTACAGCCTGCATATTGCAGGTTCGAATTTTGTCATTAAAATGCTCGCCCTTTCATCCATAAGGTATTATACTGTATGGTCAATCCAATTATTCTTTGGTAAAAAGTTACCCAAGAGTCTATCGCTCCAAAATTAGGGATAACTGGCATAGATAGTCCTCGAATAGACTTCTATGAAATTCAATAAACAAACTAAACCAAGGACTATCTGCTATATCCATTCCTAACTTTAAACTTATTGACTAGATAGAATGCACCTATCCGATAGCATCCACCGATAACTTTCCAATTCATCTTATCGAATAGCGGGAATTGATCGACATTCTGTTAAAGCACCCACAGCCTCAGAGTATGGAGGACGATTATTCGTCAATGGGAGAAAAGGTACTGAACCTTTATTTCATTGTCCAGTTTCTATATACAAAAATTCACAACACAGCATCAAAATGAAGAGACTGTGAAAGTTTCTTTCCTTTTGTATAACATAAGTTTAAAGTTAATGATTTAATTATATTTAAAATAAAGATTAATGAGAGTAAATATACTTGTTTTGTTTTGAATTTCTAGCAAAACTACACAGGGGCTATCTGCGCTAGCCTTCCCTAATTTTGCAGTGTAAAACTAGAGGGAAGGCAGCTAGTCATCACCATACACCGCCAACTTTCGTAACTCTTTTACCAACGAATGGTGGGATTGACCGTGACATTATAACGCCCCCACGGCTGAAAGGGCGAGTATGTTTGATATGAATGGGATTCGAACCCGCGATCCTTAGATTACGAGTCGAGTACCTTAACCAGCTGCCCATGCCGAGCTAAAAAATATACGTTTTTGCAACTCACTAGATAGTGATAATACAATCACTAACTATAAAATGCTTATTCGCTTTGTCACTCTGGCAAGAACGCTTTCGCGTTCCTTTTTTAGCCGCATCTCATAGAATGGCTCTTTCAAGCACAAGCTGTTAGCTCCATCAACTCTTAACCGATTTGGACTCAGTGGGTCATGTCCAGATTCTTACAGATTAATTTAATTTAATCCTTCATAAAAGTATTTCAGTTTGAGATCCTGATGGGTAATGAAATAAAATCTGGTATACTCGTGCCTCACGCTTGCTATTGCTCACGCACATACAGTTAATAAAAAGGAGGGAATCTCAGATTAATTTGTTCTCCTCCCCCTAAAATAATTTCAAATCCAGCAGTTATAGAGAATCCCCCTTTTTTGGCAATACTCAACAATACACATTGTCCCTCAGCAACAAAACTATCCCCTGATTGTTCCTAGGCCATCTATGGTGCCTGTTTTGAATGACCATTTATCATGTTGATTTGTTAGAAAGGTTTGTTTTTATTCTATATTTTTGATAATTTCAGTGATACATATCAACCAAATAGTTTAAAGCAGAAGTTTTATGGCATTGTGTTGTAGCCAAAAGCGAAATAAAATATACTAAGTACTGTTTTAGTTAAACCTTAAGTAACGTTTATGTATTGAAATTAGACTATAAATAGGCCTACAATTACAAACGTTATGCAGCGAGTGTTTAAAAAGTTTTAAGTGGTGAATACATGTTAATTGTAATTTGGGGGGTGATTTAACACATATTATCTACTTGGCCTTAAAACATAAAGAAAAACGTTTATTAATACCGAATATATTTTGTCCTTTCCACAGACAAAAAGAGTTGAAACTTTTTTAGGAATGTCGTACCGTGTTTTATACTTTCTGACCTAGAAGACAGTGAAGTCTTAACAGTACTCTTTAATTATCTTTCAGAGTGCAAACACATTTTTGATCAAGATAAGCGTTTCATTTTACTAAGTAGTTTTTAACTAACAATGTGATTATTAAAGACTTACTTCAAGGCTGATGGAATAAGTGTAGAGTGGGATAATTATAGAGGTACAAAGAAATTAATTTTAGTTAAATTTTATAATTTTCGTTAACCATTCAACAATAATTTTTCCGCCATTTTTGACGAGCTTTTATACTAGTAAAAATATAATAACGGCAAAAATATATTATTTTCGATTACATTGAACAAGAAAACATTTGCTGCTGGAAAAAACTCAAATGATTGTGGGTAATTTGATGGTGTTGGTTTAAAAACGTAGTCAAAATTTGTCGATTACCTCCAGATTCTGAGCTATTTTAATATATCAGTATTTCATCAGCACTATCCGAAACATCATGCCATCAACTCAGTACAATATGCTGTGAAATTAAGGTTACTTGAATAATTTACTGGGTAAAAGACATTTTTTGTATTGATGTAAAATTCGAAATACACTATATGGCCAAAAGTAAGTGAACACCCGACCATCACATCCACATGTGCTTGTTGAACATCTCATTCCAAAACTATGGGCGTTAATATGGAGTTGGTACTCCTTTGCTGCTATAACAGTCTCCACTTTTCTGGTAAGACTTTTCACTAGATTTTGGAATATAAGTGCGGGGATTCTCTCCTATTCAGCCACAAGAGCATTAGTGAGGTCGGGCGAGAAGGCCTGGTTCGCAGTCGGTGTTCCAATTCATCCCAAAAGTGTTCGATGGGGATAGGATCAGGGCTTTGTGCAAGCCAGTCACATTATTCCATACCAGCCTTGGCAAACCATGTCTTTATGAACTTTGGGCACTGGGGCATTGTCATGTGAAACAAAAAAGGTCCTTCCCAAACTGTTGCCACAAAATTGGAAGCAGAGAATTCTCTAGAATGTCATTGTATGCTGTAGCATTAAGCTTTCCCTTCACTGGAAATAAAGAGCCAAGCTCAAACCATGAAAAACAGCCCCAGACCATTATTCCTCCTCCAGAAAAAATTACGGTTGGTACTATTCATTCAGGTAGATAGCGTCCTCCTGGCATCTGTCAAACCCAGATTCATCCGTTCATTTCCAAACTACCTTTGGGGTTGTGGGCGGTACCTTAAATTTTTTTCTGCATTACAAAAGTTTGTTTGTTGTATTAACAGGAAAAGAATCGCTGTATAAGAAGAAATAAAATAAGAATAAATTAATGTGATAAAGTAATAAAAATATATATTTACACATCAGCACTCGTTTTAGCATTAGGTAATAGAAACAGTACGTTTTTTCTTATTTAAAAACGTTTCCTTGTGATTTTAGATTTTTAATGATAAAGCATCACTGTGAGAATTGTTTTACTAATTCTATATTATCAAAATTTTCAGTTAAGTATCATGTAGCTTTTATCGAACTTCAGATCTGAAAAATCGATTTTTTGTAATAATAATAATTATTATTGAATTGTTCTTGAATTTCACGCAAAGCTACTCGAGTGCTACCTGCGCTAGCCGTCCCTAATTTAGCAGTGTCAGACCAGAGGGAAGGCAGCTAGTCATCCCCCCCCCCATAGCCAACTCTTGGGCTACTCTTTTACCAACGAATAGTGGGATTGACCGTCACATCATAACGCCCACACGACTGAAAGGGCGAGCATATTTGATGCAACGAGAATTCGAACCTGCGACCCTCAGATTACGAGTCGAATGCCTTAACCCACCTGGCCATATCGGGCCAATAACTATTGGAAGGTTTAATGTTTTTTTTAATGGGATGATTACAAAAACAAATGGCTAAGTATTTCCGTATTTTTAAAAAATTATATTAATTGACTAGTGTCTTGACGTGTAACAAAACAATATAGTGTTTTAAGGGTTACATCATGCTGGATAAATTGTCTTACTGAACGAGTTTGTACTTGTCGGCTTGTCCAGTTTTAAATCCTCACTGCCATCTACTGACAATGACAGGAAATAAAATAACACCATCAAATATATCTACTTTTTTTTTTTTTTTTGCAATGCACTTACACGAAAATGGAAATACATAAAATTAACCAAAAATATAATTAAAAATATGTTCTCTTACATGCTTAGTCCTTCCTTATGTTTATACATAAGAATATTCTTTGGTTTTAAACATATATTAATTTTGCTTCATCCAAAATTCCTAATATTGAATGTAAAACTAGTTTTTGTCCTGAATTATAGAAAATATTTTTGTATGAAAGATAAAACAAGTCATATACTGTAAGATTTAAGTAAACCTATGATTAACATATACTTAGAAATATCACAGTAACACAGTTCTTGTACACTTGTGTACTAGCCAGTAAGTGTTATTTTAAGAATTTCATTTTTTAATCTGACAAAATACACTCAAACCATATTTATACACTAATACATAAAAAGTACTACAAGTTTTTCACAAAGACATTAAGCAATGCAATGTTATGTATACCAAAACAAAATATAATTTTGAATAAATTTCTTCAGTTTGAAATTGTTGATAAGTGTAAACTCAAAACACAATAAAACACAAGAACTAATTATTTAACTCAGAACTTAATACAGTTTATATTTCAGCATTTGACTGTAAAAAAAAGTGTTTGACAGTTGCTTTATTGAAATAGAACCATTTCTTTCTAACGAAACATCAATTTTTTGCAACATGTAATTTCTCATCTTGAAAAATACAAGCTATATTTACCAAATTAACTTCTTAATTATATTCCCATTTTGAAACAAACAAACCTTCAAGATGTCTTTTAAAAAGGTAATAAAAAGGTAGACAATACAAGAAATACTTTGGCAGGATATCGTCCTGTGAGACATTGTCTGTATACTTCTAACACTATTTTGAATTTCATTTAAACCTAACAACTGCATTTTGTAACAGTAACAAGAAATAAACTAGTTTACTTATAATACAACCAACTACTATAACAACTTAAGATGAATGAATACACAGGTGTACATCAGCATACAAGGTGGTGTTAGAAATTACCCAGATATTATTAATATTTCAAAATACTTTTCAAAATAATGTAAACAGCATTGAGACTAAACATTTTCTTGAGTTTCTCTCTGTTGTACAATACCTTGTTTGAAATTTAATACATCAGGCCTACATTGGTTTTGTCAGTTCTCAGGGGTAAATATTTAAAACAAAAATTGAAAGGCATTTCAAGAACTCTTGATCGAAGCTTCTAAAATTCTTTCTCAGTTTTTCACGATGTCTGACCAGTTGACAAAAACACCACTACAGTGACTTTAGCAAAAAAAACTGAATAGTTAATATTATTTGTCTCTTTCTATCTCACATTTTTCTTTAATTTTTTACCTTTTCCTCAACAGTTTTTATCTATTTCTCCTTTTCCATGTCCAAAAAATCAAGAATTTTCAAAATATGAAAACTACTCATAAGCTCAACAGTGTATTGATATCTGTGCTACATTTTTATAGAACTGTATTAACTAAACTGATTATTTGTATGTGACTGTTATAACTTAATTAAAATAGGCATGTATCATAAGTGCCAAAATCAAAATCTTTAAATTGATAAAATCTTATGGTAATTTACAGTTAATTATGAACTTTGTTAACAGTTTTTTTGGTTTTTTTAGGTATTAAACTGTAACAAAGAATTTTATTCTAAGTTTTGATTTCCTCCAAATATACAGACCTTAATATCTACACCCTCATGAATTTGGCTAGTTATTTATGCATTTTAAACAACTGAGGCCTGTGTGTAGTGACAGTTTGTACAAAAATATTCATCAATATTTAGAATGGCATAGATACAGAATTGTTTGCTGATATATTTGTTTCACTACCTTATATTAAGAGAAAATACTATTTTACACCAAGAATTGTGCACAAATCTTAAAATGTTTTTTTTTTTTTTATTTCTAATTATTACATATGAGACGTGCAACACACTTCCTTTTGGAGAAATAAGAAAATATAACATTAGTGAGAACAAAGTTGGCTTAACTTCGGGTAGATTACTTTCAGTTTCCATGGCTTGCCTACACAGGTTTTCTTCAATATTTTTAGATATATAGTCCACTGACTTTCTACAACAAATTCAGGTCTATCCACTTTAGAATGTCACTGGTAATGTTTCACAAGATATTTCTCCATTGTAATATATCTACATGAATTCACTGAAAAGTGAATGTATTAATGTATATATCTACACAATTCTTGTGTGAATAAAACAAACTATTAAATCTTATAGATGTGACATTTATTTTACATATGTTGAATACTACAGCTGTATTTTGCCATGGGTATTTCAAACAGATAAATGTAAACTGATGTTCAATTCCAGACAATGTCTCACCCAAATATTTAAATATAGTCTATCTTTTTATTTATTTTTATTACTTTTTTGAAGACATCTTGAAAGTTTGCTTGTTTGCAATTTTAGATTTGTTTGTTTCAAAATTAGAACTCAATTAGGTATGTAATTTGGTAACTGTAGTTTGTATTTTTCAAGATAAGAAATTATAAGTTATTGCAAAACATTTGGCACTTTGTTCCATAAAATTGGCATCTCATTAGAAAGAAATGGTTCTATTTCAATAAAACAAATTTTAACTAAAAGAACAGTTTTTTCTAAATACAGAACAAGAATATAACAATTCATGTAAGGAAAACTTAGAGCAACTGTCAACAATTAAGACATCATTAAAAAGAATTCCGGAATATTTGTAAAAAATTAGAGAAGTTTTGGTGGTTGACTTCATTTAATTTCCACATTCAAGTCTCATAGATGTACTTTTTCCAATTATGCTTTATCAAACTAACACCAAAATCTTGCAAAACTCTAATTATGAATAAGAATACAACTTCAAGTTAGTTTTAAAGCAAGAGTCAGTGGTCATGAAGGTGAAATGTTACCCTGAATCTGCTCAACTCTGTTACTCTCTCTTTACTTTCAACTGAAATATTCTGACAAAATGTACAAGAGAACTAAAACCTTTCACCAATTGCTGTAATTAAAACAAAGGTCTGTGCCATTTGAGTAAACTTAATATTATTTTGTTGTTTTAATTTTGCCTCAAAAACAAGATTATAAATTAATTAAATTTTAACTTTTATCACATATCATTACTGAGTAGTATTTTTAAGAATGCTATATTCAAATATCAGTGAAATAGTTACTGTAGCAAGTAGCATTACATATGCATTCTTCATCTTAAAGAGTCAGTAAATTTCTCAGAATTTAAATTTTTATTCAGACTGGTTTATAATTAGAAATGTAAGTACTTTTTTAACATGTTTACCAAGCATGCTCTATCAAGTCAACTCTATTTGAAGAACATTTGCACTAAACTTGAAAAGAAGTTGTTTTTCTCACAATTAAGGTACTTTACTTTATACACCTCATACTGTCTTATAGTTCAGATGTAAATCAGTGCTTCTACGATACAAAAATACGATGAAATGTATTATGTAAATACATGAAGATAATCTAAAATTGGACGTCTACAAATAGGACATCCAGATCCAAGCATAATTATAGCTGATCTGCAAGCATGGCATAAACAAAAATGACGACATGGCAACAGAATAACACTCTTCAGTTGATCTTGGCATATAACACAGAGCTGTCTCTCTCTTTCTCTCTCTAATTCAACTTTCAAATTTGCATTATCATCTTCATCATCTGATTCTTCAAGACGTATCGTTGACAATGCTTTCCTTTTGCTAGGGTTTAAATTTGAAAGTTGTTGTTCTGCTAATTCCTGCGGCTGCTCATGTTCTTCGAAATTTTCGTTTTCTGTTCCCTGGTCATCGTCTTCTTCATCATCAGACTCAATTTGTTCATTTTCATAAAATAACCATGAAATCAGCCACTGATAGAGATGGCTAAATAAAGATATTATATAATTCATCATACTTTCAAGATGTTGAGGCACCTGGAAATTTGGAATAAAAATTCCATGTTGCACAACATAATTCACTGCAGTTTTCATTATATAAAAACTTAATAATGCTATGCCTAAACCAATATAGGCATCAATAGGAACAGCAAAAAATGCATCACGGCATTTTTCATCAAAACTGGCAACTGTAGCACTTATTCTGTGATAAACTGCAGAAATGCTAGAAAATAATGTTAGTATTATTTCAAAAACTGATAAAATAGAAAATTTTATGGAAAGAATTAACATACTTGGAATTGTTTGAAAAAGCAACACAAGAGAAGCACACAACAACTTCACACTATGAGTTATAACTTCAAGAAAAGCTGTAGACTGATCTTGAATGGCAAAAATAATACTAAAGGTAAAACTTAACAGGCTTATAACCGAGTTTCTTCCAAGAGCCAATACTCTAGCACAAGCATCAAGAAATCCTTCCCCTGTGCTCCACAGAAAGTGAATAACCACGAATATTCCTTCAAAGATCTCTCGTGCAAATTGTGAAAAATCCTCTAGAGCACATACTATTCCATTAACACAAATAGATATTGATAATTTAAATAAATTCCACATTGCTTGAGAAATCTCAACAATGTTGCTTACAACGGCATAGTTCAGGTTTAATAAAATGCCAAATGTTTTATTCACACCACAGAACACAGAATTCAAAATATATGCTAAATTAGATATGAATTCCATGGCTACAAGCATACGTATTTATCAATATTATTATTCGGTTTGATGACAAAACCAATACTAGAATTGTTAGCAGTAATAAATTTTACTCTCACTCTTAGAAAACAGCGTCAGGAAGATCTGGTGGAGATACATCATACTCTGATACAATTGTCTTTCATTTCCAGTTCTGTGTTGGTAACTGAGGAAAATTAATAATAAACTACAGTAATTCTCCCTCAATTTAAAATTAAAACTTTTAGAACACGTTCAATATTATGGTATGAAGAAGTATAATCCCATATTTTTGTCAAACTATTTCTAAATTCAAACACGTTTAGTGATACTCTTGTATTTTAAACTCTGCACATCGTTAACAATCTGACAATAACGCCCTCTCGTGTATAAAAACCTTTTTTTTATAGTTTCGTTTTAATCCACTTACAGGATAAATATTATTTTATTACAAATGACAGCTTTTAAAGTAAGGAAGATTAAATTTTTAGAACAAGTACAACGTTTCGATCATTAAGAATGATCGCACAAGTAGTCTAACGTCGTATCTGTTCTAAAAAAATTAATCTTTCTTAGTGTAAAAACTGTATTTGTTTTGAATTTCGCGCAAAGCTACACGAGGCTATCTGTGCTAACCGTCCCTAATTTAGTTGTGTAAGACTAGAGGGAAGGCAGCTAGTCATCAGCACCCACCACCAACTCTTGGGCTACTCTTTTACCAATGAATAGTAGGATTGACCGTAACATTAGAACGCCCTTATGGCTGAAAGGGTGAGCATGTTTGGTGTGACGGCGATTCGAGCCCGCGACCCTTAGATTATGAGTAGAATGCCTTAACCAACTTGCCTTGCTGGACCATGTAAAAACTGTGACTGTTAATTAAATGTTGTTGCTTTGTTTTTAAATAATGGTATATTTAAGATGAAATAGTCGCTCAGAAAAATTCACTTAGAAATAAAAATGGCACCCCAATTCAGTTTAACAGAGAATTTCAAAAGGAGTATATAGTCGTATTGAATATCACTTAGTAAAGTGCTGTATAGTGGTTTTAATCTCTTTATATTAGATAATGCATTTGTCTCATATATATATTTAGTCACAAAATATAATAGGCGAAATGCAGCTATAATGTGACGGTCAATCCCAATACTTACTGCTAAAAGAGTAGCCCAAATTCTTGCGATGGGTGGTGTTAACTAACTGCTTTTCTCTAGTCTTTCACTGCTAAATTACGAACAGCTACATAAAGATGAGATGGACGCCACTAGATAAAATCTTCTCTTGAATCACTGATAATGCATCATCATCTAAGGTGTATTCCAATGGTCGCAACTGGCCTCGGAGACTCGTATGATTTGTAGTGCTGAACAGTATCCTATATTATCGCTCTCCAGTAGCACAGCGGTGTGTCTATGGACTCACACTGCTAGAAATTTGGTTTCGATACGCAAGGTGGGCAGAGCACAGATAGCCAACTGTGTAGCTTTGTGATTAATCCCAAATAATCTATCAACCCTACATAATCAACATCCTAAGTAGACAAACCAATGTTCTGTCAAAACATGTAGTAACCTCCACAATCAATAAAATATTTCCTTATGCTTATAAATCGTTGTTTGCCTACTTAGCTATTATCTCAAGTTGATAAGTAAATTTATTTTCTTTCAATTCAGTTTAGATATCAAAAATCGTGTAAGTAAACACATTAGATCAGTCCAGCTAAACAGCAGTTAACCGAGTTTCTTGCGGGGATAGCAAACTGTTTTTTTCTTTGTTTTCTTCCTGTCAACTAATCGAATCGAGTAATGGGTTGGGATTTTCTGTGCCTCAGGAGAAGTGGGTGGAAGTCATGTGCAAATTTACGTTTCATGTGTAAACCTCGCTTGTTATTGTTGTTGTTTTGCATTAAGCACAAAGCTACACAATGGGCTATCTGTGCTTTGCCCACCACGGGTATCGAAACCCGGATTTCAGCATTGTAAGTCCGCAGACATACCGCTGAGCCACTGGGGGGCAAACCTCGCTTGAGTTATCATTGTGTTTTATACCAAAAGCCATGTTTCCCTTGTTTGGAAATTTTGACTGAAATTTTTGGTAACTTAGTGTTCTTGTTAAAATTTAGGGTTTTTTTTCAGATTTTTTATTAAAACTTCAATGTCTGTCATCGAGCTTTCAATTGCTGTTAGTAATTTTGCTACCTTTCCTTAACTTTGTTTCGTTTTATAATTTAACTTTAGGTTTAATTTATTTTTATAATTATTATTTAACCTACGGAGTATTTATACATTAGACTAATAAGAGAGAGCCCACAGAGGTTTTACTTTTTTCTCTCTCTCTCATCAGCCAAACCCACACATACATACCACAGGCTCACTTCCCCTAATTTTAATAATAACCGTGTTTGTGATATATTTATACTGTAAATAAAGATTATTGTGGTGCACTTTTCATGACTTAATTTTTTGCTGGCTAACTCATTTAAATATAATAAGACACACTCTTTAACTTGGCATCCTTTAGAACTCCATTTGATAAGCCCTAACTAATTAGAAAAAGGAAAATCTGTTTGATAGAAAATACACTTTTATGTACCTCGAAATATGTGTCAGGTCAAACAATAACAAGCTATTTTAATTATCTTTTTGTATTATTGTACATAAATGAGAATTAATTTGAGGTAATAAGGCCGTTGATTTGGATGTCATATTTTGGCGTCCAGTATCAAAAGAGCAGTATTACATCACAAAGTATAGCAGTATTGTGGTATTCTCAATTAAACTGATTTTCCTTAATGCCAAGATAGGTCCACAAACTAATGGGGGATTAGAACAAAATATTTATCACAAAGTAATTTTATGTTATCAGAGTAACCCAGTTCATAAGAAGGAAGTATAAAAATTACACATAGTTCTACAAAAATTCAATGAACAATCTTTATTTAGTCTTGAGCGAGTGTTGTTCTGCAAGGCTGAGAAGAAAGCTTACTCAGCCTAATTCCATTGTTATACATTCTTTAGTGCCTGATGAAAGACATCTTCCTAAAATGTCACACAAAATAAACTAGATTTTTTTTCATTTAAACGTTTCAATTTATTTTTATCGTCTTTTATCTAATCTTTACTTGGTATGCTCTTTCACAGTAAGATTCTGGTTGCTTATGGAGGAAAGACAGTTTCTTTTAATAAAATTCTATTCCAAACTATTAATCTTATTTAATAATGTTAAGAAAACATATTAGTTTTTAAAAGTCAATGAAAAACAAGAAAAAAGAAAACATATCACCTAACTGCTCTTGAAAAGGTAGACCATTCTTCATCAGGGGTAAACTGGCAAATTGTGATACTCGTGTGACTTTTCATTCCTATTCAAGCATAAGATAGATAGTAACCATAGGATATTACTTGACCTACCACTGGGGGTCACTGATAAACACATTCATGCACATGGTACAGTTTTACAGCCAATTCGTATTGGCAGACTACCTATTCCCTCAAACGAGTGACAGAGAGTAAATATAATTGGAATGAAACAAATGTAATCACTTCCTTAATCTAACGTATTCATGTCATGAGAAAACTACGCATGCGTACACAGAATAACTGAATATTTTATATATGGACTGCCTGCATATCATGCATTTCTTCCTCTTCATTTTAAACTTATCCTCAGGCAACAATTATTAATGGTAACTTTGTGACTAATCATGTTTGTAATTATACATTGGTCAACTCCCACCTATGAAAACATTTGCACAGAAAATGAACGGCACAGTTTATTAACAAAGAATGCATAACACGTATCACATTTAAAAGTTTCCCTTTAATACAAATTCTACATTATAACTAAAAAAAACCTTTAAAATGTTCAAGACAAAAATAAATTTTAAGCCCTTTAAAAAGCTTAATTGTCAATATTAAAAATGTCATTTGGAAATTATACATAAAATTAATACAAATTCATACAGAAGGACGATATCCTTCAAGTAAAGGAACAATCGAAATTGAAAACCACAAATAATGGTATTCAACTTAACTTCGTTACCTATTATAATTTATTACAGACGAGCTCCGATTTATTATGTTTAATATTACGATTTCAAATAGCCGAATATTTCAATTTTATTTTAGAAGTTAATTAAATGTCGATATGTATCAAATTTATGATATTTGCTAACAAGATTGATACACACAATTTTTTCCTCAACACAAATATGTTTTGAATATACAAATTATAATACAATTTATAATGACGGTTATTACAAATAGTTATTTAAAATATTGTTTGTTTTTCGAATTTCGCGCAAAGCTACTCGAGGGCTATCTGCGCTAGCTGTCCATAATTTAGCAAAGAGTAGAGTAGCCATCCTTAGATTACGAGTCGAATGCCTTAACCCACCTGGCCATGCCCCCTTTGTAATTAATATGTAATGATAATAATAGGATATAAGTAACGATTACCAATTAATTTGATGGTTTAAATAAACAATGAATATAAACATTTAACAATGAAAAATAATGCCCTTTAATATACATCAAATGCAATATCGTAAAAAGAGGAAAACAAAAATTTCTATTAAAATAAATAATTTTACAAAAGTACATTAAAACACAAAATAAAATTCTTAATAACAAACACACATTTTAATAAAGCCCTTCGGATAAAATACTGTGAAACATAGATCTCTTTAAACATATTCATAAGACATCAAAATTTGAAAATACGAAACTGAATATTATAAGTCTAAGCATATGAGAGTGGTCTTTTGTGAATATTGTGACCTTTGACAATGTTACATTTAAATTTTAATTAAACAACATTATTTTCAATGTATGTCAAGAAATTTGGCAAGAAAATGTATATTATAATTCAGATTTTTAAATCATTATTTTTTAGTTTCTTAGTTTAACAAAAAATAAGACCTTCGATCTTTCTTTTTGTGTGTGTGTCACCAGACAGGTATGAAATCAATTTCTACACTCAAACATTTCCAACTTCGAAATATGCTGCTGCACTTTCCAACCAATCAGAAACACATGCTACACGTAAGTACATATAATAATATAAAATTAGTACCCCCTGTTTTCTCAGTTTTCTGAGACATAAGTAAATTTATCAAAGCCAACAAGCTGCTTGCTGATGGACATGTTTATAATCAGTAGAGCAGATTTTTCCTCCACATGAAGTTGATTACCATTCTCTCGATTTCGGCTGGTAGATTGTTTAGCTGGTTATAATTTTTTATAATCATCATACTGCTTCTCCAAAGAACTGATAAACAAATTAAAAACTAAAACCTGTGGCTACTCTTTGTTTGTTGTTGAATTTCGCACAAAGCTACTCGAGGGCTATCTGTGCTAGCCGTCCCTAATTTAGCAGTGTAAGACTAGAGGGAAGGCAATTAGTCATAACCGCCTTGTTCTTGGACTACTCTTTTACCAACGAATAGTGGGATTGACCATCACATTATAACGCCCCCACGGCTGAAAGGGCGAGCATGTTTGGCGCGACGGGGATGCGAACACGCGACCCTCAGATTACGAGTCGCACGCCTTAACACGCTTGGCCATGCCGGGCCCTGTGGTTACTACATATTCTTGTATTTTTTATATATTTTGCATTTATTATTATATACTATTTTATAAAGTAAATAAAACGGAATCATTAAAACTAGTCTTCTTAAGCCGTACAAAACCTTATTAAAATGAGATGTTTAAATTTCACAAGCCTGGGCAAAAGTCACGTTCGACTATGTCCATTTAGAATCCTAAGTGCTGTTTCTGTTAGGATCTACTAGAAACAGTTCATTTATACTGCTGCTATTTTTTTGCTTTGCTGCTCCAGTAGGTACAAATACTGCAAAAGAGTCATACAAGTAAATACGTATAAAAATGTTAAAAAGCTGTTTTTGTATGTGTGTACAACATAATTTTACTATTTGCCAAACGCTTGCACAGTATCGTGCAGAGCCACACAATACACACGATAAATTCATAGTTATGCTATGTACATAGTTTTCAGTTTAGTTTTGAGCAGTTTGATCAGTCCAACATCAAAGACTTAATAGCAATCACAGCATGCAAAATTAATACCCTTTAACCACTGAATTAATACACATTTATAATGGATAACACCTACTAAAAAGAGAAAACAAAACATAGTGATATCTCTTAGTATACAAAATACACCTTAAATGCAGTAACAAGTGAAATAAGATACATCTACAAATATAAATATCCATATTTAGGCAACATCAAGTAGAAAATCAAATTCTCTCCACTTTAACTCCATTAAAAAATCCTCCAAGAATTAGAATCCGGGTACTCCTCTTGATGTGGATGCACATTTGATAGAATTTCAACAAAGTGGTTGAGCACACACCATTGAGACACTGTAAGTGGTTCACAATGTCATAAAGACAACTTTAACTTCTTCTTTACTGTACTTTGGGTTGCCAAGTGGAGTGTTCTTGACCTTTGGGCCAAAAATAGACACGGTTTTACTAGTGATATTGTATTTGCTGGTATATACAGAGTCTTTTTGGCAATTACTGTACAGTCCGTGGTCAGCATGTGCTGCTCAGCTGTAGGAAACCTTAGGGTAGGCTGATAACGGAAGAAAAGAGAATTCACACGTTAAATTCATCAGATTGCAATGGATATTAATCCATGAGTTCCGCCATGCCATGTGTCAGGCCATTATATTGATCCTTGAAGTAAAACAAATAAGTTAGATATCGTCAGTTCTCTTCATATGGACATTGATAATAGAAGGCGTGGCTTGTTGGAAGTGGACAAATACTAGTGGATAGTTAAGAAACAAGATAGCTAAATGGGTCAATAATTCAGTATAAAACAGCAAAAATGTATATTGAAAATTTATGGTCAGACTTTCTGCTTTGTAAGAAGATCAACTAAGTGTATGAGTTGTAAAGATGGTCATAACTGCATAGTTATAATTATACTCTTTTCTAAAACTACTTTTGTACACATAATAATATTACTTTGTTCAAATGACATTTCTACAAGCCATCCCAGACTTCAGTAGATCTCTAATTGACCTTCATATAAATTCTGTGACAATGCTAAATGCAGTTTACCTTTCACGATTCATTTACAGGCTGGAATCTTTAAAATAGGTGTTTGTGACTTGTTGGCGGTAAGTTTCAACAATAAATAGCACACAGTCAAACGTTAAACGTATACATAAATGTCCATTACACTGTCGGTTATCACAGTTGTATCCAGAATTTTAAATAATTCTATCCTTTCTAGACAAATTCCACACAGACTGGTTCAGTTACTTTAGAACACAATATGACAAAATGAGTTGTTCTTCTCTGCTATGTTATTACAATATAATATTTAATAATTTATAATTAATAATAAGAATTACCACTATAACTATTTGTTACCACATTTGTATATCCAGCGCTTTAAATAACTGTTTCTTTATAATCAGAATGGTTCAGTTACTTTAGAACACAACTGACAATACAAATTATTTTTTTCTATTCAGTTAATACAATGCAATCTCTGATAATTTCACTTTAAAAATCGCTGCTATACATTTTTATCGCTAAAGTCACAATCTCAAAGTTTAGATCCATATGTACAACTAAATTTTTAAGGGTTATTTATACCTATACAAAGGTCTAGAACGTTTCACACATTACGAAATATTATGATGCAATAATATTAAATTAAACTCAATTAAAACAACGAGAAAACTTAAAAGGTTCTTGTAACATGACACAATGCTGTTTAAATACAACAATTCCCAATTCATAACAAATAAACTACACAACATATGATTTGTTAACAGTTCCATAAACAAAACTGTGACAAACTATCGATTCTAGAATAACTAAATTTAACTTTGAACTTAAGTGGAAAAATTGTGTTTATCTTTTGACCCAAATGCACCTTTGGTTCCAGAGTATGGTTCCGGTAGGAAAGGAATGGGGTCTAAATCATTAAAACTTATTTCTACACATATGAACTGATTTAGGTTAATAAATACCAACCTATACTCCTGACTATTAGAATCCACTATCATTTCTCATTATTGGGTCTTCCTTCTACAAACGTATTTAGTACTATCTACATGCAACTTATAAGGCCTTCACTACTCAAGTATTGCTTTCTGTCCATGGTAGTACACTTACACCTTGCATTTTCATGCATTCTAACAACATTTTATGATGGAACAATATCAAAAACAGTTTAGAAAACTGTGTACTTAAAAAGTATTTTGTTCTGCGCGATTGAAAATATATTCACCATAATAAACTACGACAGTGGTATGATATATAGCTCCGTCTAGTACAGCGGTAAGTTGACGAATTTACGACGCTAAAATGAGGGGTTCGATTCCCCGCGGTGGGCTCACTAAATAGCCCAATGTGCCTTTGCTATACGAAAACACAGATAGACAGTTATGATATTTAAGCTACTATCTGTGAATTTCATTCAGTACTCATAATTTTACCCACTCCTAAATATTTTATTTTGGTCGAATCAAAATATTGTGTATTATTCTTACCGAAAAACAAAACAACTGTTTTACCGAAAACTCAATTACTAAATAGGTTTTCAGTGGAAATAAAGAATTTGATTTGGATATAATGAAAATAGCATATGCATTGAATCTTAAAATAACAAATTACAAGTTGATAATTATAGCTCATCTCATTATCGAATAACTTGTGAAACCAGGCTCATAACACTCAAAAGCCTTTAGTTCACATCCTCGATCTCAAGATAAATGCAAACAAACATATTTAAAAATACATATTTAGTCGGATAGCAACAACCTGAGGAACTAGTGCACGGGGAATGTCTTTAGTGAACAGCAACCAACTTACTCTCACTTTACGACAAAATTACACATTCCTTATTTATATAATTTTAATAATTTCCACAAAACTTTATAATCATTGAAAACATTTACGATTTTTGTCTAATCAAACTACAACTGTTATTGCTGAATTCACACAGTAGCTATGTTGCATTGTTTTGAACCGATAAAATCTACTCTGTTTTACATTTATGTGATAAGGTTTGGGTTTTTTCAAGATTCTCGTTGTAATTTGGTTAACCAAATGTTCGAAAACAGTATGAATGATAAAACACTCTTAAGATGAGGTGATTTACTTTTCTTATATTTTAGACTGTTTGTAGATAGAATTGTTAAACTGTAAACAACATTAGTTTTTCATGACGTTCAAACACATCTTTAAGAAAATTAAAGAGGGCAAGTAAAGCTACAAAAAGAAATATTAATAAAAGTTGCTCGAGGTTCATCTGTGATAGCTGTCCCTAACTCAGAGAGAAGGAAGTACTCAATAGCACCCACCAACAACACGTGGACTACTCTAATCACGTAGTTGATTTGTCCTTTAGTGATTTAGTGTTTTTTTAAAAACTACTATCTGTAATTTTTAATCAATTGTTTAGATTTACTCATATATTTTGTTATTTATTTTTAAAGCTTATTTCTCATTACAGCACAAAATGTTACCCATTACCTGACAGTTGATAAAATAAAATATTGTTTTTATTTTTTTAAGTATAAAAATATTCCCGCTGAAGGAAAATAAAATGTGCGTGTAACGAACATGAACAGGAAATTGTAAAAAATAAAAAATATTTTGACTAAGACTTAAAAGAAGAAAAACACTTGTCCTCTTTTCATGAATAATGTGCTTTTCTGCTATTTTTTCTATAAATGTATTTATTTAAATTTTTTGGATATACACCCCATTAGATACCCCCCGCGGTGACTCAGTAGCCTTGGCCTGGCATGGCCAGGTGGGTTAAGGCGTTCGACTCGTAATCTGAGGGTCGCGAGTTCGAATCCCGGTTGCACCAAACATGCTCGTTCTTTCAGCCGTGAGGGCGTTACAATGTTACGGTCAATCTCACTATTCGTTGGTAAAAGAATTGCCCAAGAGTTGGCGGTGGGTGGTGATGACTAACTGCCTTCCCTCTAGTCTTACACTGCTAAATTAGGGACGGCTAGCGCAGATAGCCCTTGAGCAGCTTTGCGCGAAATTCAAAACTAAACAAACAAACTCAGTAGCGGGTCTCATAACGTTTGAAATGAAGGTTTCGATATAAGCAGTGATCAGATCAGAAATAACCCAGTATTGGCTTGTGCTTAATAACAAACAGACAAACAGAACCACATTAGAAAATAAAATTTGAATTTAAATCAATTCTATATTATGTTTTAATGTTTGATCACTTACTTACCCCTTAAATATTTCTACTCCCACATTACTGGAAAGTATTTTGCATTACTTGTAGGAACTGGTACATCTCTAAACCAAGTTATTATTTTATATAAAACAGAATAATCTCAGTACTATACATACATAAATGTACACAAACTTAAACTTATGTTTAAGTGGGCATGTTTTCAGGCTTCTGATAAATAAAATCGTGTATGAATTTGAATTTCTTGAATTTGGAACAATTATGATCATGTTTTTCAGGATGATTAACTGGCATCTTCAGCTCAACCGGTTTTAAATAGTATATTCTATACATTACACAATATTCGTAACATCTAATAACCGAATATTTCTTAAATCGTTGGTCTTCCAAGACAAAGCCAAAATTTCATGCTATAAATATGATACATTGAGTCGATGAGTGAACTGCACAGTCAGCAAGCGTCATGACATGACAAAAACCTTATGTCGAAAGCACTTAAAAACGAGAGGCCATAGTATATTTAAAGTTACTAACACTTATTTTAGACTGATCTTGTGCCCAACTACTTCAAAAACGTATCCATCCACAACAATGAACTTTTACATAAAACAGTTTTGTACCTAGTTCATTGTTATAAACCAGAAGATTATTCACAGTACATAAATCATTTCCTATAAATCGTGTATTTGCACAGGCTACTAATGTTTGATATGTGTTACAAGTCTTTAAAATAATTAAAACCTACAAAATACTTCGGAAAGTAACATAAATGTATTATGACTTTAGTGTTGATAAGCCGAAAGTTTATCAAATTTAGCTGATTTGTATAACAGTTTATATAGAAAATTAGAGCTCATAAAGCATTGCTTTACGGCAGAAAATGTCATAACCAGCCAGTGTACCAACAAATGAAACGATTAATACATTCTAATCTTTATAAATACGAACATGCGAAAAACATTTTCAACAAGATGTACTCAATACCGTCTTGATTTATAATGTTTAAGTAACTAGCCCTGATCGGAAAATAATATCAATTTAATAATAGAAACATAAGGAATTAACATAGTATCAAACACTTGGATTATGCGTGGTTAAATTTGAACCGCGAATAAGTTATGTATCATGTTCTACAACTTAATGTAGTAGGCCTGAGTCGTGATCTTTAATAATATCAAGATACGAAGAATTTTAGTGCTTCACTAAGCAACTGGTTTGCCGCTGCTTTCAGTTTATCCCAAGATGATAATAGAATGATGTTACATTACATGATAAAACGGTTCCCTTGGAAACAGTTATTGACGTAGCTTTTGCGCATGGTAAGATAATTCTGGTAAGACTCGTGTGATTGCAGCTCTTGGGAACTACTGATGAATCCGAACAGGATTTAGCGGGTCAGTTCATCTGAAGAGAAGTCGGATTACACAAACTAAGTTCAGATTTTATAAAGTGCCCTTTATAAGCCTGACTTATCCGCCTGGCGATACGCACATTTCTTTTTCGACCATGAACGTGACCAGGCGGGTGTCACTGTTCGTAATGATACTTACAGGGGTTGCAATACCTGATATGGTTCTTAGTCGACCAGCCGTAGGGAATTCTGACTCAAAATCAGGTACCATATGGTTCGTTGTTGTATATAACTAGGCTTTAAGTATCTGAAAACTTGTTGAAATTGTTTCATTAATTTAAAGTTCTTTCTCTTACTTTTTATATTATTTAATAGTTACATAATTTATATAAAACTGAATTTTCACTCACTTTTCTAAATCTATTAATATTAAAGAATTTACAATAAATACTTATTTGTTTTATTTTCAAAATTTAATAGTATAACTGAATAATCCTTATCATTTACCTTTTATTTGTTTTAATGATAAATGTTTGCTAGATTTTAACACAACAAAATTTTCTCAAGCATCTAAAAGAGGAATGAACCTGGGATCTTCATGATAAAATTTCAACATTGTTTTATTCCATTTTTGTTCAAATGCAGTCATATACTTTCAGATATATTTTAATGGAGTATTTCAAATGAATGTTTCTACATTAATTAATATCTTATCCTTATTTATTATGCTTAGTAATATAAATATATTGTCCCTTTGAGAAAATTTGACTTGAATATAGAATGTATTTTTCATAACTTACCTGCTGTACTCTAAATGTAAATACCAAGCCTTTAATATTATTACAATACATTTGGATATTTATTTTGTATTAAGAAAAGCTTGTTAATAGTTTCATATGGATATTTATTGCACTTTTAACTATGTTTTTTCATGTTGCTCCCTAATAATATTTTCAAAGTAGTAGCTCAGTTTATTTACTGTTTTATCAAATATAAACCAGAAACAATGCTAACTTGTAAAGAATTTTAATACAGTTACTCAATGAAAAAATTATATCACAAATATAAGAAATTTTTCCAGAGATCTAGAACATCGTGTAGTTCTTAAATGAGAACAGTTACAGCACAAATTGTACCATAGGAATGCACCATTAAAATGCTTGATGTCATTATCAAGTAAAACAATTGTAGCTCTGTATACTTCCTTGTATATTTTTTTCAGTTGAAGACATGGCATTAAATCATAGTTAATATCAGTGAACTGTCTTGCCAATGTGCTGTTACCTCTTATGAATTGGTAAACATTCTTAACTGATGTGTGTTTCTTTCAAAATAACATGCTTTTATTGATGATTCAAGTTAATTAATCAACTTTATCTGTTGTTCTGTTAATCATAGAGAAAGTATTTAACAGTAAATATAAAAGTTCAGTGGAACTTGCTGTAGCCAGTATTAAAGTTTCAATTAGCTTGATCTTCATATTTGAGGTACTCATTTTATTAAAATGTGGTTTAAATAACTTGTATTATTGCTGCTTTTATATTTTTAAGACAGAATTTGTAAGTTAATAGAAGTTTACAAAATAGCTTATAACCCATGTGAAGTAGTTTACATGAATCACTTTTATGGTAGATTA
Organism: Tachypleus tridentatus; assembly: GCF_004210375.1. NCBI lineage: Eukaryota > Metazoa > Arthropoda > Merostomata > Xiphosura > Limulidae > Tachypleus > Tachypleus tridentatus. Next base: position 35,161,641 of record NC_134830.1, read on the forward strand.
TATATTTCAAACAGATTAGTTTTGGGGTCAAAATTTAAATTGGCAAAAATCATGCTTTTCTTTTAATTAAGTTGAAATCTATATTTTGTGAGTGATTACCTTAATTGAGTTGTATCCAGATCATAATGTAATAATCTGAATCTTTTTTTTTAACTAAAGTTAACAAGTTTAATTCCTATCAATTATATTTTAAGAATGGTTTGTTTGATTTTAAGGTTATATCTCATTTCAAAGAGGAACTTCCAGCACTCCAGAAGAAAAGATAAGCCATGAGATGGCAAATTTTCCAGAGTTGCCATCAGAAAATCACTATCATCAATATTCACACATGATGTTCAGTCCATTTTTACAAGAAGAAATGAATGAAAATTTGAGGAGACCTTACATGCAAGAGAAATATGTTGAAATGACCAATGAAATTTTAGAACCATATAAATTTTTTCTGGGAACTCACAACAGCAATGCTAGGAGGTTTGATAACTTTGATAATAATCATGTTGTTGGACAAATATCTATGAAGATTTATCCACCAAAACAAGTTCTTGAAGTTGAGGAGGAAAAATATCTTGATAAAACAGGTATCACATAGTTCACAAACACCTGTTTTTGTCTTATATTTTATAATATGGGTAATTCAGTGTTACCACTTCACACTTTTAAAACTAATTCCCTTATAAGAAATTAATTGTTGTGGCTTACAAGGATTCATAACAACAGACAAAAATAAATTTGGGTTTAAAGTTTGCAATGTTTGTTCAAAAAAATACAGTATGTTTGTTTTGTAATTAGTTGAGTACTGATTATAAAATGTTATGGAATTGGAGAAATATATTTTGCTTTAAAAATAAAAGTATGTTATTTTAATTGTAATACATGCAAATATTTCATAAAATAAAATGAATTTCATTTTTAGGCATGTTGGAGTCTAAAAGAAAAGACGTGGATAAAATACCTTCTAATATAGAAAATTGGGCCTATCTTTCCTCACAAGTTTCTGAGCTCCAGAACAATGAATTGAATGTTCCCCATAAACTCAAAGAATCTAACAAACTCCATGATTATGGCCCTGGTTACAAAGAAACTAAAGCAAAATCTTCAGTTAGCGATATATACTTTGTAGGTAAGTTAGCAAGCAAGATAACCTGAAAAAAAATATTTTAATTTTGTGTTTTTATAATTTTAAAATATGGTAAATATAGAAATATATATCTATGTTTTGATAGTGACAGACTGACAGACACACACACACACACACACACACACACACACAGACATTCCCATATGGAAGGCATGAACTAACTTTGAAAAGAGCACAATACACATAAGTTTATCAGTTTGAATATCTAAATAAATACTGCATAAATGCTTATTTTTCTTTTTAAATAACTTAATATCAGAATGAAATGGCTTTTACCTTTAAAGTAAACTTAAATAATCATTATGATTGACAGATCAGTTGTTATATTATTTATTCTACATCACATTAACACAGAATGGTTGATGTTATTAGTTTCAGCATTAATTTAAGATGTTTTTTTTATCAGCAATTGTAGCAGGATGTTGTACAGTTGCTACTTTTGGAGTAATTGCTGCTGGAATTTGCTTTTATAGGTAAGCTAAGCCTTTTTTAGTACTCGTAAAGCAATAACCTCTTGTTCATACAAAAAATCTGCATTATCACTCTTTCTTCAGACACATCATAAGTTCATTCTTCTTTTCACTTATAAAATTCACTGTTTATATTATAGTGGTCCTGGTATAAACATTAGAATGTTTTTTTTTAAACTTTCTTTGCAAGTTTCCAAGAAATTGTGGTCTGTAGATATCACTATACTTGTTTTTCTATTTTGTTTCAATTAGGTTTGGTTTATTGATTTTCATAGTTTGTATAATAAATTAGTTTTTATTTTATTACTAATTACAATGTAGGTTTATAATAAAATATCTATCTGGAATGAACGTCAATGAAATTCAAATAAAAACAGATTATGATGAACATCCCAGGTTTCAAAAGAAAAGTAAGGCAGCAAGCAATGTAGAGTATCCAGCATATGGAGTGACAGGTCCAGGAAATAAAGAGAAAACTTCTCCTAATGGTGACCGCAAGTTGGCCCATAGTGCACAGATGTATCATTACCAGCATCAGAAACATCAAATGATATCAGTAGAAAAGTGAGAACAAATCTTGAAAAAAGTTTATATTGAGAACACTGTTTTGTTGGAATTATAAAAGTTTAAAGTTCCATCATATAAAACAAGAAGGCATAACTGGTAACACTTAAGTAAGAATGAAGTTTCTAATTAGCTGTAGATGTTTTTGTTTTATAAGCATAAAACATATAGTCAGTGTTTTATATTGTTACCTTGATAAAAATGAAATAGAAACCCTATAGTTTAAGCACTTTTGAAAGGTGGACCTGGGAGGTTGTCTCTGAAGAAGAAAGGTCTACCTTTTAAAAGTGTTTGGGTTATAGGGTTTCTATTTCATTTTTATCAAGAACTTTTTGGACCTATGTGTTTTCAGAACATCATGAATGTTGTTACCTTAGATGCTAGAGATATATTATTAGTAATTCAGTTACATATACGTTTTTGTATTAGCTTTTACTATATTTGTCTCAATTTTTAGTAATTGACATTCATATATTTTTATATGCACATACCCCAAATAGTTTAAATTGATATCTGTAACATTTTCAAATATCATATAAGCTAATTTAATGTTATTATCAACACCCAAAGAAATGGAGAACATATTTAATTTCTAGGCATTATAATTACTTTTCTAAAGTATTCAAGTTGAAAAAAGTTCTTTGTACTAAGAGGTTAGTATGCTTTGTTATTGAATATTTTTTCATGGATACCGTAACTATGTATGGTACTGTTTTCAGAGTCAACTCTTGTAGACTTGCCTCAGCTTCAGATATGGAGTCAGAAGAAGAAAATGATGAGGGTGATTATACAGTCTACGAATGTCCTGGTTTGGCAGTGGTATGCTAAATTTAGTACTTTAGTTATTGTATTTTACATCATCAAAATGTAATCTTTATTAAATACCTTCTGTTGTCATTGCAAAATTTTGTATTATATGTCAAGCTTTCTGTCTTCTACTTAAACTTAATACTTGAATTTCACATGTTACCAGGTACTCCCACTGATCTTACAGATTGCATTACCTAATAATTAGTCTATGTATATCGCTTTCTCAACACGTATATGCTTCTGATTAACTGAGCTGTAGGTTGAAAGAACTACTTTTGAGTTTACTTTGAAATTGTAAAGTTTTGTATTACTAGCAAATGCTAATCAATTAACCATTTAGTTCAGTTGGTGGAGCATTTGCATGGCGTCTTGAGATGTCTTAGGGGTTGAATTTGAATCCAGGAAATCATAATAAATTTGAAATTACCACAAGAATAACTTGTGTTCAATGTGGGGCGTTGTTAATAATGGAAGTATATGATATTTTTAATTAGTTATTAAAAAGTGGCATACTAGACTTGTTAGTGGGTTAACCTTTTAGCTCTGGTATTAGAACACTTGTTTGGTGTGAAAGAGATATCAGGTTGAACTCTGAACCAAGGAAATGTAAAAAAGAAAGAGTTTTTTGCTCCTGTAGTCTTGGTTTCATGTCTTTTAAAATTTATCAGTTTTTATTCTCTTTGTCCTGAAAGTTGATGGAAAGTAGGCTCAGTTTCCTGATATCTGACAGCTTCTACTACTATGTATTAATTTTCCAGTTTTAGTTTCACTTTCAAAGATTAATGAAAAGATACTTAAACTTACAGTTTTCAAACTAATGTTTTAGAGCTACTTATACATAGATTTAGTACATACCTGTTTGAACCAATTTAATGTTTATTTGAAAAATAAATTTTAGTGTATTTGAAACATCATACTGCACTGTGTTTTACGTTTATCAAGTAAGTAGTTATGAATAAATATTATGAGTAGACATACTTAATTTGGAATATAATGCAATAAAAAGTTAATGTAATGTTCTTTCTAATTAAATGTAATAACTGTAACCTGTTTGTTAGTGTTCTCTTCTTGTACTATATGTTTCATAATTTAAATTCATCTGTTTCCTAGGCTGAGAGATGGAGGTTCAGAACCCACTTTTCATAGATGAATCTGGACAAACTTTGTCTCATCCACCCAAGGAAAACAACAAGTGACCATCTTAACAATAGATGTGATGGGGAAATTTGAGGGTGTAAATACTTCTTATTCTATAGGTGTTTGGCTTAAGCTATCTCATTTTAAAATTTGATAGATAGTAAAATATTATATACAAAATTATTTGCTGTTACCAATTTTGTTATTGAATCTTTTGCTATGTATTTCTGCCATTGTTATTCTTATACATGTATTGATATATTGTGCTGTGGGTTATTCCTGCCATATATATTTATTGCTCTGCATATGTTTTCCTTCTTTTTTTTCTTAATTGAACTGATAAGTGACACATGTAGAGCTTAATATCAGTATAAGGTACACACTTATTTTATAGTACAAAATAATGTTGTTGGGTAATTATTAATATTTTGTTCTTGATAAATGGTGATACCATTTCTCAAAAAATATTGTGTTAAAGCTGTTTGAATTAACTGTTTTCCTAATTCACTATCAGAAGGCTTAAATTAACCTTTAATCAGTCACATAATTTTTAAACAAGGAAATATATACTCATAAAAAATTATCCAATGAAAGCAGGTATTTTAATGTGTATGTATCTAAGTTTTTGTGATGATTGAAGTACTTGTTTCTAGCAGTTAAGGTGATGGTTACTCATAAAACTGTTGCTTGCTTTGTGTAAATTTAATGAGGATAGTACAGCACTAAGAATCTTGAAGCATTAATTTTTTTCTACATAAGCCTAACATATAATATCCATATAATGGGTTACCATACGTAAATGAAATGATCTATGTTATTGCTAAAAATCTGAGTACACACCAAATGCTAGATTGCTTATTTGTTCTTAATCACAGTGGTATTATATATTTGTAAGTTTTATTGTTTTTATATTGATATGTTTATATATTTAATTAACAATTTATTTTGTGCTACTTTACAACTATACTAGCTCCACCTACATAACTAAAATTACTGTTTTTTATTTTTTTAATAGTGTACGTAGTCTTGTTTTAATGCACTGTTCATAAAATGTTTCTCAAATATCTTCAAAATCCAAATGTTACTTATAAAAAAGAAACTTGTAAATATTGTTTCCTTTTGCTGTAAGTTATGAAATTTTATGTACATAAAAGACTGCCAGTTCATAACCATGTGCATTTCTAAAATACTGTTTGTTATGTGAAAGGTTAAAATACAATTTTAAGACGATTAAAAGTGAACAAGAATGTACAATAATATATCAAGGTAAATGAATTGATAAGAAGTATATTTTCTTATATATTTCTAAATTTTAATTGGCACATTTGTTAACTAGAGGCAAATGACTGATAGTTATTATTAGCTTAAAACGTTTTTTTAGTAAAGCATACTATTTTATTTATGTCTTTACCAAACCTATACAATTTTGCTACCTTGAAGAGAAAATATTAAAGTACCTCTAAAATTATTTATTCATCATCTTTGAAATTAGAAATCATTTATCATTTCTGTGATTTATAAACTGGATATAGATAAATGTTAAAATATACTGAAGCAAAGAGTGAATGCTTAGTTTTGATATTCTGAAATTACAACTAAATATAAAACGATTCACTGTATTTTAACTGTCATAGCTGGAAGTAACTTAAAATTCAAGGTTTTTTGTTTTTAAGTTAGATCATTTTTATATTTCTCACAAGTATCTGTCCATTAATACATGATATTCAAAACTTGAATATTTTTTTAATATTGAGGTAATTATATAGTTGTGACTAAATCTTGCAAATATATGCATAATTTTTTGTTTAATGTGAAACAAAAGACAAAAACAAAAACGTGTAGTTATTTAGGCCTATTCCTGTTATTAGTAGTTTTACTGCACTCAGTATTTGCATAGTACATGAAACTGCTACAGTATTTTTGAAAACATGAAATCTTACTTTATGTACAATATAATCAGTATAAAGAAAACCAAATCTTACATACTTTTAAGTTATTTCATATTACTAAGTGTAAAGAAGTATCATAACAAACTACTGATGTTTTAACTAAATGTTTAAATGGTTGTTCTTTTGGACAGACCCAGCATTGGAGATGTAATGTTGACTACAAGTTTTAATTTTGAAGTGTATGTTCATGAAATGTGGCAAAGTTCTATTCAACTGTATGACTGTCCTGTGCACAAAGAAGTTGAATATGTTATTAAAGCTTTTGTATCAAAGGTATGTGCACATGGTATATCAATCAGTATGACCAGTCTGTGTTCCAGGTGATGTTTATGTGAAAGTAAATACTTTTGTCCATCATATATCTTACATGCATAGTCTTTGTGTAGCTACATACAAGTATGTAAAAAAAAGACATCAAACATGTGCACTGTTATACAGTACTGAGACTTTTACGTTGTATTTACATTTTATTTGAACTGCATGATTGAGAGAAAGCATATGTAGAGAAAACTGCAATTATTTCAGTGATGTTGAGTCTCATACTATTCAGTCACCTAGAAAATACCACATAGATCCTACTGATATACATGTATGATAAGACAAATATCAGAACTAGTAAACACTCCTCAACAGAGTACGATATACTGTATTTGTCCACGTTACATTTAGCTTTATGTGCTTAGGTTATCATATTCACATCTTCTTTTCTAACAAATGTTTATATTATATCTTAAAAATGTTTACTTTCTTACAGAGATTAAAAGTATAATTGTTAGTCATTTCTTTAAGTCTAGATTCCCCTGCAGACATATTTTTGATAAGCACAATCAGGCTATTCTTTCTACAGTCTTAATCAGAAGGAGAATGTTAATGGTACTTGTCACTGTAGTTACAGAACAGTATCTGTAGTTACCACATAAAATTGTAATTACTACAACATAGGAAAAATGCTGCAGTTCCTTCATTATTGTCATTGTAGAGTTGAATCAAAGAATACTGTCCAGTAATAATAATTTATAACTGTAATATGATGGTGAAGGTCACGTTTAAGTAGTTGTATTTACTTGTATATTACTTTCTTATTTGAACATTAAAACTGTTACATCCAACCACTGAAAGTAAGTTGAAGGTTACTGGAATAATTTACATTTAATCAGTGGTGATTGCTGCATTATTGGAATAGTTATATCCAAGAATTTTACGTCTCTGCAAGTATTATCACTCTTCTGCAAGATGTATAAAGGTAAGTTAACCAGGATAAGTTATCTTCTAACACACATCTTCACCAAAACCAATTTATCAGCAGCATTCAAATTAGTTGCCTTGGCTTGAATACTGTGATGCTAAATTAAGAAGAATCCAGCTGTTTTTCTAGAGTTATTGTTTGCATTGTTACATTTAGTAAGTTATTCGTATGCCATTGATTTAATAAAGGGAATGGTAAGTGGTTTGCACTGACCAGCATAGGGACAGTGAACATCATAAGAAAATATTGATAAATTTTTGATAGAGTTAAGTATACTGATTTCATATAGTTCAGGTTTTTTTCATGTCACAGTTAAAAGAAATGTATTTTTCTGTTTGATGGTATGAAAGTGATAATTGCATTTAAAATGGCTCTATCTCTGAAACTTTTGCAAGCACTAATAAAAGAGTAAAAAATATTAATTCATGATGTTTTTATAATGTTACACACAAGTGAAAAGAATCGGTAAATAAGGGTAACCAAGAGAATAGGAAACATCTTAATAAGGCCTAATATGTCTTCTTAGATCTACTCAGTATAGCAATACTACGTATATCATTATATTGCCAGGAGTGTGTGAAAACTATCATAAAATTAAAAGGTGTTAATGACAAGCATTACATAAATGTTAAGTGAATAAATACATAGTTATAAACCTCTTGTGAACAAACATGGAAGTAAATGCCCTATGGGTGATGAATTAGTTTAAGTTTTTAGAAGTTATTTATTAGCTACTAAATTTACCTCAATAGAAAAATGGTTATGAACTTTGTGGATACTCAGGGAAGAAAATAGGTTCATGTAAAGACTGTTCAATGATATTTGTTGTTATTTAGATGAAGATTTTTATTTAACTTAAATTCTTGTTTTTATCCTTGTAGTTATATAATTGTGGTAGAATTACTATTATGCACATATTTGTGTGTGTTATTGTGTGCTGTTTTGTTTTCAGTTTGCTCATACTTGTTGTGTTTATTAAAAATTATTAAGGTATAATTATCTTACAAGTTTACATAAATATATAACTTGTTAATGTCACTACATATAAACATTGCTTGGTTCATTAGTATAATAGTTTTAAAAGTACATACTCTTTATATATTAAAGGATTTAAGTGGAAATCTTATGACAGTTCTTAAAAATTGCTGGGATGACCTGTTTTTTAAAAGTCTGTCATGAAAATACCTGGTACACATTTTTCTGAGATGTATGAAATACAAGACTGTAAAATATTTTTTTTGAGAATTACTAAAGATTGGCTGTTTATATATCTAGTCATGATTTCTGTGTGTAGGTTCCTTAAATGGCTTCAAAATTGTGTGAAATAAAAACATATAGATACAGATTACTTAATAAAACTTTTACCATGACCAACTTAAAAATAGAATACTATCACTCATCAGTCCAGCTAGATGGATAATACAAGTTATTTACAGGCCCAAGTTGAATAGCCTTAAAACTATTTTGGAAAGAAAGAGTATAAATTGACATCTTTGTATTTAAAAACACAACCACAATATTGAAAATCTCATGCTGATTGATTATTCATGTTTAAACAGTACGGGAACACACTGTTCTATGAAGTTAAGAATTTTTGTCAAGAAGAGAACTTTAAGGAAATTCTTCATTTAAAGATTAGATATGTACATTTTAAAAACATGGTAACAAATCAAAGGTGTATTAGAAAGCCTTTGAACACACATTTTTATGTTTTCTGTTATGATACATAGTATCTTGTGTTAGATTTTTGGTTTCCAATTGACTAATTTCTTCTTTCCACTTGTACTGTATTTATTTTTATTCCATGAGGCCTGAGTGAATCAGTATAAATTTCCACCACTTTTAAGAAGTTTATTATATGCACATTTGTGAAAAAAATATGGATATTTGGTTAAATGCAATTATTTATTTGTACTTCTTTAATTCCAAATGTTATTTAGTAGAGTCCTTTTTAGCTATTACAACTGCTAGAGGGCATTATTTGTCAGTTCTTGGATGGAATAACATTGAAATATGTTAGGTGTAAAATTAATGCTTATAAAAACTTGTATTGCTATCTGATTAATAGATGATTAAACATACAAGTTAAATTAGTAATCTCTTTTTTTTTATTATTATTAAAAGTAGAAAAAACCTTTTGAAAACCACCTGTTTAGAAATGTTTATCAACGTTTATTAGGCCCAGCATGGCCAGATGGTCAGGGCGCTCGACTTGTAATTCGAGGGTCGCAGGTTCGAATCCTCGTCATATCTGTTCGCCTTTTCAGAGGTGGGGATGTTATATGTGACGGTCAGTCCCACTATTAATTGGTAAAAGAGTAGCCTAAAATTTAGCGGTGAGTGGTGATGACTAGCTGTCTTCCATCTAGTCTTACGTTGCTAAATTAGGAACAGCTGGCGCTGATATCCCCGTGTAGTTTTGCGCGAATTCAAACAAACAAGCTTTAAGTGTGTGCCATTTATACACAGGTGCACCAAATAAAATTCTATGTAATACTATACAATAATATTTATGTCAAAAAAGGCCTTTGCTTCATCACTAACAACGAGATATAAGCTATGGAATTCAAAGTGCTAAAAATAATGTCTTTAGTCCATATTGGTTATATTCAATACAATTATACACCTGAACTGTACCTTTCTCATATTTGTACCACTTGACGACATAACCTTACATAAAAAGGAAATACAATATGACAATTATTTGATTGTCTTCAAGCGTTATGAATTTTTTTACTTTACTTTACCTGCAGGACTTTAATGTCATTCCCTGGATAACTTGCATATCACGTTTCATTCAAAGCAATGAATCCATTGTATTCTTATGGAATCAACTTTTCCAAGTGCTTATACAAGTGGCAAGATATTTCAATTTTTAGATTAATAAAAGGTTTTATTTGAACGTTGTAATTATAAATTTCATTCTTCTGTGCCAAGTATAACGAAACAACAGTTGTGTCAGTGATATTTTCAGGGTAATAAGATGTTTGTACAGGATGTCAGTACTTTTGTTATACAGCAGCCATATCACTCCCTCTACTTATTTTTGATACTTAGAATATGTCCCCTTAAACTTTCTTTTCATTTCAAGACAAGTGCAATATTTCCCTCATATCAGTTTTGTTTTCATCAGAAACTATTATTCTGTCACTGGGAAACAATACATAATAAAAAAGTACAAAAAATCTTCGTAGATTAAACAATCATCTATTCCGTATTACGCTATTTGAAAAGTTGCGCTTATAAAAGGCCCGGCATGGCCAGATGGGTTAAGGCGTTCGACTCGTAATCTCAGGATCGCAGGTTCGAATCCCGGTCGCACCAAACATGCTCGCCCTTTCAGCCGTGGGGGCGTTATAATGTGACGGTCAATCCCACTATTCGTTGGTAAAAGAGTAGCCCAAGAGTTGGCGGTGGGTGGTGATGACTAGCTGCCTTCCCTCTAGTCTTACACTGCTAAATTAGGGACGGCTAACACAGATAGCCCTCGAGTAACTTTGTGCGAAATTAAAGAAGAAAAAAAAGCTCTTACAAGGTACGTTTGGAAAATTAACATTCCTGTCATCTTTGGAATAACTTTATAATTCTACAATCTTTAGTCATTGAGAAACTGTATGATACAGTTAGGATATCTGCACGGCTTCACGACATAATCATATCATCTTCTTCAGTAGCCCCTGTTGTAAATGCAACATTAGCTGTCTCTGAAAGATACCGCAGTATTGGGCTCTCGGACATACTTGTTCTTAACACAACAAGTTACTAACGCACAACACCTCAGAGATGCATGAGCACAATACAGTTAAAAACAATACGTGTGTAGCAGAATATTGACATTGGTGGATCGCCACTTCCTCTCTACAGAATAGAATAACATTTTCGGCTTCAACCTGAAGTAAACCTCAGTTTGGAAGCAGAAACGTTGTCTCACTCTTATAAACAGGCAAGAGCAGTCAAATAAGACAGAACTCTAATATATATGTTATAACTATATATATAAAAGATTCTTAATGCAACTTTGTAACATTGTTTTACACAAAGCTAATTCTTCAATATATTAGCTCCTGAGAATCTCATATCTTTGTCGACTTGCTATTCACAGAGGAGGGCATACATACAAAAATGAAACACTAAAAGTGATTTGTTTATAACTCCGATTAACAAATCTAAACTCCTATATTATTGTGATCTTGTAGGTACTTGTTGGGTACAATTCGAGCTTATGTTTTAGGGATCAAGTGAGCATTTCAATGAAATGTAGTTTTATCGCCTGGTTGGCAAAGCAGTTTAGAGTTTATAGAAAGATTTCTAAAAATATTATTTATAAATATTAAATGTCTATTAAATATTATGAAATAACATCGTTTCTTTTAACACAAGGTTTAATTTCACGGCAGCTACTACGTATGGAGAACTTGGATCTTAACCAGTCCATTCTTTTCAAAGATAAGGATATATTTAGTTGAATATAGTTTCAAAGTTAAGGATATATTTAGTTGAATATAGTTTCAAAATTAAGGATATATTTAGTTGAATATAGTTTCAAAGATAACGATATATTTAGTTGAATATAGTTTCAAAGTTAAGAATATATTTAGTTAAGTATAGTTTCAAAGATAAGGATATATTTAGTTGAATATAGTTTCAAAGTTAAGGATATATTTAGTTAAGTATAGTTCCAAAGATAAGGATATATTTAGTTGAATATAGTTTCAAAGAGAAGGATATATTTAGTTAAATATAGTTTCAAAGAGAAGGATATATTTAGTTAAATATAGATTTAAAGATAAGGATATATTTAGTTAAATATAGATTCAAAGATAAGAATATATTTAGTTAAGTATAGTTTCAAAGATAAAGATATATTTAGTTAAGTATAGTTTCAATTTGTGGAACAAAATGAAACGATATTTTTGGTTAAAGCTACAGGTGCATATTCACATTTCTGGTAGCAAGCGTATGATAACACTGTAAATTAATAATGTGAGCAAGATATTTAAAAAAATTCTTAAAGGATTGTGTGTGTTTTCTTATAGCAAAGCCACATTGAGCTATCTACTGAACCGCTGATTTTAGTGTTGTAAATCCGGAAGCATACCGCTGTACTTGCGGAGGGATTTTTAAAGGAAGGAAGTATCCGTATTTAGTGTTGCTGGAAACTGAAGATTGTTAGATTAGTAACCTTAGTATTGTACATAGCATTGAAAGAGAAAAGGAAGACGTCATGCTCTCAATACGGTGTCTCTGGAGTTGTATAAAAGCTATAAATTATATGATATAGAGTTGTTGTTTTTTCTTTTTTATTTTCATTTCATTCGATATTGACACTTGTTTGTTGGATGAAGTATGTTATAGAGAAAGGCCACATTCGCTAGTGTCGGTATACACAGATAAGGTGGAGCAGCATATGTGTGGCTGCAGAGTTTGTCACATCCGTTCATTGTTTCTTCACATACACACACACACAACATCTTCCTACTTCAAAATAATTTTACCTTCTTCCATGAGGATGTGTGAACAGCTAGGAAGTGTTAAACTTGGTCTTGAATCCTAATCTGCTATACTGGTTAGCGTCTCCCTTCGTTCTAATTTCTTTGATTTTGATGTAGAGACTAAGATAACTTTGGTGCACTGCTGTTGTTGGTTGTTTATTTTTTTTAAATTTCAATTTCCGCAGCTTGTCGTAATATCGTGTAAGTTCCTATCGTTTATTTTTTATATTAGCCTAGAGACTTAGGAGATCTAAGGTCGGAGTTGAAGGTCCTTGTAGCTTAAATAATATCCTATGTAATTGTTAAAACAGTTCTTCCGATTGTACTGTAAATCTCGTATTTTGATTCCAAATAACTGTCTCCTGTTTCGAAGAACTAGAACTTTCTAAAAGAATAGCTAGGTCATTTCTTGTTATTTTTTATTAATGCGAGCTAGTGTACATTGGTTTTTGAATACACAACGCACAGTCGGAAAAGTATTAAAGAGCATGTCTTACAGCGAAGTCTTACGGTGTAATAAAGTAATTACATTCGCTCACCTTGTTAATCCAAAATTTATTACATTTTCGGATAAACTGTTTCTGCTTTCTGGTCTTATCACATATAGCCAATTAACCTTTGAGGGATTTTATGTTTCTAATGGCTAACATGCAGGACAGAATGCCTCTAAGAAGCTTTAGTTCTGGATACATACAACATGTAATAGGATTTATAAATCTTACAAGCATTGATGGTACGTTATTACTCGTAATTAAAAACCAGTGTCTAAAAGAACGCCTAGCATTTTCAGACACTTACATTACTGGAAGCAAATACATACTAATATACTTCCAGGCACATGGTTCGCTTTTTATAATATATTTATATTAAAAACGCGTTTTTCAACAGAAAACGTAGCCGAATTTCAACCCCAAAAATAATGAACTAAATCCCGAATAAGTTCAAATCGGTAGCTTGAATATGGATACCGATTAAATTCTGCCTACAAAATTAATGTTTTTATTCTTTCTTCAGCATTTCGTAAATAAATAAATAACTCAATAAATTAATCCGTAATACAATTAGTAATTCGTCTGTCACAAAGTGTCCTGTAACCAACAAAGTTATGAATCCGCGAGCAGCTTGATGCATAAAATATTTTATAAGAATGTGTTTGAAACGTCGATTAAGTCTATTCGAACCACATTAGTTATACTTAGTTTGGATAGCATATTAACGACGGAATGTTACACTTTTATCACCAATTGCTAAAACTGACATTTTTTATATAAATTTTTATATCAGCTTAATCCGAATAGTAGATGTCGCCTCTTGTCGACTGTTTCACGTACTATCGCGGCAGAATGCCTCGTAAATTGCTTGAACTGATGATATTATATATATATTATGCACTTATAGTAATGTTAAATAAATCTTTTAAAGTGACAATATTTCATAGTTTCTCGCCTTTTTATATTACACACTGGTTACCTTGTATCATGTAACAATGAGCGATGAAAAGGTTTGAAAATTAATTTTAACGTAATGAAATACAAATATATTAGATTCGAGAAAAACGTCTCATAATATTTGCAAAAACGTAATTACTAAATATTTCTAAATGAATATTAATTCCTCTCCTAACATATGACGCATACATGTAAGTACAGACGTTTCAAATGGTTAGTCTGTTCGAGTCTCTTCTTTATCGGTTTTTAGATATTTTGATAGGCCTAGAAAGACCAGAATCACCCTCGACCTCTTCCTTGTATTTTTTAATTTGTAAGTGTAGAATATTTATATAATTAGGACATGTTTATAAGAAGTTATGCTAATACACGTACTCTGACCTCTTTCTAGGTCATATCTCTGTATAATGACATTAAATATGTAAAATACACTTTCGAGTCTATTCGGCAGAGTGTGGTTCGGTTTGTTTTGAACTTCACTCCAAACTACTCAAGTGCTATCTGCGTTAGTCATCCCTAATTTAGCAATGATAGACTATAGGGAAGGTAGATAGTTAAACCACACATCGCTAACTCTTGAGCTACTCGCTACTTTTTAACAAACAAATAGTGTGTTTGATCCTGATAAAGATTCGAACCCATAACCCTCAGCTATAACGTTTAATTCTGAGTAAGTATATATATTAATAGTTACTGTAATCGGAGATATAAACCATACAAATATCACTGGTATGTTAACCCTTTACGAACATTCGAGTTTGACGGAACGATACACGCTAACACCTCGATTTTCTTATATCACTTCATTACTTATGCGTACCAAACTAAATGTTATGATTTTATAGTTCTATTAAAATTTAGAAAATTAATAAAACGTAATTACACGCCATATTTTTCAAGTACAGGGGATATTATATGGTCAAGCTAAAGTAAAATATAAAAATGTTTTTATATGTTTTTGTTGTAAAAAAAATACGATAAAAACAATGTCGTTGTAGCAATGAAATTAGAGAGAATAATTAAACCATATCTATAACATATCTTCATAATAAGAAATAATCTATTAATGAACGTCCAAACGACAGAATCTTTCTTTAGAATATTTTCATTTTTTTAACAAACTACCACGTGCTCACAAAGCGAAGCAGAGTACGGGGAATAAAAACATTTTTGAAGTTCAATATAAGGCTAAACGTTGCCATTAGTGATGACGCCTCTTTACAAATATTCGTTGCACTAAGTGGATAGTGTAACACATTTACGGTTATACATTTATCTTAATATATACGTTTGTTTCAGTTTAATGCATGTAATAATATAATAATAATATAATAATAAATTTATTAAGCGTATGTAACGTATGTTTTTAAAAATGTGTTGCGAAAATCTCGCCTGTTCTCTAAATTTGTAGAAGATTCTCGAGCATAAGAATCAACAGTGTACGATATGTGTATTTAAAATACTAGTTATTGCAAATATTTTTTGCCAAGAGAACTTTCGAGAATGTCGCCTTAAAGTATGTAAAATGACACCCTGAGAGACAGTTTAATATTATTGTTGGTCTGTTATACTACAAGCCTCAGAAGCTGTAATTATGACAAACCCTTATTAATCGAAAAACTACAGATATTTGACCATAAAATTAATTAACTGAAGTTTATAATGTTTGAACATTAGATAATTTAGTTGAAAAAAAAAAAAACAACAACTCACGTATGAAGAGGAATAGACCTAGCCAGTATTCCTGTCATGTCAACATGAAAGTAATTTGTATCTCGTGGACCAGAACCGTTAATAAAATATTCAGTTCCAGACCAGATGGGCCTGGCATGGCCAAGCGCGTAAGGCGTGCGACTCGTAATCCGAGGGTCGCGGGTTCGCGCCCGCGTCGCGCTAAACATGCTCGCCCTCCCAGCCGTGGGGGTGTATAATGTGGCGGTCAATCCCACTATTCGTTGGTAAAAGAGTAGCCCAAGAGTTGGCGGTGGGTGGTGATGACTAGCTGCCTTCCCTCTAGTCTTACACTGCTAAATTAGGGACGGCTAGCACAGATAGCCCTCGAGTAGCTTTGTGCGAAATTCCCAAACAAACAAACAAATCCAGACCAGATAGACGACTAAATATTATTTGAAAGTTTCTAAAACCTTTATATATAAATTATTAACTGTAATAACCGTAATTATAAATTGTATTATTGTTTGTACGTTGAAATACAGCTGTGTTACGAAAGAAAATTGTGTGTATCAATCTCGTTGGCAAATATCATACATTTGAAACACATCAACATTCAATTACCTTCTAAATTCAAATTTCCGATTATTTGAAATTGTAATACGTAATGTTTGTAACATAATAAATCGAAGACTTATCCCAGATAAATTATAATATGTGACTTTAGCTTATCGAGATGTAGATCGAACGTCCCTCATTGAAGTGATGCCACTAAACACGCTCAGCGACAGCACAAAAATAACAGTCATTCAAGTTATTAGATTCAGAGAGAGAGAGAAATCCTTTCAATGACGGTGCTGTAGGCTGGCCACTTTTCTTCTGGTTTGTAGTGCAAAATTAGGGACAACTACATCTGTACTGTAGGGATTTTGTGACCTGATGATTTACCTAATTGTATATATAAGATTCCGCTCAGGTTGGATTGTGTGTGTGTGTTTTTTTTTATAGCAAAGCCGCATTGAACTGTCTGCTGAGCCCACCGAGGGGAATCGAACCCCTGATTTTAGCGTTGTAAATCCGTAGACATACTAGCGGGGGGCTCTCAGGTTGGAAATTCCGATTTCAAGCTATAATTGTTTACTAAACTACTGGAGTAATTGCATTTTGCATGCGAAGGGTTTGATTTGGTTCGTTTAGAATTTCGCGCAAAGCTACACGAGGGCTATCTGCGCTAGCTGTCCCTAATTTTGCAGTGTAAGACAAGAGGGAAGGCAGCTAGTCATCACCACCCACCTCCAACTTCTGGGTCTACTCTTTTACCAAAGAATAGTGGGATTGGCCGTTACATTATAACGCCCCAACGGTTCAAAGAGCGAGCATGTTTGATGTGACGGGGATCGAATTTGCGACCTTCGGATTACGAGTCGAGTGCCTTTGATGAAGGTCACGTGAAAAGAGGAAGTTAAATCAAATCATAATTCACACTATTATTTTGCTTTCCAGTAATGTTACTATATATACTTATCCAAATTTACTGTTGTTAAAAGTTTTTTAGGTTCTTACTTCACAGGCTGAAAGATTATAGTGTATAGATTTTCATTTGTTTGATTTCTGTTTCGGACAAAAGAGAACAACTGATGATGTCTTGAGGCCACTTGGAGAAGCCACAAGTAATATTCACATGTCAGAAAATTTAGTTACATATACTGTCCATAGCGAATCTCTCTTATAAGTCTTGCAAGAAAATTAGAAAAAAAATGTTTTCTAGTGCCATTGCTTCCAGTATATGTTTTGGAGCTATAGATTTACATAAAAACTGTGTGTATAAACGATTTTAAGATTTATTTTAAAACCTCCTTTTGGGCTCATATGATTTACTCATAAACACGTTAACCGTAATAATAATACCATGGCCTTGACAAAGCGTAATATATACATGGTGCAAAATATTTTATTTGTTTGTTTTGGAATTTCGCACAAAGCTACTCGAGGGCTATCTGTGCTAGCCGTCCCTAATTTAGCAGTGTAAGACTAGAGGGAAGGCAGCTAGTCATCACCACCCACCGCCAACTCTTAGGCTACTCTTTTACCAACGAATAGTGGGATTGACCGTCACATTATAATGCCCCCACGGCTGAAAGGGCGAGCATGTTTGGCGCGACCGGGATGCGAACCTGCGACCCTCAGATTACGAGTCGCACGCCTTAACTTGCTTGGCTATGTCGGGCCGGTGTAAGATAAATAAACCAATTCAGTGTCTCGACTTATTAAGATTTACAAGCATTGCGCGATAATAATGCAAAAGGGGTATCGGATATAATGAACTCTGAACCTACGTGTGAGTAGTGTTGTATTGCTTGGTAGTTCTGTTTGGGTAGTTTATTCTGAAGTCGAGAATGGTTAACTTACCCGCCCTGGAATCCAAGGCTCATAATATGCGTCCCGTTTCTGAGAAAATGTATAGTTTTGGGGCCATTAATGCGTTAGAAGAGTGATCGTCAAATTCTACTATTTGATTAAACAAAAACAGTTTATAAAAGTTAGCACTGAGTGCTATCGATCAAGAGCAGCCATCCACAGATAGCCTTTGTATAGCTTTCGAAGAATACCGTAAGCCATAACCAATCGTCTTGTTTCTGGTTAAATGACGTAATACTTTAATGGAATCACGTGACTGAGACTTTTCACAGAAACTCAAGGAGATTGACTGACTACCCGCGAAAACAACCTCATAAAATACGTTCGTCATTGAATGTTATTTCCTCAAGGTACTCGACTTTCGCTCCTTTTAATGAACGTGTTGTTTGATTTGTTTTATCTATAAATTTGTCAGGATAATAAATGTATATATATAATATTGGGTGAAGGTATAAAATTTTCACAAGTGGTCACAGATACTCGGTTTGAAATATAGTTAGCTTCTTTGTTTTCAATGCAAAGTTACACAATGGGTTTTCTACGTCCTGTCAGTTGTAGGGAATCTAGCTCTGGATCTTAGTGTTGTAAGTCCACAAACCTACTCCTGATTCACCGGTAGCTTTTCGAGATGTAAGCTTTTAAAGCACAGGCAGTTTCTAACACGAATGATTAAAAAATAACATAATTTTTAAATTTATTTGCTTATTTAACTACTTGATTCTTTGAACACTTCAGTGTTATGCCAATTAAGTGACAAGAAAATGTCATTCACGGAAATTAAAAATATATTTTTTCCTTTTATATTTCATACCACGTGGTGGTCGTGATCATGGCCTCAACTAGCTGTTAAGGTTGGCTTTTTGGCTTCTTTAACTAACTAACACACACACACACGTATATAATTAGGAGTTATAGCCTGGAAACCAAAGTTGAACTCGGTAGACAAACCCAAAATACTTTGTGTGTGTTTGTGTTTTTCTTATAGCAAAGCCACATCGGGCTATCTGCTCAGCCCACCGAGGGGAATCGAACTCCTGATTTTAGCGTTGTAAATCCGGAAACATACCGCTGTACTAGCGGGGGGCAACCCAAAATACATTCAAAATAAGGTAATTGTTGCTTTACCGTGGTCTGAAGGAAATTATATATATATATATATATATATAACGATAGTTTAGGATTAAAGTCAGAACGTTTTAGTATCATTAAGTAAAAAACCTATATGATGAATACTGTTAAACTATAATCTTCACTGTATGAGTTAACCAAACAAAACAAAAAACACACTCTCAACAAATAACCGTGTGATCATTTATCGAACAGACCCGGCATGGCCAGACGGTTAAGGCACTCGGCTCGTAATGTGAGGATCGTGGGTTCGAATCCACGTCACACCAAACATGCTCGCCGTTTCAACCATGGGGACGTTATAATGTGATGTTCAATCCCACTATTCATTGGTAAAAAAGTAACCCAAGAGTTGATGGTGGGCGGTGATGACTAGCATATTTAACATATTCGTTTACGTATTGATTAATCTCGTGTAATTTCTAGAAAACATTCTTAAAAATGATATAAAACATCTACATGTATATCATTAACCATGCGCATTAAGTCGCATCATGTTATAGTTGTTACATTTTCTTAAGTGGTCATACAGATGTGTTACGTGTTAATTAGCTGCCACCACTGATGAAGATAAGATTTCCTTAAGACAGACAACACATAAAGTATTTTCGACAATCATTACCTAAATTTCGTTTGTATGTATTAAATTTTAACATGCATTCCATCTTACACTACTTACTAATAGGTGTACCCCAGAGAAGACTCCTATTACCTATTAATTTTTTGAGTAGTTAATAACACATCAAAACATACAATATCACTTTATGTTGTTTATAGCTTTTAATATAATCCAAGCAAGAAATAATACAGTTTCTCAAGTTAATAACACATCAAAACATACAATATCACTTTATGTTGTTTATAGCTTTTAATATAATCCAAGCAAGAAATAATACAGTTTCTCAAGTTAATAACACATCAAAACATACAATATCACTTTATGTTGTTTATAGCTTTTAATATAATCCAAGCAAGAAATAATACAGTTTCTCAAGTTAATAACACATCAAAACAAAGAATATCACTTTATGTTGTTCGTAGCTTTTAATATAAATAATGCAAGCAAAAAATAATACAGTTTCTCAATGGAAATATTTTTATTAGGCGAGGCTGTGACTTGTGCCAAGAATAAAGTACAAATCTTAACAACGGTTTTTCTACGATACCGTGGTGAGCGCAATACATACAGCCCATTGTGTAGCTTGAGGCTTAACAACGAATAAACAAATAAATTTGCTCACGAATTCTATTTACCTGTTGAATCAATTAACAAAATATTATTTATCTCTATAACGACTGAAAGATTCAAGTAATTGGAATATTATTGGTCAGTACACGAAAATACGAATATCGTGGTTAAATAAACTTATTAAATAGTTGGGTTAAACTATATATATTTTAAACACTGTATAGTTAAACAACGAATAAGATCAAACAGTTCTCTGCCTTATTTTTAAAGAAAATATTTACTTGTTTATCCATGAATTTCTTTTTCATACGATAACGTGAATTTCGTTGAAGAAAAGATGACGTAGAGGTCTGACCTGTCTGCTGATTCGCTACTTCTACAAAAAACTAGTTTCGCCAAATTCACGGTCTCACGTAGTGGGTTAATGTCAGCAGTTAGGTTTTGATGTGTAGTCCTTTACTTTCCATTAATAGTTTAAAATACTTTAGTTGTTTGAAATATCCTCACAGTTAATTATCCATTATTACTTAACCGACTAACTGGTTATATATTTATAAATATCTTATCCTCTATGTCACACGTTATCCAAATACGTAAAATACTTTGGGTTGTTAGTGTTAAGTAAAGGCACGTACATTAAACCTAATCAAAGTGCTTACATTCTATCAAAGTATGAGGCCCTCATTATTTATTCTTCTCTCTTCGTGGTAACACTGACGAACCGTAAATTCTGTGAAACAAGTCTGCTGTAGCGGAAATAATGAATTATAAATAAATTATGTTTCTACGTCACCTTCTCTTCATTGAAATTTACGTTTTTGTAAAGAAATGCAATTCACAAATAAATTAAATAGTCAGTTAGACCACAGAAATAACTTCGACATATTATCCAAACACATGAAAGTGTTTATATCATTATTAGTGATTGAAGGACTTGACTTCAAAACCAGACGAAAATATTAATTTCCTGTTATAAAGAATATACATGGCATGTGTGTATATGTCTGAAAATGTGTGTTAACATCCAGTGTTGGCTGGCTCGACTACCGTAATGTTTTTGTTTTATGGTAACTGGAAATTATTTGGCTGTGAATAGACATGGGTTATTTCGTTTTCGGATTTTTACTCGAAAAAAAGTATAAAAGAGACCCTGAAATAGGGCAAATTTTCACGTCTTTTTATATACCTTTAGTTTGCATCACTCACCATTGGCTGGATCGATTACTGTGATTTATACACATAAGTGGAAACTGTCCAATGATATACGTCATTTTGTACTGGGACTTTTATCCGAGAAGGGTGACAAATGGTGAAACAGGAAGTCTTCCATTTTTTTCTATAGCATTTATTCTTTAAACTAAAAAACCAGAATAACTTAATCAGTTAAATCAGTTAATTATTAATTTGAAAAAGCAGGATATGCAACTAGCATCTAATAAATTCATTAAAGATGTAATAACAAAGCAAAAGGAAGTAAACAATATCTAGTAATGTCTTTTGCACACTTTTTCATGCTTAATGGGTGCGTTTAGTTAGTATATATATATATATGTGTGTGTGTGTGTGTGGTATTTACAGTTAAATTTGGAGCATTATAAAGTGACGTGAATTTTGTCATAAACTATAGCCCTCTATATTTTAGTTTTTAATTTGTTTCTCTAAACCTGTCCAAATATTAGTTATATACTTAACAAATAATTACTTGGCACAATATCACATGCCAGAAAATCCCGAACAGTTATAGCATTTCTGTACATTATAAGGAAACTAATATATTCAGCCTCAAAAACGTAATTAATATTTATCACTATCAGTGTTAGAAACTAAGTTCATATGAAGCTTTGTATTATTCTCTTAAATGTCATATTTAACATGCAATTCCACAATCAGGAAATTAAATTAGTTTATCATCAATTAGGTTTAGTTTCGTTTTATTATAAAACTTTTTTTCTTTGCCATCAGTCAATTGTACATGTTTATAAATTTTTTATTATTCATCTTGTAAGTTATAGAACCACACTACTTGAACAGAGCGTCTTGCGCCTTTAGCATAACGGAGAATAAATAAAAACGATAAAAGTTTTATGTTCTAGTATGTAGGAAAAAATTATACTTACGCTTTTTAATAAAGCAAGCTGACAAAAAAAATACATAGAAAGGAAATAGTTCCTTATACTACAAATAGAAATAACAGAAAGACAAACATAAACAAATGTGTGTGCACGTGCGTGTTTATGTATGTGTGACGGCCATAGCTCCAAGAGGAAAGAATCTAGAAATCTGTAATTTTACACACATGTTAAACTGTTCCTGAGGGCATGCGTCTGGGTATTATTACTTATCCATATGCATGCGGGTGCGCATCTTTTTATGAGGCAAGCTGATGAAAAACTTGCTTGAAACGTGTACCTACGTGTGTACTCTTGTGCATAAAAAGTATGGAGCAATAAATGCGAGTGATGATGTTTAAATAAACAAAGATTTCCTGTGATAACACGACTATTGTTCCTTGTGGCCTATTAGAAATCCTGTATTTTCATGTATAACAGAATATGTAAGCTTTAACTAAAGTTAACTTTATAGATATACGTAATTTAAACTCCTCATGTTTTAATAAATTGTGTTTTCTCTTCATAAAATAAAGAGACGTTGTTATTATAATCGATATTACACTGTGGTTTGCCCAGATGTACCTCAAACATATCTATCGGTCGCTTTCTTTATACTAACAAGTTAGATTTAACATACAGGGTGTAGGGATATACACATAGTTCAAGAACCAATATATCATTGAATAATATATTACCATCCCTAGCACACTTTTCATTATATCTAGTGTTTACTACTAGCTATCTGACATAAAATGACACTGTGACGTAGAGGGTGTTAAGAGCCTTCTTGCGGCTAATTATAGTGGACTGACATCAAGTGAACGCTTGTTTGGCGATGGACAACTTGAGTTGCTAAAGGTTTCTTCACTTCTATATATTGTTCATAACGCATTTAGAGAGTTAAGTAATTATCTTAAATGGATTTTTAATTCTTTGCCATGGAAACGTAAAAAATTACTGAAAAACTTCTGGTGTTTTAACTTTGCTTTAAAAATAATGCACAAAATCTAGCACCACCGCGTGAGAGATGTAATGAAAACAAAAACAAATTGTTAACATTATATTGGAAGGTGTAATAGTTTTGAAATGTGCTACTTTCAACTGCACGAGTTTCAGGAAAAGATTATTTTTTAAAACAATTTTTTACGCACGACTTAATTTCTTCTTTTAACTCTGCAACAACAAGAATTATAAATACACATAACTTCTGTTTGGGTTGTTTAAATACACATAACTTCTGTTGGGGTTGTTTAAATACATATAACTTCTGCTGGGGTTGTTTAAATACACATAACTTCTGTTTGGGTTGTTTAAATACACGTAACTTGTATTTGAGTTGTTTAAATACACATAACTTGTATTTGAGTTGTTTAAATACACATAACTTCTGTTTGAGTTGTTTAAATTCACATAACTTCTGTTGGGGTTGTATAAATACACATAACTTCTGTTTAGGTTGTTTAAATACACATAACTTCTGTTGGGGTTGTTTAAATACACATAACTTCTGTTTGGGTTGTTTAAATACACATAACTTCTGTTTGGGTTGTTTAAATTTTCCCCCGAGAATTAATGTTCAATTTTAACATTTTGAGTTCGAATGTTTGGTTCAGAATAATTGTTTGTTTATTTTTTGAATTTCGCACAAAACTACACAAGCCTGACAGAGAAGAATGTAGTTTATAGTTCTACAAAGTTCAAATGCATCCTTGTACTAATCAAGAAATTGAAATCTCTTGCTACGTGTATAAGCACTTGGAAAACTTGATTTCATAAGAATACAATGGATTCATTGTTTTAACTGAAGTGTGATATGCAAGTTACCCAAGGAATCACATCGACTCTTAATTTCTTCAAGTCCTGCAGCAAAGTAAAGTAAAAAATTCATAACATTTGAAGACAGCCAAATAACTGTCATATTGTATATTTTTTATGTAATGTTATAGTAGTTGTATAGATATGAATAAGGTACAGTTCAGGTATATAACTGTATTGAATATAATCAATTTGGACTAAAGATATTTTTAGCATTTTAAATCAATAGCTTAAATCTCGTTGTCAGTGATGAAGCAAAAGAATTTTTAGACATAAATATTATTGTATAGCTTTGTTTTGTTTGTTTGGAAATTTCGCACAAAGCTACTCGAGGGCTATCTGTGCTAGCCGTCCCTAATTTAGCAGTGTAAGACTAGAGGGAAGGCAGCTAGTCATCACCACCCACCGCCAACTCTTGGGCTACTCTTTAACAACGAATAATGGGATTGACCGTCACATTATACACCCCCACGGCTGGGAGGGCGAGCATGTTTAGCGCGACGCGGGCGCGAACCCGCGACCCTCGGATTACGAGTCGCACGCCTTACGCGCTAGGCCATGCCGGGCCATTGTATAGCATAACAGAGAATCTAAGTTTTATTTGCTGCATCTATGTATAGATAGCGCGCACTTAAAGCCTGTTTTTTTAATTCTCTCAAAACTACACGAAGGCTATCTGCGCTAGCTGTCCCTAATTTAGTAGTGTAAAACTAGTCATCACCAACCATTGCCGACTCTTGGGCTACTCTTTTACCAACGAATAGTGGAATTGAACGTCACATTATAACGCCCCCACTGCTGAAAGGGCGAGCATGTTTGGTGCGACCGGGACATGCTGTTTTAATTAGATTTCTATCTGGAGAACAGCCATCACGGTGCCAGGTAGCTCGCACAACTGTGCTTCAGTTGGTCCCTCTCTGTTTTATTCAAGGTCGCGGCTGGAAACGCTACGAAGTAGTTCGTTGGAAATAAACATTGAAAATTTCGTTGGGTAGTATTTCTTATAGCAAAGACACGCCCCTGGGATTTGAGATGTTAAAGTAAGTTTTGTCATAATGGAGAATAACGTAAGTCGATGTTTCCAGTAAACAAATAACCAAAAGCTACTGAAGTAGCAACCGAAGTTTGAAAAGTCGTTACCTCACCTTTTTTAAAACCAGTTCGCTTGACGACACAAGAGTAAATCGTGAGTATTAGTTTCTGTATTAATAGTTTTAATTAATCAAGTCACTATAATTTTTTTTAAAAGTACAAATCACTTATTTTTTATTATACTAGAATAGTCTCCGTTGTAATTAATATTGTTCGTTTTCGGATATACATGTGTATATTTTGCAATAATACACAAAACTTGATGGTTAAAAGCTAGTCAGAAATATTACCTGTTTATCCTAAGACTTAAGAGTTCCTCAAAATAATAAGAAAATACTATAACAACAAAAAAGTGCTTAAAGTAACAGAAAGCGGACTCCAAAAATAAGAAAGTCTCGAACGTATGTGGAAGAAATCCCAACAAATGATACAATCGGATACTGAAAGTGTAATTATGGTCAGAAGAAAACATAACAGGTCAAGACAATCTGGTGTCAAGAATACAGCAATGGTGGTTTGATACTTTCTACGACATGTTTGGCAAGATGAGACCTGCATATTATAGAGGTAGAAGGATTAGCAGATGGAGTAACTGCTTGGATTATCTTTTTTACGTTTCAAGAAAAAAAAAATGAGACTTTTGTTGAACGAAATAAGAAAACTAAGAGTTAGAGCAGAGATGGTCACTTCAGGATGTTAGATGTATATTTAAAAAAACACGTTAACACATGACAATTAGATAAAATGTTTGTTTGTTGGTAGTTAAACGCAATGGGCTATCTGTGCTCTGCCCACCAAACCACCAAAGACATGAAAACCCGATTTTTAGCGTTGGAAGTCCACAGACGTACCGCTGTGCCACTGGAAGGGGGGTTGATAAATTAATTACTTAATGAAAGACAACGAAAATAGGTTAGCACTTGGAATTAAGTGGACTTATTCAGGTTAAACCATTGGTTTGCTTTCCTGTAGGTGAAGTAAAGACCTGGGAAACAAAAAAAGGTATTAGGAAACAAAAAAACTTGAAAAGGAACAGCCAAACAACTAATTGTACCTCACAGCATCACCCCACACCTCTTTGGCACACTTGAAATTCAGAAACAAGGCCTCATCCCCTCCATTCTACACTTAACCGCATATATTTACACTACGTGACTTCTCAAGTGGACGTATCGTATACGTAATATCACCAATATCAGGTAAACCATTTTAACATATTAAAAACTTAGTTCGGTTTGTACAGATTATAAAAACAACCATGATAACGTCGAAGAGGCAAAGATCAGCTTTAATATGTCTAAACTCTTCACTAAACCACTGACATACACAATAAAACATTTCACCAAGAGTGTAAAAATGGTGGAACTTATAACTTCCACGATAATATAACTCACGATACAAGGACAAATACCATGAATAGCATGAAAGCTTAGCTATAGGCTTATCTGTATCCAGTGCTCGATAATTTCTATATGGAACATTTCTAATTTAACGTCTCTAAAACAGCCGTTCTAAATCCCAGAGTTTGGTTCATATAGGTCAACAATATATTTATAATATGGCCACACAATAAAGACGAGCTTCTGAACAGAGAGCATCCAAAGATACACTTGACAGAAGAAGCTAATAAACTTGAATTTCTAGACGTGGTGGTTATCAAGTCACATAGTTCAGATGTCATAGATATCGATAAATATCTCGACAGTAACTCAAATCATGTTGTCGTCGTAATTTGTGTATATTCAACAATTAATAAACTTTTTTTAATAATGAAGGTGCCAGAGAAAAAGAAAGACACATCACTAAAACGCTTACTGACAATGGATATCTGGAACACTTAAAGAAGAAAATAATTAATATAAACACGAATCAGAAAAGGTAAATTGTCAGGTACAGAGCCAGACACCCTGTGTCAGAAGTCTCTGTAAAAACGTAAAGAGAATATGTAAACATCCTGAAGTCAGAGCAGAAACCAATACAACAAAATCACAGTCAGTGTTTAGCAGACTACCAAACGATCTGCAGTAAAAAGAGATAACATCACTTACAACATATATTTTTGAATTCTGTAATTCTGTTTCTAGAGAAAAAAAAACACAAACGCGTCGAATCGAACGTAAGAACTAATTTTGGAAAGTGTCAGAACAGTTTTTATTGAAATTTTGTAAAGTGCAGATGTGTTTTATCTGTCTTGAGACCAAATTTGTTTATCTTGTAATATTCTGTCAAAACGTATTCTGTAGCTGATGTCAGTACAAATGTTTTGGATTATTGAAAAATTTAGTTTTGTTAAAACCTCTTTAGGCATTATGATTCAGACTTTTTAGTTTTATATCTTCAATATAAATAGTCTGTGTTCATGTAAACGTTTTTCCCCTCTCCCTTTATTCTTACATCATTTAAACAAATTTGGTTGTTTTTTTCCATTTAATTTCTGACCTGTCTTTGGATAAAAAGATAACATAATCACAGCGTTTCATAAATGTGTTTAGATATAAAATAATGTTCGATGTTGGGGTCAATGACCATATGTTTAGTAGAGCGTGAATAAAACATTATTTTTATGTTTTTAAGAGATGAGAAGCTATTCATGTTCTGATTACTTATGTATACATGAAGTGCATTTTATGTGGCTCGGCATGGCCAGGTGGGTTAAGGCGTTGGATTCATAATTTGAGGGTCGTGGGTTCGAATCCCGTGCGCACCAAACATGCTCGCCCTTTCAGTTGTGAGGGCAGTAAATGGGACAGTAAATCTCGCTATTCGTTGGTAAAAGAGTAGCCCAAGAGTTGGCTTATACTGCTAAATTAGGGCCGGCTAGCGTAGATAGTCCTCGTGTAGCTTTCCGCGAAATTAAAAAAAAAGTTCATTCTGCATAACAGTGCCGAGATAGCTATTAATTTTAACTAACCCAAATTATTAAACTTAAAGCACTTTGGAAGGGCTCTAAGTTAGATCATACTAACCAAAGACATCCCAAGTTGTTGTTTCTTCTGTCAAAGAGGTATTCTTTAAAAAATCCCATTTTAGCAGACCCTACATGTCATAGAGTACATGTTTTGATATGGTCAAAACAAAATAATATACTTGACTAAAATGTTCAAAATTCTTCAAAGCACTTAAGAAGTATTCGCTTCCTGTTCTCTTCTTACCTAACCCCATTTTAAGAAAACACAATGTGTTCGCGATCCCATACAGCACCTAAAACAACAAAGCATTCAACCTATACACTTCTTGTTCTGTTTGCAATGAAAATCAAAGTAGGCCTAATTGTAATCGTCGTCTCTAGATCTCATCGACTGGTGCTGCAACCCAATGTGGGTTCGCGACCCACAGTTGGAGAGTCGCTTAGTTAGGTTGTCCAATTTTTACTGAAGCAACATCTATGAACGAGTTTATACAAGTGTATACTCTGAATCTGATCGCTTTCTATCTCTCTTACGGTTATTTGAGTATTTGTGTTTGTGTACCCGGGAGGGTCAAGTTTCGTTGACCTCTTCCTCCTTTCTTTGTATTGGTTTTAGCGACTGTTAAGTGTATTTATAAATTTTACACGAGGGCCAGAGTAACCCGCACTTACTCAGGCCCCCATCGGGGCAATGTCCATGCACTATCTACATATACACTTGGTGCAAATATATTATTTTTCTTTATAGTTCCGTAAAAACTTGCACTATCGTTAGAAATATATTAACCATAAAACGTTCATATAAATCCCTTTCAATGTTTATTAGTTAATTCCTAAACTAATGTGGAGTCTAGGTTATAGGTGGTCTTTTTATTTTATTTGGACATATATATTTACTAGGGAAAGGTGTTTAGGACTATCCTCATGATATATACAGTATCTGTCTAGTTCGCTTACTAGTTTTGTCAGAATAATTTATTGTACTATGTAGGAGTCTATCTGCTATTGTTGCTATGTGTGCATATTTATGCATAAATTCTGAGGAGGTAATTCTGGGTACTTTATAAGTTGTTGTGACTAGTATATTTTGTATTGTTTGTAGTTTGGCTTGTACCTGTTTTTTACTTACATTTATCCATATTGACTGCATAGTAAATTACGGGTCTAATGTATGTTTTATATATTTGTAAAGTATTGTCTGCTGTTACTCCACTATTTTTACCAGTTAGATTCATAGTATAATTTGGTTTTCGCCAAATTTTTGTTTTAATATTATTTATGTGGTTTATCCATGTTAATTTGTAGTCAAATGTTAGTCCTAAGAATTTTGCAGATGTAGCAGTCTGAAAAGTGCTTCATTCATATTGACCTGAGGTTGTGCTTTTTTGTGTTTAGTTAACTTTGTGAATACTGCTAGTTGTGTTTATTTTGATTCTGTATTTTTTGACAATATTCACTTATTCTATTTAATTGCGGTTGAATGTTTGTAGCTACTGTTGCTGGTGTTGGTGCACTTTTGCAGACTGCCACATCATCAGCGAACTGTGAGGAGTATCCATGATTTGGATCTTTTAGAGGCATATTGTTCACGTACATGATGAATAGGATAGGGCTAACCACTCCTCCTTGAGACACGCCTACTCTGGAGTAAAACATTCTGAGAAGGTCCCTTCAACATTGACTCTGCATATTTTCTTTTCCAGAAAGTTTGATAGCCAGCTAATAATTCCCTGCGGTAGTCCCATTTCTTTCATTCGGAACCGGAGACCATTATGCCATACAGTGTCGAAAGCCTTCTAAATATTGAGAAAGCAAGCTACAGTGTAGGCCCGGCATGGCCAGGTGCGTTAAGGCACTCGACTCGTCATCCGAGGGTCGCGGGTTCGAATTCTCGTCACACCAAACATGCTCGCCGTTTCAGCCGTGGGGCGTTATAATGTGCAAACAATCCCACTGTTCGTTGGTAAAAGAGTATCCCAAGAGTTGGCGGTGGGTGGTGATGACTAACTGTCTTCTCCCTAGTTTTACACTGCTAAATTAGGGACGGCTGGCCCTTGTGTAGCTTTGCGCGAAATCCAAAACAAACAAGCTACAGTGCATTCTCATTTGTTAAAACTATCTACTATAGCTTCTGTTAGTCTAACTAAATGGTCTGTAGTTTGTCTGAATTTTCTGAAACCGTTTTGTTCTTTTGGTAATTTTGATGTTATCTTCAGGAATGTGAAGAGTCTGTTACTCATTATTCGCTCAAGAATTTTGCCTACACATCTTGTCGGGCTGATCAGTTGATAGCTATTTAGGTTATTGGCTGACTTTTCTTCTTTATGGAACATTAATACATTTGCATACTTCCAAGAAACTGGAGTATAATCACAGTATAATGATAAATTAAAAATTGCTGTGAGATGTTCAAATAATTTCGGAGTGCCTTTTTTAAGGAAGATGGTTTGTACACCATCTTCTCCTGAAGGTTTGTTTTTAGTCTTTGTTATTGCTTTTATGAGGAACTGTGTTTGGCAGCATTGTGTTTGTGTATTCGTTTGTGTTGTTGATTTGACAGCTATTTAAGTTGACTGGGAAGAGTGGTTCAAATAGTTCACTGTCATTCATTATAAAGTTGTTTGTTATAAAATGTGTTCATGTTTGGGTCGTTGTGTGTCTTAAACGTGTTTTGAAGTTTTTGTTTGAATGCTCCTGCTTTTTCCTTGTTTGTATGTGCTGTGGTATTATTGTGTTCTACTGGTGGATATTTTCTTGGTGTTGTGTCTTCGTTTGTGAGTCTTTTTAAGTGTATCCATAATTGTTTCGGATCTGTTTTTTTTATTTAGTTGGGAGCAGAAAATCCAGAAAATGTCCCATTTTTTCTTGTTTTAATAATTTAGCTTCTACTCTGGGGTAGTTTCTTATTTTATTTATTTGTGTTTGTAATTCTATATCTCTTGTTTCCATAAACTGGCTTCTATTAATTGTGGTATTATCTTGATTAATATTATTAGTTGTTTAGGCGGTTTCCTTGCATTGTTTGTGGTTTTATGTTGTTGTTTTGGTATTCCTTTATTCACTGCTGTTTGAAGGCACTCAGTGATTATTTAACAGTATTTATCGATATCTGTTTTATCTTTAGCTGTTTTCATAAGGGTGTTTGGGAGAGTACCCCTCTAGTACAGCCATATGTCTCCGGATTTACAACGCTAAAATCAGCCGTTCGATTCCCTCGGTGGGCTGAGCAGATAGCCCGATGTGGCTTTGCTATAAGAAAAACACAAAACACATTGTTTGGTAGCTGATGGTTTAGTTCTTGTATTCCTTCCAATTTACCTTTTTGTAGTCAAATTTTTCTTTTCTATAGATCGTATTTTTATAGGGGGTGAGATCGAAGACACACTATATAGGTAAATGATTACTGTCTACTTATTTTCCCACTTTAAATTTTATTAATTTTTGGATAGTATTCTGAGTCTGATGTACTTGTGTTTGTTTTGAATTTCGCGCAAAGCTACACGAGGACTATCTGCGCTAGACGTCCCTAATTTAGCAGTGTAAGACTAGAGAAAAGACAGGTAGTCATCACCACCCACCGCCAACTCTTGGGCTACTCTTTTACCAACGAATAGTGGGATTGACCGTCACATTATAACTTCCCACGGCTGAAAGAGTGAGCATGTTTGATGTGACGGAGATTTGAACCGAGACCCTCAGAGAGTCTGATGTATCCAGAAACATAATTGTCAGTTAGTAACTGTATAATATAATATAATTGTCAGTTAGGGTTGTATGTTACTCTGAGTCGTCAACAGCTAGAAACTGTATTAAAAAGAAACTGCAGAGTATTTAGTAGTGTAATTAAAAACGCAGTATGTTATTTGATGAAAAGTATGTTTATAACTATAGTTTATCAAACGGATAAAAAAATGTTATTTATATTGGGAAAACCCTTATCTTGCGCCCTAATTACAATGTTCACATTAGATGTTAAACCAACGTATCGCACGTGTAATACTTGAAATGTACACTTATTACGTAATCTAAGTACGATGTTTCTGGGAAACAGCTGAAACCTTATCGTTTAGAGGTATTTGATAAAAGAGGGCGCCTTTTTAGTTTCCTAAACAGGACTTTGACCTCAATACTGTTGCTGCTGAAGTTAGGGTAGGGATGAACGATTCCATGTGTAATAATAGCTGGTTGTTTAGATTGGGTGAGTGGGCCTGTGAGATTCGTCCCCGACTAGCTTCGTGGAATTGCATTAGTGCTTGACACATCAGCAAAAACAGGAGCGTGAGACCATTGTTAAACTGATTCTTAAAGCAGACTCTAACGTGATACTAAGGATGTGCTACAGAAAAGTGTAGCATCGAATCAAACCTGCGTGTTATCTTGGTCCACTAGTGGTTTCGACAGAATCGAATCAAACCTGTGTGTATTCGGGCCCACCCAATTAGTGTAAAAAAATAACCTGGTCGTTCTGCGCATACTGAGTAACAAAAGACAGCACGTGAGTTTTAATTTTCACTTTGATTTATCGATCTATTAAACTTACACCAGCTGGTCGAATGACCTCTTCCTAACTTAATAACAACTTCTTTTGATACCCCGCTGATAAATATTTTAATACAATCAGGGCCGCTCGAGCGAGTTTCGCTCCCACTGTATGTATGTTACTCTGAGTTTCAGTAGCTGTTGTTTGATTATTTCAGTTCTAACAGTTGAATGTTACCACGTTTCTTCAGTAAATACCAAGTAGTTGATAATAACAATGATAGTGGTAGCACGCAGAAGGTTTGGTAAATTATAGTAAAAGAAAGAAAGGACAAAACCTTGGTGATTTAAACAGGTATATCCGTCTTTTGTTTAACTATAGTTTACCAAATTGTAGAGCGTTTATTACAAGAAGTGAAAACTGTAAAAGTTCTATTATAAAAAGAACAATTGATAATTTGATGACTGTTTAGGTTACTTGTAGATGCAGCTGACAAAACAACGATGATTTATCATTAACGAAATAGTATGACAAACATTCTCTAAAAGCACAAGTTTAACTATTATGAGTTATGAGTGAGTTAAATTAAACTGAATTAAATTACACTTCACTTATGTAATCTAGTTGATTCTACTGTAACTGAGGTTTATGTAACTCATGATAGATGTAAAGCCTAGACCGCTATAGTTTATATTTGTTGTATTAAAACTAGCGTGATGACATTGGACGTGGCAGATGTTGTACGGTTAACAACTTAATACATATTCTGTTTTTGCTTGCACTCATAAATCATTGGAATATATAAACAACAAAAGCAAAATCTAAGGAACTTATTTAACAAGAAATCTAATGTATTAAAGGAACTGAACTAACAAAAAACCCAAGGTGTTAAAAAAACGTAACTAACAAGACACCTAAGGGATTAAAGGAACTTAAAAAAACATATATTTTTAAAGAAACTTCATTAACAGCAAATTTAAGGTGTTAAAGGAGATTAACCAACAAGAAACCTAAGATATTAATGAAACTTAATTAACAACAAACTTAAGGTGTTAAAAGAACTTAACTAACAAGAAACCTAATGTGTTAAAGGAACTTAACTAATAAGAAACCTACAGTGTTAAACTAACAAGAAGCCTAAGGTATTAAAGAAACGTAATTAACATCAAACCTAAGACGTTACAGAAAGTCAGCTAAATCATATAACATAAACATGGTGCACATCAGATAACATATACTGTATATGTACACAGAAAGTGACAGTGATTACGAATACAGTAGGCTTACAAGCTAAGTATATCATATATACTTAAAAACATATGGTAAATTTGGGTTTCTGGCAATAATTACCATCTTTATTGTTTTATTTTCATTTAAGACATTTTTTTCGGGAAGACTGAAGTGTTGATGTGTTAATTTGAAAGAAACATCCGTTCATGGATATTTAAAGAAACATTTTAGTGGTACCATATCCTGTTAACAAAATCCTTGTTTTGTTGTTGTTATTGATTTGCCCTTGGATATTTTTCCTAATGAGAAACATTATGCCCTGAAACCGTCAAGTGTTGTGGCACGTGGCCAAAAAAAAATAAAGAAAAGAAAGAAGATAGAACACTGCTTTCATTAATCTTTCGCGCTCTTAGGAGAAACAACTTCCTCGAAATGCGAAGAGAGATGACGTGTACTTTTCTACTGAAAATAATGCTATTCAGCTAGTTCTACTTTACTTACACCGAATTTTTTTTGACACCAAGTTGGACACAAGAAAGATTATTCTCACTCTTTGTGTGAAACCACGCTAACTAACTCTGACACCAAGTTGGACACAAGAAAGATTATTCTCACTCTTTGTGTGAAACCACGCTAACTAACTCTGACACCAAGTTGGACACAAGAAAGATTATTCTCACTCTTTGTGTGAAACCACGCTAACTAACTCTAATTGTTATACACATATGTCTTGTAGTCATTTGTTCATATCAGTGCTGAATAATTATATTTGTATATTTAGGTGTTAAACTTTAGTACTGTTTTAATTACTTTTAACGAAACACATCATTGTAAGTTAATATTATGAAAACCTATGCTATAACATTACTATGTTACTAAAAGCACTAACACAGCCTACCTCGAGAGTTGGGTGTCATGTTTAGTTGATGCACATAACATTAATAGAGAGTGGTTCCACTTCTGTTGCTCATTACGACCTAGTTTCTGTTAAGAACACTTGTTACCAGTCATTGGTGTACCTTTGATAGAATTGACTGTCAGGGATCTTGTAAAACAAATCCAAGTTTTGTAAAGTTTGAGATTTATCTCTTCTGTTAGTCACATCCCAGAAAGGTTGTTTAGATTCAGATTGCCAAACGTATGTTCTGAACATTAATTGTCGCAATCCACAACTGATCATCCGTGAAATCTAGCTTTTTGTTTTTGCTCAGTGGATGTGTTAGTTTGCTCTTCCGAGATGTTATTAAGTCCATGGATAATGGGTTTTATTTCGCAAAATGTGTTCTAAGTCCACATAGACTGAATGAAAAGTAATTTCTTTTGGACAGCCGTTCAATGTTTCACAACCTGCATTAGTACGTCCAGTGAGCTTCCGTTTCTTCACCAAAAATGAATTTGGTTAAAACTAGGTATGCTAGAATATACCAGACACTCATACTATTAATGACGGATAGAAAAGTGCCTTTGCAAGACGATGAACTATTTTCTTTTGGTATCTTACCTACAGATCTGTGAAGTTGCTAAGCTACGCAAAAATGCACTATAGGGCTCAAATGTAATGTCAGTCGAGAGTGTCCAGTTACTTATTAGGAATGTGCTGTCCCAATACTTTTGATAATGCAATGTAAATTATTAAAAAATGTTCATTAATCTTAAGATTTGAAGGGTTTGGTTAATGATATATAATAAGAAGTTCAACAAAATTAGTTATGTGAGTTTTAAGTTGTTACATTAGAAAGACAAATAAATAAAAATAATGAGATTATGATATTCTGTGCTTCTACATGAGATGGAAGAAATTTTAGACGATTTTCACGAAGTCCTCACATCTCTTCGTACTGCTGTGGAAGAATCCACCAACATCTTCAGGTACAGTGTCTGACTTTGTGGGAATTACATATTGGGGGAAGTAACAGACATGAGTTTTGTTTTTTTGTCAACTGTGTATTTGAGTTTTTGCATGACGACATCTAAAGCGCTGTACTGACCCAGTCTGAATCCATTCTACTCATGTGTTTTATATCAGTCTTGTGTTGAAGTGTTGTGAAAATTGTTTGTAGTGTCACCTGGTTTCATTTTGTGTGACATCAATGCTATTTTAGCCCTGAACAGTATCAAAATAACTGTCTTATAATAATATAATTTTATTCACATTAGTTTTACGTAGATTACTGCCAGAGTCATTAAATTAAATATTTCTGTCTGTTGAAGAAAATAAGTTGAGTATTGAATGTATTGTAGTGTATTTGTATTAATGAGGAATTGTTTATATTGAGGAGTTTTAACATTGAGCTTTCCTGTTATGTCCCTGTTATTAAGGATATTATTCATATGTAATCATGCGGGAGATTTTACAGACAAACCTCTGATGTCTGAATTGAAAACGGTCTTTTTTTTTTTTTAATTAACTGCTGAAAATTAGCTCGATACGAGAGAAAAGAATTATATAACATAATATAAAATACACAGTAAAAACATATTACATTTATCACAAGCGGTTAGATTGCAGCAGTAATCTCGCATTTGTTAAGATAAATCATTATTTAATTTATATATTGGGTTACAGAAAGAGACTGCTATACGACTTCTGCAGTTATTTGTTTGTGAACTTAATTAGTACTTCTATTCATGAAGCTTCTCTTAGGATTCATAGGTAATAATAATGTGTTTTTATAGAAAATCTGAAAGATCTGACTGATATGTAAAGATAGCTGGTGTAGACACAATTTCGTGTGTATAGGTTTACTTTTCAATGTAGATAATATTGCATTTGTATGGGTGTACGTCTTACACCTAAATGTTATTGCCTGTGCTTATAAAAAATTAAACTTTTTATGTAGACATTATTGTTTGTGTGTAGATTTACCTTTTTATGTCAACACTATTTCCTGTGTATAGGTTTACCTTTTTTTATGTAGACACTGTTGCTTGCTACGTTTTACGTAGGCGCTATCGTCAGTGTATAGGTTTTTTTTATTTATTCTGTTTTTCAAGTTTACCTCCCTTTCTTTAGAATCTTTAATGGATTGTCATAAAATTTTCTAATTTAAATCAAGCTGTGAAAGTGACTTTTAGGTCATTAACATATAAAACATTCTAAATTTGCATTATTCAAACATCGCAACACGTAAACATACATGGGATGATTTCTGTATTACATGTATTAGTCAGTAAACCTTTTAACTATACAGAGTTTTACCGTTACTGAGCCGGATTAACCCATTCCATAAAATTAATTTGCTCCTACACATTTTCATTCTTTAAATTTTATAATACATCATCTTATTCAGCTACACAAATCTTACAAACCCGATTGTCCACTACGACCCATAAAGTCGACCTACGAATTATTTAACTAAAACCGCTGTAAATATATGGTCTGAGCATTTTCTAAATATGTGACATCAGCAGGCTCCTTTTCCAAAGACTTTTTTAACTTTAAATATTTTATTAATCAACTAAACCATAAAGCCTTAGTAGCCAGTTTTGGTGTAATCTCCCTCTTCACCGAAGTTCCAACAACTGAAACCTGCAAGATAGCTTTAGAACTTTATATCCAAGACCCTAACCCATTGATACACATCCCCAGCAACCCTTATAGAATTCACTACCACCAAAACTAACTTTATGTTCAATAACAAAAACTACCTACAAATAAATGGCCTAAGTATGGGGAGTCCTCTGTCACAAGTTCCAGCCAACATTTTTATGACACGGATTGAATCTCGAGCGATCATTTCAGCCTTACACCCACCACTATACTGATACAGGTATGTTGATGATACAATTGCTGGATTCACATCTACAGAACACACACTTAGTTTTTTTTTTCAATCACGTTAACTCAATACACCCCAACATTAAGGTTACCTGTAAACAGGAAAAAACTAACCAAGTAGCATTTCTTAACCTCAAAATCACTAGAACCGATACACAATTCAAAACAGAAATCCACAGAAAAATTACCCATACTGACTCAGCGCATGAGACAAAACAAAAACTTAACATATTAAGAAACCAAATAAACACAGCCACAAAACTATGTTCACCTGATAAAATTAATGATAAAATCAACACTTCATCAACATCAACAAATTTCCTCAAAAACCGTGGAAACAATTATACACATGCACCTAGATCAACAACAAACACACAATAATAAACCCCAAGATACAACAAACTACAAAACCTTATACTGCTGCATACCATATGTTCCAGATATCAGCGAAAAAATAACCAACATTTGGAAAAAAACTTATAATAAAACACAACATTCCAGTAAACACCAAATTTATTCAAAAACTAGGTACAAAACTAAAGTCCATACTATGTAAAAATTACACTGACAAATTCAACACCAACATTATTTATAAAATACAACGCAACAATTACCAACTACTTCCATATTAGAAAAACAAGAAGAAAAATGAAAACTAGATTCAAAGAACACAAAAAAACACCTTCACACGCTTTTGAACACTGCAAATCAAATAAACACAACATAACCATAGAAAACACCCAGATACTAAGTAAGGAAACAAATATAAACAAACGCAAAATCAGAGAAGCCCTACTTAAACATCAACTAAAACCAAAATTAAACAGATATAAAGGAACACCTTTATACCTAAAATTAATTAATAACCTAACATTCAACTGCAACGCCCATACAATCCCGTACCCATTTATACTCTCGTCCCTAAGACATGTGTCCGGAAATGATCACTTGCAAACTCTCTCTTTCATATTTGAAGATGACGTAGGAAGGTCAAAACGTTGTCTTATCAACAAGTGTTAATATCCATACCAGCCGTTCTAAGAAACATAAAGAAGGACCTTGTGTTACCTAATAGTAGCTTCTAATATCCAATCTAATTGCGAAACCATATTTCTACTTACTTTCCGTATAAATTTGAAACAATATGTTTATTAAAATGTTAAACTGTATCAGAATTTTACAGATATTTAAATCCCAAGACACGTTTCACCTGCAAGGCTTACAATCGGCAAATGATCTTTAAACGTTTCGTTCAGGTTTCACTCATATCTTTAGATTTTTTGAAAATTTGGGAACGTGCTCTATTAGTAATAAAATTGTATAGTTGAGTTATGATTGAATTGTGTTATTTTGGCATAAATATATCGGAATTTTGAGACTTAGTTATTTGAAAACCAAATACCTTTGAGTAAGAATACTGAAATATCGTATGACTTTGAAACTGAAAATTATCTCAAATTTCTTTAATTTATAGAGAAACTTTCTAAATAAAAACACAAAAAATATTGTTGATGAGCTAGGAACTTCAATTATTTAGTATGTCATAGTTTCTTGCTCAGAAGAAAACTAAAGTTAACGCACAGATAAAGAAATGATTGAAATGATTTTACAACACAGTAACTAACTCTCAAGTGTTTTAAAATTGTGTGAGGAGAGTTTTCTTGCACAAAACTTATTCTAAAGCTATATTTTAGTGTCTGTTTTTAATACGTTTTGTTTAAACACGATTGTATAATGATACAGAATGTCCAGCCTCATACCCAGAACAGAAAAACATCAGACTATTTGTGGGTTGTGTCATCGCGAGTACCAAGAACCACGACTCTTACCTTGCCTTCACACTTTTTGTACCGAGTGTCTGACTACGTTAGAACCTTTAGGGCCTGCAAGCAATGACATATTAAAACATTCTCTTGACAGCCTTTCTCGTTTATCTTCGAAAGGTGGTCTAGCTTCCGAGTACGAGAAAACAAAATCTAGTCTAAGACATTTTTTGACTTGGAGAAAATCAAGTTGCCGAGATGGCAGGTCCGCCCGTGCATTTACAGTGCTCTGTCCTACCTGTCACAGTATGGTGGATGTGAACGGGGATGGCGTTCGTGGATTGACTCCAAATTATCTCCTTCAGCGTAAACTTACAGCAGACAATTTACATAGTACATCGAAACCGTTTAAATGCGATTTGTGCACTGTGTCAGCTGAAGCAACGAATTACTGTCAACACTGTGCTGCATTCCTGTGCTCATTCTGTGCAGAGGCTCATCGTCGCCAGAAGCAGAGTTCGTCTCACTCTTTGTGGACCTCAGAGGAAGCACGCAAGAAGGAAGTTTTTACCGGACGCACGAAACACACTTGTTTGCTTCACACGTCCTCAG
The DNA here is from genome assembly GCF_004210375.1 of Tachypleus tridentatus. Lineage (NCBI taxonomy): Eukaryota > Metazoa > Arthropoda > Merostomata > Xiphosura > Limulidae > Tachypleus > Tachypleus tridentatus. The sequence goes on from NC_134830.1 coordinate 35,202,090, forward strand.
TTGTCACGAGTTGGTGTGAAGTGTGTCAACATGTGTTATGTGACAACTGCAAGCTTGACAATCACGCGGATCACGAAGTAAGTGATCTTCGTAACGTTTATGAAAGTAAAACGCACTTCTTAAAAAATATGGTGACCCGTGTGGTGGAAAGGAAGAACGATATTCAAAGTGCACTTCAAAAACTCCAGGACGTCGAAAAGCAGCTTCACGTACAAATTAAACACACGCGAGACGAGGTAGAGACGTTTATTTCTCAATACATGGCAGCCATTGAAGCCCACCACCAGTATTTACTCCAACATATTCAGAAAATAGAAGTTGGCCGACAACGGGTACTACGACTACAGAGGGTACAGTTAGATCAACTTTGTTCGGATCTGAATCACTGGGAAACATTCGTAGAAGAGCTCCTAGAAGAAGGAGAAATCCCGGAAGTAATGGGAGTATACAACGTAGTCCAGAAACGTCTGTGCCATCTATCCCGTCTCAAGCCGCCATTACAACCTCGCGCAACTCCAGAATTACATTTCTTATCTCAAGAAGAAGCAGATAGCATGAACGGGTACATTTTGTACGGCGTGATTTCTTCACAGATTGCATGTCCTTCTCGGTGTTTTATCAATGGTGAGTATGTATTATTCATAAATTTATCACTTTCGTTTTGATTTTAATTTTAGAAGGTTTGTGTGTGTGTGATACTAATTCAGTTGAACATTTGTTTAAGCGAGACTCAAATTTCGAACGGCATTAAATCACCTATTACAGCTATTGATTGGCTTGTTTAGCTGAAATATAAAAAAAGAAAAAACTATATTTTTTATGGAAACTTGAAAATAGAGTACGTTATATCGGGTTTAGAGAACGTAACTTCTCGTTGTTTTTTAAGCATTCACTAAAACTGGCTTTGAGCCCTTCACACACAAGCACACATAAATAAAATGCGGGTTATTAAACGATTGTTGCATTTACAAATTTGTACAAAATCCGTAAAAATTATTAACGACATTTTAAATTATGTATTCAAAAACAAACAACAAGATCAAACCATTCTGACATCTTTCTACAGATCTATATTCTTTTTTTTATTGTTATTGCTGATTTTGGAATAAAACAAAACTAGTTCTAGTTGTATTTAATGTCCCTCTCTACTCAGTGGCACAGCAACAAGTCTTAAGGCTCATACGGTGGTACAGCAGCAAGTCTAAAGGATCATACGGTGACACAGCAACAAGTCTAAAAGCTCATACAGTGGCATAGCAACAAGTCTAAAGAACCATACAGTGGCACAGCAACAAGTCTAAAGAATCATACAATGGCACAGCAACAAGTCTAAAGGCTCATACAGTGGCACAGCAACAAGTCTAAAGGATCATACAGTGGCACAGCAACAAGTCTAAAGGCTCATACGGTGGCACAGCAACAAGTCTAAAGAATCATACAGTGGCACAGCAACAAGTCTAAAAAATCATACAGTGGCACAGCAACAAGTCTAAAAAATCATACAGTGGCACAGAAACAAGTCTAAAGGCTCATACGGTGGCACAGAAGCAAGTCTAAAGGATCATACAGTGGCACAGCAACAAGTCTAAAGAATCATACAGTGGCACAACAACAAGTCTAAAAGTTCATACGGTGGCACAGCAGCAAGTCTAAAAGCTCATACAGTGGCACAGCAACAAGTCTAAAGGCTCATACGGTGGCATAGCAACAAGTCTAACGAATCATACAGTGGCACAGCAACAAGTCTGAAGGATCATACAGTGGCACAGCAACACGTCTAAAGATTCATACAGTGGCACGGCAACAAATCTAAAGGCTCATACGTTAGAAACTGGGTTTTTGCTGACAGTGGCGAGCACAGCACAGATAGCTCATCGTATAGCTTCGTAATTAATCGAAAACAAGTAGTTGAGTTAAACAAGAACACCATATTTTAGTTTGGGTTTTAACCCAAAATTTATTTTAATGATTTGAGAATCTTGCTAAAGATTTGGCGTCATCGATAGTTTTGAATGACAGTAGTTCATATACAGGTGTCAACTTCTAAACGTGTTATTCATGTTTGCATAATTTCTCAAATGTTTTACGATTTTAACATCGTAAACAAGTTACATAACATCATGTAACAGCATGATATTATATTATATACTAATATATATTAGTATATACTGTATATACTAATACACTAATTAGAAGGGGTGTTCCACAAACTCTTGGCCATGTAGTGTATATATGAGTATGGATATTATGTAGGATTTGTTTTATTTCAGTTACAAATCAGATTCGTGGTGAATATCATATCGCTGATTGTCTCATTAACTTTTCATTTGTTTATCAAAAGGTTTACAATACTCATAAGTATTGCCTTTCTTAACGCAGCAGTACTTGACAAATAACTTATTTTTTTTAGATGATTTGCACTTTTACATGCTCGAATTTTAATCAGACAAGTTGCAGACCATTCTTTGTCTTGCGCTTCCACTGGCTTAGAGGCGATTCAATGAGCCTATAACTCCAAAAATCTGGTTTCGATACCCACTGTGAGAAGAATATATACAGACAGCTTATTCTTCATGTGTCTTCATATTTAACAACAAACAAATACTCATTACTTTGCTGAAATTCTAAATGACTTTATGAAATAAGTCATTTTATTTGTCGTAAAACTTTATAGTTTATAGTAGTTAAATGATATCAAACATCTAATTTCGATGAACTTGGATAAATGGTCTCGATCACAGTAAGATAACAATATTTGTCTACGAAAATGTGATAGAAATGAGCTCGAATTACTAATACAGACACACTACATGGCCCAAAGTATGTGGACACCCGACCATCACACCCATATGTGCTTCTTGAACATCTCATTTCAAAACCATGGGCATTAATATAGAGTTAGCCTCCCTTTGCTGCTATAACAGCCTCCAGTCTTCTGGGAAGGCTTTTCACTAGAATTTGAAACATTGCTGCGAGGATTCGCTCCTATTCAGCCACAAGAGCATTAGTGAGGTCAGGCGAGAAGGTCTGGTTCGTAGTCGGCGTTTCAATTCATCCCAAACGTATTCGATGGGATTGAGGTCAGGGCTCTGTGCAAGCCAGCCAAATTCTTCAGCACTACCTTCGGCAAATCATGTCTTAATAGACCTCGCTTTGTCCATGGGAGCATTTTGATGCTGAAATAAAAAAGAGCCTTCCCCAAACTGTTGCCACAAAGTTGAAAGCACACAATTCTTTAGAATGTTATTGTATACTACAACATTAAGATTTCCCTTCACTGGAACTGAAAAGTCTAGCTCAAATCATGAAAAACAGCCCCAGACCATTATTCCTCCTCCACAAAACTTTACAGTCGACACTATGCATTCAGGCAGGTAGTGTTCTCTTGACATCCGCCAAACCCAGATTCGTCCGTCAGACTGCCAGATAGTGAAGCGTGATTCATCACTCCAGAGGACGCATTTCTATTGCTCCAAAGTCCAATGGCGGTGTGTTTTATACCACTCCAGCCAACGCTTCGCATTGTGCAGAGAGATCTTAGGCTTGTGTGCTGCTGTTCGGCCATAGAAACGCATTTCATGAAGCTCTCGACGAATAGTTCTTGTGCTGAAGTTACTTCCAGAGGCAGTCTGAAACTCGATAGTGATTGTTGCAACTGTGAACAGACAATTTGTATGCACTACGCGCTTCAGCACTCGGCGGTCCTGTTCTGTAAGTTTGTGTGGCCTACCACTACGTGGATGAGCTGTTGTTGCTCCTAGACGTTCCCATTTCACAATAACAGCACTTACAGTTGACCGGGGCAGCTCTAGCAGGGCAGAAATTTGACGAACTGATTTGTTGGAAAGGTGGCATCCTATGTCAATGACACATTGAAAGTCACTGAGCTCTTCAGTATGACCCATTCTACTGCCTGTGTTTGTCCACAGAAATTTCATAGCTGTATGCTTGATGTTATGTACCTGTTAGCAATGGGTGTGGCTGAAATAGCCGAACCCACTAATTAGAAGGGGTGTTCCACAAACTCTTGGCCATGTAGTGTATATATGAGTATGGATATTATGTAGGATTTGTTTTATTTCAGTTACAAATCAGATTCGTGGTGAATATCATATCGCTGATTGTCTCATTAACTTTTCATTTGTTTATCAAAAGGTTTACAAACTGTAAAAGCTCACCATAAGACGGAAGTAATCTTATTCGTGAGAGACTCGGAAGATAAACCCGTGACTCACAACAGGACCAACATTGAAGCTAAATTACGTCGTTTTACTAACAACACAGACTCCAGACAGTCAACGCTAAGGAAATCTCAGTTCTCCCTGGAACTTTCCAAACAGCTGATTTTACAACATGTGAACGCTCAGGAAACAGACCTTTCAGGTATCAGGTATGAAAATACAAATATATGCGAACATACAATGTAGCCATACTTTTATTACGTTCTTATATATATATTAGAATGCGTTATTTCATCAGTGTTAAAGATATTTTCATTTCATAGAGGAGGATATAGTTTAATATTATATTAGCAATATGCAGACATTTGATATTACGAATATTTCTACAAAGGGTAAAATAATAAGTTTAAACTAACGTTTCATTTAAAAATAATTATGTAAACTGGTCGAACTATCGCTATCACTCGGGTCTCTATCCATTATAAAGTTATTATGTAAACTGGTCGAACTATCGCTATCACTCGGGTCTCTATCCATTATAAAGTTATTATGTAAACTGGTCGAACTATCGCTATCACTCGGGTCTCTATCCATTATAAAGTTATTATGTAAACTGGTCGAACTATCGCTATCACTCGGGTCTCTATCCATTATAAAGTTATTATGTAAACTGGTCAAACTATCGCTATCACTCGGGTCTCTATCCATTATAAAGTTATTATGTAAACTGGTCGAACTATCGCTATCACTCGGGTCTCTATCCATTATAAAGTTATTATGTAAACTAGTCGAACTATCGCTATCACTCGGGTCTCTATCCATTATAAAGTTATTATGTAAACTGGTCGAACTATCGCTATCACTCGGGTCTCTATCCATTATAAAGTTATTATGTAAACTGGTCAAACTATCGCTATCACTCGGGTCTCTATCCATTATAAAGTTATTATGTAAACTGGTCGAACTATCGCTATCACTCGGGTCTCTATCCATTATAAAGTTATTATGTAAACTGGTCGAACTATCGCTATCACTCGGGTCTCTATCCATTATAAAGTTATTATGTAAACTGGTCGAACTATCGCTATCACTCGGGTCTCTATCCATTATAAAGTTATTATGTAAACTAGTCGAACTATCGCTATCACTCGGGTCTCTATCCATTATAAAGTTATTATGTAAACTGGTCAAACTATCGCTATCACTCGGGTCTCTATCCATTATAAAGTTATTATGTAAACTGGTCGAACTATCGCTATCACTCGGGTCTCTATCCATTATAAAGTTATTATGTAAACTGGTCGAACTATCGCTATCACTCGGGTCTCTATCCATTATAAAGTTATTATGTAAACTAGTCGAACTATCGCTATCACTCGGGTCTCTATCCATTATAAAGTTATTATGTAAACTGGTCGAACTATCGCTATCACTCGGGTCTCTATCCATTATAAAGTTTAATCTTGTACCCATACTAATTATCCGTTAGTTTCAACAAATTATCTTCCATTGAATAAATAACACAAATGATATCACATGAAACTTGGATTATAACGCATGTTACAACTTTTGTTCCACGTCGTTTGCTCTTTCAGAATTCGACAAACTTATTGAAATTCGAAGTTACGATTTTGAAAATGCCCATCTGGTAACGCATAAAATCGTAATACGAAAAACAATATTTATATATATGATTATAATATAATGTTATAATATAGGAACAGGTGTTCTTTCATCCTTTGAAACTTTTATAGGCGTATGGATTGACTTTAAAGTTGTGAAACAGAAACATCCAAGTTTAACAGAATTATCACCCGTATTTTATGTTTTGACTTGTTATGGCATTCTGTTACACTTATCGCATAGATAGGTTATGTGAAGTTTACTCTACAGTTTATTTGTGGACGCTTTCCTTCTGGTTATTGGACCAGCAAACTTTATTTCCATTAAAATATTGTTTATGTTTTCTTAAAAACAAATATTTTGAAAATCTATTCTTGTTTCATCTTACAAGTTTAAGTTTAGTTAAAATATTTGTCAGTCGTGCTTACACAATTATAAGCAGGTAAGATAACTTTCCCGATGAAATAAATAGTATCAAAAAACTTCTAAAACGCAATAAGTTTCGTCAGTAGTAATATGAATATAAAAAGTAAATAAACTGACCACCCCTAAAGTCATGAACTTTATGTAACCAGAGAAACCTGTAATAATACTGTTACTATACTTAGGGTAGCATTCAGAAGGTATTAAAAGAGCTAGTTTTAATATTAGTTCATTTACAGATTGAAATTAAGCATATTTTGAAGTCTATCGTTATAACGAAAGAACTTTTAATTTTGAGTATATAATCCCCGAAAATAAGAAGTAATTTGTTATTAAAATAACAAATTGAGCTGAGGAATATGGAAGTCCAGCTATTAAATGGTTCCTGTATAAAAAAAAGCCTATTCCTGAAAACCATCAAAACACGCCAATAGACTTATGAGTAATATGAATGTAACCATATGGTAAACCTAACTGATGTTGAGGAAAAACTATGAAGTTTGGGAGAGTCTGAGACTGAATTCAGTGGTACTGTTATTCTGTGGTACTATTCCTTTTGAAAGTCTTTATATTAGTTAATTAGACATCAGAAGGAAGAGCAGAACTGTCAAATCTACTAGCTCCAGTAAGTAACAAATCGCCATATTTCATTTTTAAAAAATTAAGAGGAAACTCAGAGAAAATACATAAACCCAGCAAATGTAAGCTTATGATAAGTTCACAATAAACACTTTATCAGCTTTTGTAATACGTTTTTTCAGGAAAACAAACATGCTTTGGTTTTCGTATTCCCATGTGACTTTAGCGATTATATAGTTTTAAATTTAAATATAATAAAAAATATATACTGTTATAACACAAGGATAGAGATAATATTAATTCGTAAACTACTTCTTCATTAGCACAACTTGTTGCCAGGAACATGTTGAAGTGTTAGCTCAAAAAGATGGTTCTTATATCATGACCTTCACAATGACCCAGACCGGTCACTTTTGGCTACATGTGAGAGTGAACGGACAAGATATTAAGGTCAGTATAAATTTTTTCTTGTACAATATATAAGGTTTTGTTTCTTCTTTGTTACAGAACAAGTTTACGTTCGGTTACAGAAAGATCCATATGTATTTACAAACTTCCAAAAGAGCAGTCAAATAATTAACGATGTTACAACACAGTAATCGATATTCAACTAATGAAACAAAGGTTTCATATCTCTATTCATTTGCTTATATTTTTTGTTAGAATGAGGAAGATCTGCAGCTTTCTAATTTTGCAAAGGAAACATTCTGTCGTTTCCAGAAAGCTCCACGTGTGCACAACACAGACACACAGTATCTGATGATAGAAAGCTTTCCTTCATCTATTGGCTTGAAGAAAATGAAAGTTTAACACATTCAAAAAAATTGTGAAAACTTAAATGATGTGCATATTTTCACATTCGACGCTCATTAAAGGCTACTGAGGTCTAGATTTCATTGTCAACACCCATAAATGCCGAATATATATATCTGTTAAAATAGTTCAGTATGTTAGATATTAACATAAATATATTGCGTAAAAGCAAAGAACGACCTAAGACACCATTACATTCATTACAACTATCCTAGCATCACTACTAATATCAAGTCAGTAAGCTACTTTCTCTGTAGTGTTCGTACGGTCAATTTAACATGATGACACCACTGTATTTCACGAAAATGGCATCTTTGTAGGACCTCAATGCCAAAAAGGAAAGACTCCATCAAATCAATATGCCATTTGCTCCACAACTTACAAGTTTGAAGGGGGGATATAGTCTTGTTGCTTGACTGATTCACTAAATATCTACAGCTGTATAAAATGTCCCATATATCTTCAACCCACGAATGTTTTTCAAGCATATTTAGGTAACACATTTAAAATAAATGTGCTAAAAGTTTTGTGCTTCCATTTAAATAAAGAACTCCCAACAAAAGTACAGCGTAGCCTAAAAGCCAGACCAAATCAAAATTTTGGCCCACTAAATAATCGAGAATCAGAAATCTGTACTTAACAGCGGTTTATCTATTTCTTTTTTTTGTTTTTTGTTAGAAGCCTTTTAAAATGTTCAGAAAAATACCTGTCTATTTTGAATTGAAGTTTGTGAGTAGCGGGGTAGAGGGGGTCAAAGTTTTGATCTAGGCCCAAGTCACAAAATTTACTAATAATACAACACGATTTTTTTCGAGTCTATTCAGCTAATAAATAAACCAGTATGTTTTTTTAAAAAAGGTTTTACGGTTTAATTTCAGTTTAATATGACTGGAAGACCAAATTACCCTGCAGGTGTAATGTAATGAAATGTTTTCTGCGTCTTGCCAGTTTTGTCCGAGGAACTGCCTGCCTTGCTGATTCTTTAGTTACCTATTGTAGATAAAGTTATTATATTCTCATCGCTTGAGCTTGTTGCTAAGAAACAGAGGATCGACATCTTTTTACAGATGGCTATTCAATATTCTTGGATTACAGGTAAGAAGAGGCTACAACATGAAACTAAACACTGGTTCAGTATTGATTTTAGGAACTCACTATGGTCGAATTAGCACTTTATTAAAAATAAATGGATACAAAACCTTTGAAATGTTTATAATCGATGCAGTTATATTTTTTCTGACTGGTTCACGTGAACCGGTGTAAAACCGGTCTAAATTCGCATCCGAGTATGAACAGGAACTTACGTTGTTGCTCTACTATTAACAGCTTTTATAAAGTTCTGCGTTTTTGGGCTTTTGAAAGTTGTTTGTTCATATTAACGGTTTATGAAAAGCACGTAAAGAGGATGAAACAATAACATAATCCAGTGGATTAAGAAAAGATTCCTTTGGTGGAAATTCTTTAATTAGAATCATAATATGGATGGACTGGTCTGATTTGTTTTGAATTTCGTGCAAAGCTATAAGAGGGCTATCTGCGCCTTCTGTCCCTAATCTAGCAGTGTAAGACTAGAAGGAAGGCAGCTTGTCATCACCACCCATTGCCAACTCTGAGGCTACTCTTTTACCAACGAATAGTAGGATTGACCGCAGGGTAATAACGTTCCCAGGGCTGAAAGGACGATCATATTTGGTGTGACGGGGATTCGAATCTGCGACACTCCTATTACGAGTTTAAACACCCTAATCACCTGACCATGTGGGGCCCAGACTAGAAGGAAAGCAGTTAGTCAAAACTACTCAGCACTACTTCTTGGACTACTTTTTTTATCTAAAGACTAATTGGATTGAACGTAACATTTTAAAGTCTCCGTGGTTGTAAGGGCATGTTCCGTGACGGAAGCTCGAATCATCGATCCGGAGATTGTGACTCGACTGGCCTAATCATCATGCCCCATACCCCCATCCTATAACATAAAAATATATATAGAAGACGAAAGTGGCTTCAAAGCTAAAGTCATTTGCTCCCTGTATTGTTATCGTACATTGTGTACGTGTTCTTACTAAGCACCAAATCTTTAAATATATCAAATTTAATTACATAGTGCCATTAACATAAGTAAAAAAATCATGCATACGAATATTTCAATAAAACAGTGAATCAATTTGTTGGAATTCTCATCTATTCAGACAATCCCACAGTCGATCTCAAAACAGTGTAATAATTTAATAATTATAACCACTTATGCGAAATATGTATTTATTTTAATAATAAAATGACTTCAGTTTATTGAATTAGTTATTAATTCAATACAAACACCACAATACGTATTTAACTTGTATACGGACGTGATCGCCGATCCCAAACACTGTATAGACGTGCTGTAATAATAACAATAACTGGTTAAATCCAAGTATTAACACCCAAATACGTTAACAAGTAAAACGTGATATTTTACTTAAGTACACATTTTAGTTTAAAAAATACGAAAATAAAATAGAACATACACATTTGATAAACTGAACCATGGATAATACAAATAAAAAATCCGATTATTTCCATTAAACCCATTAACTACAGTGAGTACAGATATATTCCTTGTTCTTCCTAGGGAAGTCCGTTTCCGCTGATTGTTTATCCGCCTGGAAAAAGGCACTCTGGTCTATATCACTGTTGTTCCTTTTGTTCAAGTGGAGGTTCACGAGACGCCCGTTGTGCTTGTAACGGGAAAATCCCAGGTATGTTGGGTAGGAAAAAACAAAAACTCAAAGTGTACGAGATAAAAAAAAATTGTTTTGCTAACATGGAAGACAATAAGTTACGAGTTGTTTCAAGGAAGATTTCTATGTATAAATTCAGTAATGTGTTTAAAAGGAGGTAGACAGGAAGTCATGCGTAATAGTTAGTCAATATATTTGTTATAATTGGATTAGAAAATTAACTTCGGCTAATGAACAAACAAGCTGATATTGTGTTTGTTCGTTGGGAACTAAACACAATGGGCTTGCTGGGCTTTGCCCATCATGGAAATCGAAACGCCGTTTCTTGCGGTGCGAGTCCGCAGACATACCGCTGTGCCTCTGGATGCATTGTTTGTTTGTTTTTTAGTTTAATAATAATTATATGATGGTGGTTGTTTATCCACTAGATTTGTTTTATGGAAAAAGCTGCAATGTTTATCTGAAAAGTTCTGAACATTATATCCCAGTTTCACATAGCTCAAAATTATTTGTGTTTAAGTGCAGATGATTATATATGTTATATTTTAAAAAAATCATAGCTTTATCACATCATTACAAACCAAGTCCCTGCATTCGATTCTGCTCTTGTTTTCCCAAGTTGATAAGTACCTCTTTGTTTTCCAATGCCAGTAAGTACAAACGATACCCTCAATCATGCAAGTTCTAAATCCCAATCTGAACACATCTTTAAGACCTGAGCTTATGAATATCTTGTGTCAGAAAGTACTGTGCATACCTTTCTCAAAATCGATCGGTTTTCGACGGTATCACAATAACTACAAATTACCAAACAATTTATAAATTTAATTCTGATAGATTCCATTTCAACATGAATTTATACCGACTGTGGTTTGTTTTTACATGGCTTGCATATTTAGATATTCAAAGTCATTTTAATATAGCTGAGTCATATGAGTTAATAGTTGGATTTCAGGGGAATGTGTAACGGATTTAGAATTACATATTTATTTTAAGATCGACTTTGTTTAAGCTAAATTTATATTTGGAAAGTACGTAACTGATACTCTTAAACCTGTGTTGCGAAATTCTCCTCTATTCATTAGTTGTAGAAGTTTATCGAGTGTAATAATCAACAATGTATATGTGTATGTAAAAAGCCAGTATTGTTGTGCAGACTGAAATTTGTAGAAGCTTGCATCACGCTTATAAAATTAACCAACGCTATGCGCCAAGAGACAGTATATATCAAGGGTTTGCAACCTACGGCCCGCCAGCCGAAATCATCCGGCCCTAAGTCCCCAAACGAAATATCACATCCAACAAGCCCGTGGTGGCCCTAAAAATGAATTCATGTTTGTAACTTAATATGGCCCTCCATCTTCTCACAGACATGGCCTCTGGCCCCTGTGCGGTAAGAGATTGCTGACCCCTGGTATATATTATTGGTTTGCTGTATACAATTTGTATACTATATACCTCGGAAGCTATAACTGCGATAAACGCTTATTAATCGGGAAACTACAGATATTTGACCAGGATCGTTTACAGATTTCGAACATTACAAACCGTTTAACTTCAACGGATTAGCATTGGATGTTAGTATCTTTAGGAAAACATTATATAACTTTAGCTGTGAAAAATTAAGTGCAGTCAGCGAAGAGCTAGCTAGCTCCCCGTTAAGTAAATTGTGCCGACATAAACTCGAAATTAATTCACTCATCGTGATCCCAGGGAAGTTCCGAATCACATTGAAGACTCAATATTTTTTGTAAGTTTGCAAAATTTTTGTATATAACTCATTGTATGTAATAATTGTTATTACAAATTATATGGTTGCTTATGTATTAAAATACACTAGTATCAAGAAAGAATACGGTGTATAACAATCTTGCAAAACTACACAGTGGGCTGACTATCTACGCTTTGTCAACCATGAGTATATAAAACAATTTTTCTCGCATAAGCCATCAAGATTATCGCTGAATCATTAAGTGATTTAATTTCCAAAAAAGGTGTACTTCACTGACAGATGCGCATTTAAGTGCTGGCACACAGGGCACATATTCCAATTCTATTTAACAGTGCCCCGAAATCCCAGTAGGTTTCGTGTAAATTCAGAACAGAAAACCATAATTGGTGTCATACCGACAAGGCCCCAAACCTCGACAATTTTAAGCACCTAGCGACACCTCTATTATGTACGTTGTTTAACATGATGGTCATGGGCCTGAAAGATTCAGATAAGTTGAAAAGAAAGCCAAGAAGTCAGGGGAAAAATTATGAAACTTAACTCCTCCCAGAACTTGCCCAGCATAGAGATTTTAAGGCTTAAGCCCCAAGAAGCTGTCACCACTCAAACTAATTAAAACATAATTCTAGTATAATATAGTTTAGTTCACGTAACGTCTCCAAACAGATTATTTGCATTCTGAAACACGTTAGGTTCGCTGTAAGCACATACCTTTTTCCAAGACTTCACACTCAGGTAGGTAAATTGTTGGTATATTTTAACATAGTTTTGATTAGTCGCTCTGTGCTGTTTTATCTGTTAATAATTAACTAAATTAATGTATTTGAGGCGTGCCTGAAGACTGTGGATCTGTCACTAACAAATTGATAAAAACAGTGTTCAAAAAACTAGTAACTAACTTAAGCCTTTCTTTAGTGATTACGATGACTATAATTAAAGAATTTCTTAACAGCATTTATACGAGTTTTGATCATGGCCCGGCATGGCCAAGCGTGTTAAGGCGTGCAACTCGTAATCTGAGAGTCGCGGGTTCGCATCCCCGTTGCCCCAAATATGCTCGCCCTTTCAGCCGTGGGGACGTTATAACGTGACGATTAATCCCCCTATTCGTTGGTAAAAGAGTAGCCCAAGAGTTGCCGGTGGGTGGTGATGACTAGCTGCCTTTCGTCTAGTCTTACAGTACTAAATTAGGGACGGCTAGCACAGATAGCGAAATTCAAAAACAAAACAAGTTTCGATCACAGAGCAGCATAAATTTAGAAAGGAAAGATCATGTCTTGAGAATTTGCTGGATTTCTTTGAAAGTTTACGTTTACCCCGGGCTTGGGTATAAAATGGATGTGGTATAATTTAGTGTTTATAAAGCTTTTGATAAAGTGTCGTGAACGGAGATTTCTTAAGTTTGATGGTGAAAGAAATAACTAGTTCGAGAGTTGTTTGGATAGAGAAGATTAATATAAACGGTGTTAAGTTAGCGGATTAACTAGTAAAGACCGATTCAAGGTCGATTAGTATCCATATTTGCAATGGTACTTTTTTAAAGACAGAATTTCTGGAACAATAGAAAAGAATTATAACAGCCGACTCTGCAATTTACAAGCCCACTTGTTTCAAAGTTAGAACAGTACTCTAGCCGTTATTAAGAATGATCTATATTCAGTAGAAATAATTTAACAGTGTATCTTGTGTGCGTTTGTTGTTTTTGCTTTAGTTTAGTCAGGGCTAAACATTACTGGAATTTATTACATCAATAAATAAATACATATGAAACTTTTCTCGTTTTCGTCAGCGAAGTTAATAATGAAACATTCATTAAGTTTGTTAAATCTGTGGTTCACGTATTCTTAATGGGATTTTTAAATTGTACACCAAAGGTGTTAAAGTTTTGGAGAGATTTGGAGCTAATCTAACACCTGGCAGATGCCTTTTTAATAAATTATTAGATACGAGGTTGTACATACTGATTATTTATTAATTATTATATTAATATAATTAATAATTATTAAGTATTGCAAATCTGCAGAGAAAACTAGAAAAATTAATGAGGAATAATTGTGATGTGCGGACTGGTTCCTTCAAAAACCTAATTATATTTACTTTATAAATATAGATTCAATATTTTGTCTACTGTCTGGTTGCAGTATTTAAAGATATTTGTCTGAAGTACCACAGGGTGAAATAAAATGTGGTCTCAAGTTTTTATTACATAGGTAACATCCTCATGTACTTTTAATAAAATAGAATTACCAAGAAAGTCTGATATATTTAGTGTCATAGGCACATATGGGCAGGTCTGAAAAATCTGTAATTTTGCCCAGAAAAAAAAAAAAAAAAAAAATATATATATATATATATATGTGTGTGTATGTATATAATTTGTTATAAACAAAAACAAGCCCAAACAAAAAACAAAGCTGCTACACTACTAAAAAATTTCCCCAAGGTACAGGCTATAATGTGGGATATAAAATGTACCATTGTAGGTTTTGAAGGTTACTGATGTAGTGGGACCCAAATTACGGTGGGGATACACCGTCTATCAGTCTTAACCTCTTTTTTGTCAGTCTCATGTAAAGAATTATTAAATGATAAAATAATCAAAGGAATAGACAGAAATTAGGAGGGTGAGATGTGGGTATTCAAACCCACAACATTCCACATCTATATCACCCTCCTCTGCTTGCAGACAGTTGTGGGAAGGTGATTGCTTTCCAAAGTAAAGAAGAAAATAAAATAACAAATAAATAATATGGTATTACCACTTTGGAATAAGTGTGTTAAACATGTTTCTCTTAAAATTTATGAGTTATATTAATATAAAAAAAAATTCAGTTGAAAAATACTGGTGTGAAAAAAAAAAAGTTATAATTTAGTATTTCCAGACTGTAGGTTATGTGCCTATGTTAACCAATCGTTCAATGCCCATTGGTTCAGAATTATGACAGTTATTAATTTGCATATTCTAATAGTTCCTTATGTTTTTAGTCAGCTTTCTCAGCATTTTTATCTGTACTTTGTTAGCATTTTATAGCATTTATTTCTATTATCATACATTTCTAGAATGTAAATTTTGTTGGTCTGTGTATCAACATAATTTTGATTCTGTGTTTTCCAGAAAAATGATCTATCTGTACTGGTATATATAGATGGGAGGTTAATGCTTGATCTTTTATGTACATTGTTGTTGTTTTTTCTATGGGTGTTGTTATGTTTGGTATTTAATATAAGTCATTCTGATTTCTTCAACTGAACTCTATTTTGAACATTTATTGTTTTTCATATGAAGCTACACAATGGCTTATCTGCAGTCTGTTCACTGCAGATAACTGAACCCCGAATTTTAGATCTGTATCTCTGTAAACATATCCCTGATCCTCTGGGAGATTATATGTTAACATCTGTTATTTCTATTGAAGATTTTTTTTCAGTGAAGTGTCCCTCTCTCTGTTTGTTTAGAAGAACATCATTACCTGTACCACTGTTCTTCATTTGTTGGTAATATATTATTTTACCAATACAAAATTAATTGTTTGTTCATTTGTTAGTATGTTAATGTTAGAATTGGTATTTCCTATTTATTGATAAGGATGTTGTTACTTGTGATAGTATTCCTAGTTAACTTAGTTATAGGAATTCTTAGGTGTACTAATATTACATTCACTTTCGTTTTTATAAAATATTTGTGCTATATTTTTACTTGAACATATTTCAAAGTTTGTAGAATGACACTTTTCTCTATACTGTTCTTTGTCTCAAGTAAGATACATCTACTTTAGAATCCTCTTTTTCCAGGTGGCTATCAAGGGTGTGGTCATGGTCATAGTGGTCATCCTGGACATCGTCACTGGAGCTGCTGTGGAAATTTGATTGAAAACTCAGATTGCTCAAAAAGAACAACAATCTATGAATACACATTATAATATATAATTAAAACGTAAATGTGTATTAAATTATCACTTTAGAATAATAACTACTTTTTTATATGACAAAAAACATTATATTGTAATTAGTTGAATAACAGCATAATAATGTTCATATAGTAACAACATAATTGAAATATTTATGTTAATAAAATAAGAGCAAATCATACGTATAAATACTTGATAAATCTTCTTATTGCCTGTAATGAAATGTTTAAGTTTACTGAGTAAATCATTAGTTTCTCTCACAGAACAACAAAATATTAAAACAATTCTATTACCAACCAAAGTTATCCAGATAGCTTAACTGATTAACAAAAGAAATAAATAGAAGATTATTAAATTCAATTGCTTTAATGCCTCTAATTTATTTGTGTTACATTTTAAAGATAATATAAAAACAGGAAAGAAATTTAAGATATCAAAAAATACAAGGTAATCTACAGTTTTATTTCTCTAACAGGGTGACAGACTTATGGAGCGATTTGTGAATGGCAAGGGTAGAGGCCAGAATTTAACAGGAATTTAGGAGGGAAACGTATAATTACTTGAAAAATAAATCATCAATGAATGGGTGTAAAATTTTACTCTTCTCAATGTATGGTATACAAGAGCAGACTTAAAGTACCAAATGATCCCTTAACATCCATATGTCATCCAACTTACAATGCTTTACATATTATTTGTTTATGAATTCCTAATAATATTGCTGTTCTTGAAAATAAGCTGGATGACAGGTCTACCAAAGCTACTTTAGTTTCCATTTCTCTTTTAAATTCTCTACCTTTATGTTGTAATTTACATTATAGTATGTCAAAACAAAAGTCTTTGTGGACCATGTCGTGAAAATCACTCTTATTGTTTTACTATTTTTAGTCTTTTTTTTTTGTGTTACAGAATATATGCAATGATGTTGTCACTACTTGATTGTGGCACAAAACTTGCTATTATATTCTCACTGTATACACAACTGGGCTGGTGTGCTTTACAGATCTTTCTATGTGGTGTTCCTTGAAAATATTGTTTTACCTTTTAAATATGTGCTTGGGCACACCAGTCCCTCTAAGACTATTTCTCCTCATTTAATTTAACATTTTTATTAACTTCTTTATTTAGTTTGATTTCAGTTTTTTTATGTTAAATTTTGTTTCTGATACAATAATTTATTTTTTAAAGGTTCCCTCTTATACTGTGTTATCTTCAATACAGTAAATTAATTAATCGTGAATGAGTAGTTCATTCCCCTACTGAAAATTCCTCTTGGGTATACAAATTCAGCTGTATTTACAAAAATCTTAAAAGTGCCCATGGAAAAAGAAAGGTTAAATTTGAGTAACTATCTTTCAAGACTTATGTAACCAATTGGAAGAAAATGTTTATTTACATTTTAATGTTAAAAATATACATTTAATTGTAAAGCAATTATAACGTGTAATGGTATTCAAACAAAAAAAATGTGCATGTCTAATAACTATAGTTGTTTGCTCAACTACCATACACAGTACTTCTGAGTTTGGTATTGGACTAGACTGGCTTGCTCTTCCTTGGAATAGGTGCTAGAAGTATCAGTCTTGTACGGTTTTATTAAATAACTAATAATATCTTAAGAAATCAGAATGTATATATATTGTCCAGACAAATTATTGTGATAATCCACATTTAGTGGAAAAAACTTGCACATTAAGTCGTGCACTGATTTTTGTTAGGTTCCAAAAAATGGTGAAAATTTATAATAGCTATTCAAAAGAATTTATTTCAAGTGTAGGAACTGCTGTGCTATACACCTAACTAACAACTTGGAATGACATACACCTGAATTTTGCATAATCCATTTTAATTGTATTTTTGGTTAGTTTCTTAAATGCCAAAATTATATATGTGACACTAAAAGTAATATCACCATAAATTATATCTAAATGTTAAAGTTTCAACTAAAATATTTTTTCTTCCTTTAATTCTTTTTCATGAAACTGAAACTCTAGATATATCCCTTGTACTTGTTACAGAAAAAAAAAACTTGTATGTCTGAAATAACAAAAAAACCTTACTATCTAGGTTTTAAGAATTAAAGAAATATAAGTGTTCCGATCAAAGTCTAATCATCTTCAGAATTTGTTTTATAATGAAAAATATACTCCTCTTAACATTACTAACTCATGCCACTTACCTCTCTATTGAATTACGCTGTACAATGGCTAGTGAAACGTTTTTGAACATTTTCGATACGATGGAACAGCACACCACCTCCCTAAATTGTCATAGCCCACTAAAGTGGTAGTACAAGAAAAAATATTATGATTCATATGTGAATCCTATCAGTTTATTTATCTATAGCTGTTTAATTGTTTCTATTAAATCCAATGAAGGGCAAGGTGAATGTGAAGGCCTGGCACTAGTCTAGCAACCTGTGGTCAAGAAACAGTGGGCTAGTGACACTATTGACACTTTAAGTTCAGCGGTAGTCACACTTTGATCGAGTGTAAACTTATTAATGGCAAAGACACCCAACTGATGGTTGAATGCTTTGTAATCATTTCACTCTCTTTAAGTTTTGGTATCTCAGTTACGATATTTCTTGTCACTTCGGTAAGTAAATTTTAATTTATATCCTACTTTTATATTTTGTAGTGAGTACGAAAAGAAAGTGTCTAGATAAATGTAATTTGTTTGTTTGTTTTGGAATTTCGCGCACAGCTACATGAGAGCTATCTGCGTTAGCCGTCCCTAATTTAGCAGTGTAAGACTAGAGGGAAGGCAGCCAGTCATCACCACCCACCGCCAAGTCTATTTCCAACGAATAATGGGATTGACCATCACGTTATACGCCCCCACAGCTGAAAGGGCGAGCATGTTTGGTGCGACCGGGATTTGAACCCGCGACCCTCAGATCACGAGTCGAACGCCTTAACCCACCTGGCCATGCCGGGCCGCTTGTTTGTAGAAATGAAATTTTAAAGTTAATATTGGACAATATTGTGTTAGTCTACTAAATTTATTTCTTTTTATAACAGAACAGATGTTTTAACATAAAGGGGGTGAAAGTTGTTCAAAAGAGAATACTAGATGTGACTTTGGAAGCAGCCTGGTTTCAGCTGGACTGGCTCTTACCTTGTTTTTAGACACCTCAGTCTACTGAACTTATGAGCTGTAGTAGTCTTATGTCATGCAAAAGTTACTGTACATTTTTTACGACCTAAAGTCGTATGTCATTTCACTAGTTAAGTCAGAGGTTTAAGAAATTGATGGGTCAAAGACAGCGAGAATTCAGTGTTATATGATGTCAACCCAATTAATTAAGAAGATGCTTGAGATCAACCTCGTTATAATTATGACTATACTTTACCACCTAACTAGTAATTAGAACACCTGGTTGATTAATAAATCTACAACCAAGAGGAAAGTGTATTTCATGCTTTCTGAACTATTTAGTGGTAGGGCACAGTAGGATATAAACAAAACATAATATGATAGACACGTGTGGACGATAGCCGATATCATTATAGGTAATGTCTAGAATATTAACAGTGTTTCGTAGTAGGATGTCTACAAGACATTTTTTGATAGACTCGTGATCGTAAAACAGCTGATGTTACTAATGTCTGGAACATTAATAACCGGAATGATTAGAAATTGTTGCTAGTTTGTGATGCATCTGTAAGTTATTTTCTGAGTACTGGCAGAACCTCATACTGAATATTGATACAAGTTTATGTGAAAAAGATCTTTAGAATACTAGTAAGTAACCAAGTGAAAATTTAGGTACTGTTCGTACACTATACTATATCTTTTGATACGTGCATCATCACTGAAAAGTTGTTTCAATAGATATTTGTTTTTTCCATGATGTCAATTAAAACGGATTAGTCAACTATTGATGACAACATGGCGTTGTAATACATCCATTGCTAGCATTAATCCTTTCAAAAACAGTAGTTTTGATTTCTGTTGATCTTCGCGTTTGGACTAAGTACATATATCCAAATGTTTTCACTAATGCTGTAGTTGATAACTAAAATACAAAAACAGGTTGACTGATTTTTTATTAAAACTTTTAGTTCAGGGAAATTGATTGTTGTTCCAGTTACATATTTTATGAAGCTAAGATTTAAGCTGGTAAACAACTTTTACCATTTTTAGCCTAAATCCAGTAATATCTCACGGCAGCTAAGTCACTCCTACTAATGTATCTTAACCATTTTGCTAAAAATGTCGTTTGCAGGAGAATACTCAATAGATGAAACTTTGCGATCTTTATGAGCAAGAAAGTGAGAAAAGTATATTTAATTAGTTGTACTCATCATTAGATTAATTGTTAGTTTCACTCTAAATGGGAACTTGCTCTTATTGGAAGTTGATATTAAGTACACTCACATACATGTACACGTGTGGCTTATCTTATTTTTCGCTTGTAACTGTTTTAATAATCTATTCAGTTGATTGATATCCGAAGCACTGGCTTTTGATTCGTTGAAGTCTATTCTCTTGGTGTGGTTGTCACGCATTACTAACTTATTATTAACCACGGTATACTTCAATGCCTATTTATTACATGTTATCTACGTTCAAATATCCTGATGTAATGCAATAGCTCTAGCTATAAGTGATAATCTATTCAAATACAATAAGCAGAAAGGGTGGGAATTTTCTGTGTTTAATGCGATCAGTTCATCTCTTTATGCTAATAAGAACCAGAATCCCTATTTTTGAACACCTTTCAAAGTTTTGGAATTGTTTTATAGACCAGGTTAAGCATTGTTTTTAAATGTGTGGGGATTTTTAGGTCTTAACATGATTATCAAACTATTGATGAAAGCAACGATTTTAAAAGAAAACATCAACGATTTCTGGATTTTCTAATTCTCAGCTAATTACAAGCTTTCTAAGGATTTAGTTTTAAATCACTTAAAGCATTTCTCAAAATTAGTAGGTTTATTTACAGAGTTAAACTTTATCATCATATTGTATATGTAACTGAAAACACCAGGTTTTTGTAGAAGAGTATCAGAAAGTACTAGGCTTACCATATGCAGTTTCTAGACTTTTGTTTTAATTTTAGGCACATCAAGCCACGTTAAGTATTTTTAGGATGTCACCTGTAAGAGACAGAAGTGAGATTAAAACAAAAATTAATGAACAACAAGTGAAAGATGGGGAAGAGATTTTAAATAAGACTACAAAAACCCCCTCTAATGGCACAGCGGTATGTCTGCAGACTTATAATGCTAGAACCCGGTTTTGATACCTGTGGTGGGCAGATCACAGATAGCCCTTTGTGTAGCTTTGTGGAAAATAACAGACAAACAATTAGACTACAAAAGGTTATTGCAGAGTCTGGTCTGAAATTTAGAGGAATTAGTAAGCAAGAAAGTGTTAGGTATTTATGATAGTGTTTGAAGAGAAATACATAATATAACGTATGGCCTGAAGAAATTGAGGTTCATGATTCAGCCACCAGGAAAAGTAGGTTCTGAATTTGTGCAAACACAATGGATTTTATTAATGTTAATAAATCCAAGCTTCGAAATGCAATATGTGTTGGAAGGAAACAAGTCATAAATTACAGTTCTGTATTTAGACCTAAATCCTTAAAATTGCGCAAAGTTACACACAAGCTATTTGTCTTCCCCCTTTTAGCAGCGATAGATGAAAAGCAGCACCTACCTCATACTCCTGGTCTACTCTTTTGCCAACGAATACTGGGATTAGCCGTCACTTATAACGCCCCAACGGCAGAAAGGGGGAAATGTTCGATGTGACGCGGATTCGAACCCGCAACCACGAAACCGATCATGTCGGACACCGAGATAAAACACTAGTGATGAAAAAGCTATCCAGTTCCAAAAAGTCATTGCCCAATAACCCACTTAAGAAACATCAGAGTTACACACACGTGATAGAAACTCAAAGAACAATTCGAAAATTTTAAGCACGTCGTCAGTGGTCCACCGTGGGCAAGAAGAACAGTTTGTTTTTTTGAATTCCGCACAAAGCTACTCGAGGGCTATCTACGCTAGTCGTCACTAATTTAGTAGTGTAAGACTAGAGGGAAGGCAGCTAGACACCACCACTCACCGCCAACTCTTGGGCTACTCTTTTACCAACAAATAGTGGGATTGACCGTCACGTTATAATGCCCCCATGGCTGAAAGGGCAGACATGTTTGGTACGATCGGAATTCGAGCCCTCGACCCTCGGATTACGAGTCGAACGCCTTAACATGCTTGGCCATGCCGGGCCCAAGAAGAACAGAATTGTTCGACATCCCAAACGATGAAATCCAATAAACGAAAACAAAACAAAACAAAACAAGCTGTATATGTATTATATGATGAATTTTACAAAGGTAATTCTGCTTATACTGAAAACTTAAATTTTAATGCATCGAGCTTATTTCGTATCTCTACACTAATACAGATTGCTTTTGAAATGCATTTGATGAGTTTAAGACGAGATAAGCCCCTCAGTGACTCAACGGTTTGTCTGCGAACTTACAACAATAGAAACCGGGTTTTGATACCCGTGGTAAGCAGATCACAGAAATTTCAGAGCTCCGTGCAATTGAAAACGGGGATTTTTTTATACCTGGTACTGATATTGATAAAGTTAATGTTTCAACAAGGTTCAATACTATTCTTAAAGTATTATTAAGTACTTAAAATGATATTCTACGCTATTCTAAAACATCAAATACTAAAATTTCTGATCTTAATGATATTGAACCCAGTGAGTTTCCGAGGAATGATCCACATGATAACGAAAGAGTTAAGGGACCACTACTGAATTTGTAAAAACTTTACGTAAAATATAATAAAGACAGATTTTCACTAGGAAATCAGGTTTACGTTTGTTTCTTTTCTCTTGTTTTCCATCATCAAAAATCAACATCATAATTCTGGGAAATAAAGCAAAACATAGAAAACAAAAATGCAGATTTTTAAATTAGACTTCTAATATTGCAAATTGGATCGATGGTATATGCAGTGCTGCTTTGTAGTATGCTACGTTGTAAGATAATGTTGTATGAAACAGTTACTATACCATATTTCTGTACATACGGTTCTGTAGCTAGCTTGTTATAATGTAGTGACATCTTTGGATATATGATATTCAACACATTCTACAATTACTAAATACTTACACCCCCATTACTTAATGATAAGTCTGATGTTTTTTTCTAATGCTAAAAATCGGTTTCGATAAACGCAGTGAGCAGAGCACATTATGTAGTCTTGTGCTTAACATTCCTTCAGTGCTCTAAAACAACTTAACCAGTGTGTTTAAAAAATGTATAACTTTTGTTTTTAAAAATATAATTTTTCTCATATGACATGTTAACGTGTGTGTGTTTTCTTATAGCAAAGCCTCATCGGGCTATCTTCTGAGTCCACCGAGGGAAATCAAACCCCTGATTTTAGCATTGTAGATCCGAAAACTTACCGCTGTACCAGCGAGGTACTCGCATGTTAATGTGTAGATGTTTATCAAAGTGCTGGTGTCGTTTCAAACTTAGCACAATTTGTTTGTTTTTGTTTTTTAATTTCGCGCAAAGCTACACGAGAGCTATCTGCACTAGCCGTCCCTAATTTAGCAGTATAAGACTAGAGAGAAGGCACCGCCAACTGTTGGATTATTTTACCAAAGAATAGCAGATTGACTGTTATATTATAACACGCCCACGGCTGAAAGGGCGAGCATGTTTGGTGTGAAGGGGATTTGAATCCGCGACCCTCAGATTACAGATCAAGCGCCTTAACCACCTGGCCATGTCATGCAAAATAACACAAAGTTACGCGATGGCTATCTGTGTTTTGCCCACCGTGGGTATCGAAACCCTGTTTTAGAGTTGCAAGTCCACACACATACCGCTTCTGCAATGTGGAGTTCTTTACTATTTATATACTGTTCACCTTTAAAAGCACTACTGAATATAATATTTTTTTTCACAATACATTACTAACTGTTGTTGTTTTCGTCCAGTATGGACGTTATGGTTGTTTTCTTTTGAATTTTGTTAAGAAGATGATCTAGGAAGGTTGAAACATTTTTCGCTCCTTACTATTAAGCTGTTCTGAAGTGCATTTGTACCTGCACGCATTTATAACTACCAACAGAAAAATCTAAATCAATTAAGCCTTCTAGCAGCAACAGTATCACAAATAAATAGAAACACTTGGAAGACTCCAATAAGATAACGTGAATAATATTACTTAAGCCTAGCACAACAGTCAAACAGCGTAGGTAACGTATGATGCGTACAAAGTTACATAACAAACTTCTCATAATTATTACTTTTATAGTATTAACTTTTAACGCTCTGGTTATGAAAACTAAATAATTATTAAGTATAAAATCACTAAATAAACTAAATAATAACTATTAAGTGAAGCAGTCTTGAATATACAACTCTGACACTTTGTTCAACTACCAAAGCAGTCACGTTGCTCCTCCTTTTTTTCTCAGATAAAGAGATGTCTTTCAATGAAGTACTCTTGCTGTCTTATGACTCGACCTTTATTACATTTTATACCGGACTCACTCATGCTAAACAAGGTTCGTCAGTGACATGGTTTTAGTTTGTCACTTTGTTAAAGTGAATTCGAAATTTAGCAATTCCATAAAAAATATGCTAAGTAACAGTTTAGCCAGTGCTGAGTTACTTCGATAGTCTAAGCATATGTCACAGCACACTAAGTCTTAACGCTTGAACTTTTGTTTCTAAATTAATTCTACATTCTAAGATCTCTTTGTCATGGCCACACACAGTTGCCAATATGGAGGTTCGTGTATGTCAGCTAATGTAAATCTCAACCACCGTAAAGTCCTGTGGAAATCTCTGTGCACCGACTGCAAATCAAATGTATGATTAACAGTCACTGCTGCTGCTGTTTCCAGTTACACTGTGTTCAAAATGTGGGTCTTCAGTTAAAAGACAAGTTTACATCATTAGCCAAGGCAGTTTGTCTGTTTCGTTCTTGCTGGTCTTATCTATGATCAATAAAAAAAAAGTCGTATCCCTGCAATGTTTTATCCAACATGCAATAATCGCTTCCAAGTTTTAAATTTCACCAGCCATATAAGAGAAACATAATCTAAATGAATAGTGAATTTATGCAATACACATAATGACAGTAGCACTAGAAAAAATGCTGCATTTACGTGAAGTTCTTTCAAACAGTAACCGAATTATAAGTTGTTGATATATGGTTCTTGCAGGCAATTGTATCCCTCCATAATAATACTGGAATCTGTTTCCAGGGCAAATGGACAGTGAAATCTTGAGAATGCTAACACTAGAACTTAAAATGAAGTTTGTGTTTTAAGTTCAGTAGTCAGTTCAGACAATGGTGCAGTTATCTTGGAGAAATTGACCAAAATGTCAATATGAGTACACAAAGCTTAGAAAATGGTAAAGTATTTTAACCCTGGTAAGGACCAGTTTCTAACTACCATAACGTTTGCAGGATCAGTAAGCACAGCATTTACTTACAGAATGTGTTTCATACGTGCACACATTCCTGGATTCATTATCAAATCTATCTTTCTGTGTAATGAGAAATTGGTTCCAGGTTTTTAAAAACAGACTGGAATGTGCAATCAAACATCAAGATATACATAAATTAAAGCATCTCTTCCAGTGGATTCTTCTGAAAGAAAGTATATGTTACTGCAGCAAAGAACAAGAACAATTACGGATAAAACACCAAAATAATCTTCATACTTTAGAAGAATATTTAAAGACTGATGGAGTGTAGAAAAATCCAGGTTAGAAAAAGTGCATCAGGATGAAATTAACCACCTTGAGAAAAGTTTTCAGCAGCAATTAGAAGAAATTCAACAAAATCACCAAGAAGAGTTGAAAAATTTAGAAAAGACATCCAAGCAAGAAGTGAACAGCTTGCAAGAGCTTCTTAGAAGCAGTAAGTTATTTATATGTGTGTTAAACATCTTATAAATAGTGGAAGTCTTGTTGAAAACAAAACACCTGTCTTTGGAATACTAACTTTACTCTTGTCAGTTGTACATGATGAAGGTTAAACAATTCTCTTAAATGTTAATCTTCTGCAAATTTCAATGTTTTCAGGCTATCCATAAACCAGAGAAAATGTTGTTATTAACAACTGTATTATTTGTACAGCAGTTTCACCCTTGTGAATTAAAATATAGAATGTCCAGCTGCTTTACCTTGTACCTGTAAATTTGCACATGTGTATATTACAGAATGAATTACAATCCATAATCTGAAAAAGATTAAAATGAGTGAAAATACTAGTAAGTTTAAAAACCTAATATTTGCAGTTATTTTAAGCAATTTTGGTTACAAATGTGCATATAGTAGATAGAATCTGATAGTATCAATATGTCCTATTCTAGTACGGTGGTAAGTCTATGGATTTACAATGCTGAAATCATGGGTTTGATTCTGCTCAGTGGACCCAGCTGATAGCTCAATGTGACTTTGCTATAACAAAAATATACATACAGTATCAGTATAGTTTTAATATCAAAGAAACACAGTCAAATAAGTGAGAATAGGAGGACCATTAAGGATATGGTAACCACAAAACACTGACCAGTGAGTCCAACAACTTTAACAGTTAGCAACCTTTATTTCTTTCTTCCCAGTCAGGAATGATCTGTTACACTACAACCTAAACCTCATTTGCTTTGACTGTTACTTTCCCTTTGAATTTCATTCTCAGGTTTGTTTCTTTCCATCTCTTTTTGCCTGCATTCCTTCTTTTTTTGTGTTTTCATTTTCTGATCCATTATTTTTGGGTTTATCTTTTCTTCTTGGTTGTTGTTAGTTTTATACTGTTTGCTTTAGCTAATAGATCCATTCTCATACCCAAATGCCTCATCCACCTCACATTTGTGACTCTGTTGTTTTGTTTTTTATACTTTCATATGTACTTTTTCTCTATTCCCTGTTATTGTTATTAATTTGGCCAGCCTGGTGATTGAGACTTTTACATCTGTTTCTAGTTCTTCATTTTCATATTTTTATCTGTACTCTTATGTATTTCCTCTTCTGTCTCCATTTTTTATCTGAGACACTTCTTAGAGCATTTATGAACATTTGTTCTCTTCTCTTTTTGGCCTCTTCCATTTCTTCTGCTCTATTACTCTATACTTCAAGTCCCCTGCTGTTGGTACTCATGGGGACAAATTATTTTGCTCTTTCCAGTATGCCTTCCTAAACATCCTTCTTGGCATGTCTTCCATTTGTTTTCTGTTCTTACTACTTCCTTATCACATTGTCATGTTCCTTACTCTCTTCAACCTAGTATCACCACCTTTATATTTGTTGGCATTGTGTGGGCCTTTGCTTACCATATTCATAGCCCTGGAATTGGTATTCCCTGTTCAGACTATTTCCTTTTGTTAGTTGACTCTTTCCTTTTCTTTAATACAGAAACTTGGAGTCCGTCAGAGCTGTCATTATCAAGATTAATGCTATCACCACACAATTTCTTCCCACTGTTCCAAAGAGCACTATGTCCATGACTTCCACATCTCAAGCTGGTCAGTGAACATGAGGTTTCTTGAGAAGCAGCTTTAGACTGCCCTCGGTTAATTGTTGAAGTTGGCCACAGTGAACAGTTTTACCTTTCCTTTTCCAAAACTGTTTACATATATTTTAGCAATCAGGATTCCTTTCACCATCTGGGGATTTGGCAATGATGGGGGGCTTAACTCACTTCTCCAGTCGAGAGTTTGTCCCCTGAACCTCTTCTTCACCAACACTATTTTTATCTCTCTCTACAGTATGATGCCATGCTTTGAAGAAGACTGCTAGAACAAAAGCAACTTGATGGTTTTGTGGATCTATAAAGAAGTCTGAGATCTCCTTCTGAAAGACACAGTTAAAATTTTTATCATATTTTTCCAGGTTTTTCTTTTAACTATCTATAGTTAAAAAAAAATGTGAAATTAGAAACCTATCACCAACTTGTCTTCTCTCAATCTTTACCAGGTTAAGCCTCATTTCAAAATGGAAAAGCATTCGGTGTTTATCCTCATATTCCTATTCAACCATCATCTTGAATGATTTTTCATTTTTGTATTGGTTAATTATCTTTCTCCTTGTCATGGCCTCAACTCCAAATGTTTATTGAGTTGTCAAAATATTTGCTGAACTTCTCCAGTACCTTAACTTTAAATATCACTTTAACAAGGATGAATGACTTATTCTACCTCTTGCTTCTTTTAAGTCTCTAAAACAGTCATTTCACCACTCACATGGCTATATTTCTTGAGTTAGTTCTTTTAGTTCTAACAGTTTTTGATCCTCACATCTTAGATCATGAATCAACACAGTTCAAGGAACATTTTAGTTATATTTTATGATGTTGAAGCCTTGGAATCTCTTCTGTCTTCCTCACCTATTTGCAAAGATATCTTTCCTGCATTGGGAATAATTTTCTCACTGCTTGAAGTCATTCCTTTGTGATGCACTTACGTGCATCACTTCCAGTGGGATTTGCTTCTCAGTGGTGTTTGAATTCATAACAATCATCATGACAGTAGAATACCCTTTTTTCTTCTTCCTTTTGACTTTCATGTTGAGAAATCAACACTGTTCTGGTTCATGAAAGGTTTCAAGTAGCAATCTCTCACATGAATGTGTCAGAAAGTTGAGCTGTTCAATGTATTTATTTTGAGTTTCTTTTCTTTCTTCAACATCATTGTGTAATTGTTCATACAGAAAACTCTTTTTGTGGTATCGTAACTTATATCAGTAATCAAAGAACTAATTTTGTTTGTAACTTGTGTTTTTTGTAACTTTTGTCTACTTCTTCTGGTGTTAAACTCCCATGATCATTACCTTTTTTTCACACTGAACTTTTCACTCTTTGCTTTTTTCAGTGAATGGTCAAATCTCTGGTCGTTCAGTAATCAGTACTGTTACTATATTGACCAATCATCTTCTTCCATTCTTCTGGTTTCCAGCTTCAGATTCCAAATTCTCTGGCAGTTGTGAATGTTGAAGATCCTTATATACGACTTTCCTATTGTATATATGTTAAAAAGTAAATGAAGGTTAGGTAGTAGTCTGCTGAGAAAATACACTTTCAGAGTGTCCTCATTTGGTTCACTCTCTTATGCTGGTTCTGCTTTGCTTATTTTTCTGTCTACAAACCCAACTTTTTGATGATCCAGTGATTCTTCTAATTCTCTCTCTGGTTCCTTTTTCCATCTCAGTGTGGGTATTTTGGCTTTTCATATTTCAGAGGTAAGTTTGCTCATTTTCAGTTTTAAATTTTTAAAATTAAAATTAATTTTAATCAGCTAATTACCTTGAAAACGATTTCCGGGTTATGTGTCATTATGGTCAGTACTAAAAGTAGAGCAATAAAAGTGTTAAATGACATGCAGCAAAAGTGTAATAACTACTACAAAGTTGTAAAGGACTTTCTGTAGCAAAATGGTAATGATCATAACCTGCCAAGAAGACTAACAGGTAAGTATAAGAACCACTGTCAGTCACCTGAAGTTGGTCTTTCCAGTCCTGGTTCCGGGTGATGTGTCATTATGGCCAGTAGGTAAAGCAATAAGTGTTAAATGACATGCAGCAAAAGTGTAATAACAACTCGCCAGGACGACTAACGAGTAGTTCAAACAGATAGATCAAACAGCAGCATTACTCACCTAAAGTCGGCCTTTCCAGTCCTGGTGTCAAGTTATTTAATGTTCTGGTCATTTTACAATGTCAAAATGGAACTGTAAAAAGGGAACCACAATTAAAAAGATTAATAGCCATTAAAAAATTAAAAACTTTATCAAGGTGGACAGTGTCACCATCACCAATAACACTGTCCAAAGTTACAGATAAACCCTGGGAAAAAACATGTTTAAAATAGTGCCGTCTTTGAGAATTGTAACGATGGCAAGAAAGTAAAATATGGCTTATTGTGATTTGAGTGTTACATAAACTACACACTGGTGCATCAGTTCCAGATAAAAGAAAACGATGAGTTAAAAAACTGTGACCAATGCGTAGTCTAGTTAGAACTTCCTCCTTCCGAACCTTACGGAAACCAGATGGCCAAAGCCCAATATTGGGGTTTTATTTGAAAAAGCTTGTTGTCCCGTTGCTCGCTCCAAGTGGACTGCCAGCTGGCACGGAGCCAAGCCTTGATTACAAGACCATAGTCCATGTACGGAATAGGCACAGTGGTGACAGTGCCGGAGCAGATAGATATAGCTGCTGTGTCTGCAAGCTCATTCCTGCAAATACCAACATGGCCTGGTATCCAGACAAACTGGATAGAAGTAGCAGTTGATGAGAAATGGGCCAGTCGGCTTTGAATATCAGCGAGAACAGGGTGTGAGCCAACGTGTAGCGATTCCAGGGCCAGTATAAAACTAAGTGAATCAGTATAAATAGTGCAGTTGGAGTACTGCTCAGCTTCAATATAATCCAGGGCAAGAGATATGGCATACAGTTCAGCAGTGAACACAGAAGCTGTAGAGGGGATTCTGCGAGCAACCATCGAACCGTGGCAAACCATAGCAGAGACCACTGAATTACCTGATTTGGAACCATCTGTATAAATGGGAACGGAATGATCGTTTGAAAGATGTTCAATAAATAAAAGATGGTACTTCCAATCTGGAGTATCTGCCTTTTTCAGATGACTGAAAGAAAGGTCACGTTTGGGGGCTGTAATAAGCCATGGTGGGATGGGCTGACCTGTGGAATCTGCAATGTTATCCAAGGACAGACCCAATTCATCCAATTGTGACTGCATTCGAAGACCAAACGGAGTAATGGCAGATCATCTGTTCTCAAAAAGTACGGCCCACTGAAGAAGGAAAACACATCCCCAGGTGGGATGCTTTGGTAAGGAACGAAGTTTTGAAGAATATAGTAAGGATAGTTGCAAATGGCAAAGGTGCAGAGAAGGTTCATGAGATTCAACGTATAAGCTTTGAACTGGAGAGGTGCGAAAAGCCCCAGTGCAGAATCAAAGTCCTTGGTGATGTATGGGGTCCAGCATCTTTAAGGCTGAGAGTCTGGCAGAGTCATAGACCATTGATCCATAGTCGAGTTTTGATCGAATAACAGCACGATATACCTTTAACATAGAACATCAATCTGCTCCCCAACTGGTAGTAGAGAGGACACGGAGAATGTTCAGTGCTCTTGTGCATTTGACCCGAAGCTGCTTTAAGTGTGGTAAAAATGTCAGCTTATGGTCAAAGATAAGCCCCAAGAACTTGGTCTCAGGAACCATTGGCAGCAAAACTTCACCGATATGAAGTTCAGGATCAGGATGAATACCCTGTTGGCAACAAAAGTGCATGCAAGCGGTTTTAGAGAGAGAGAAATTAAAGCCGCTCGCCATAGTCCACTTCAGAACACGATTGAGGGCAGTTTGTAGTTACCGCTCAACTTATCTCATGTTCGACGACTGACATGATATGTGAAAGTCTTCGACATACAGCCCATTCGCAATAGTGAGAGGGAGTTGTTCAGTGATGGCATTTATCTTTATACTGAAAAGTGTGACACTCAAAACACAGCCCTGAGGGACTCCAAGTTCCTGCACAAAAAAACCGGAAAGTGTCAAACCCACATGAACTTGGAATCTTCTGTCCAATAAAAATTTTTTAATAACTAATAAGTAAATGGCCACGTCACCCATATGTATGGAGGTCTCGCAAAACGCCAAACCTCCATGTTGTGTTATAAGCCTATTCTATGTCAAAGAATACTGATACAAGATGTTGGCATTTGAGAAAGGCTTCTCTGATGGATGTTTCAAGTCGAATTAGGTGGTCTGTGGTGGAGGGCTGTCGTCCCACACTGGATGGGCGAGAGGAAGTTGATTCGAGGAACCAAACAAGACGAGCATTAACCATCCTTTCTAAAGTCTTACAGAGACAGCTCGTCAAAGCAATTGGACAGTAGTTTGAAGGAATCTTGGGATCTTTCCCTGGCTTAGAAAAGGTAAAATAATAGCCTGGTGCCAGGCATCAGGAAAAACATTTTCCTGCCAGATCCGGTTAAAGACAATTAGAAGGACATCAAGAGAAGCAGCAGATAGATGGTGCAGCATGTCATAGTGTATATCATCAGGTTCAACAGATGTACTGCCAGACCGATGAAGGGCCATTTTCAGTTCCACCAGTGTAAAGGGACAATTATAGTCAAAGAGGCAGTCAGTTCGAAAGGAAAGAGGGGAACGCTCTGCCAGAGTCTTGATGGCCAAGAAGGTGGAGGAACAAGCAGAAGTGCTATATACCCGGCAAAAGCCTAGAGTATCAGCAATGCTCCGGACATCAGCCACCTCCTGACCATCAGAGAGAAAGATCGAGAAAGGGGCAGAATTGTAGTGCCCACTGACCTTTCGAATCCTGTCCCATACGACCTTGGAACTGGTGGTAGAAGATATGCTAGTTGTGAACTTAATCCAAGATTCCATCTTGCTTTCACGTCTTACCCACCTAGCATGTGCACGGGCCCATTGGAATGTGACGTGGTTTGAAAGTGTGGGATATCTACGAAAAGTATCCCAGGCCCGTTTCTGAGCCTTCCGTGCTAAGTGGCAAGCAGGATTCCACCACGGACGAGGATATCGTGGAAAACGTGTTGAGGTTTTAGGAATACACTAAGTAGCTGCTTGTATAATACAGCCAGTTACCACTACCACACAGTCGTCTATTGATGGCAGGATCAAGTTCTGCGAGAGCAGTGAAAGTGGACCAGTCTGCCTGATCCAGCTTCCAACGGGGCACGCGGGTAGGGTGGCATCGACCACAGCCAGTCTCTCTCAAAAGTATAGGAAAATGATCACTGCCCAGTGGATTATTGTCAACCCTCCATGAAAAATTGGAGAATAATGAAGGGGAGCAAACTGAAAGATCAATAG
Organism: Tachypleus tridentatus; assembly: GCF_004210375.1. Lineage (NCBI taxonomy): Eukaryota > Metazoa > Arthropoda > Merostomata > Xiphosura > Limulidae > Tachypleus > Tachypleus tridentatus. Next base: position 35,234,958 of record NC_134830.1, read on the forward strand.
AGGTAAAGGACTGACTAGGTGCATGAAAATAAGTGGAAGAACCAGTATTGAAAAGAAAAAGATTGTGATCAGAGAGCATACGCTCTACAGAGCGACCCCTCTCATCAATAACAGCACTTCCCCAGAGGGGATGATGTCCATTAAAGTCCCCCAGGAGTAGAGAGGGAGACGGCAACTGTTCAACGAGAGCATCAAGGTCTGATTGATCATATGTCTCACCAGGGGACAGGTAGAGAGAACAAACAGTGATGGTATGACCCAAGGAAACACAAATGGCTATGGCCTCCAAGGGTGTGTTGAGTGACAAGGACAAGGTGGGCACATGCTGATCAACCAATAGTGTCACCCCTCCATGTACTCGTCCATCACACAGCCTGTCATTTCAGTACAGAGAAAAATGCCGAATGGTGACTGTATCAGCAGGTTTTAGAAATGTTTCTTGTAAGGAAAGACATAAAGGATGGTAGGAAGCAATCAGTGTTTTGATATCATCCAGATTAGAATGTAAACCTCGACAGTTCCATTGTATCAAGGTGGCCATTTTTAATGAAGGGTAGGCGAAGTGGCTGGAGAACCCTTCTGTTTACGACCATGTCTTTTTTCCTTACTGTCCTTAGTCAGAGGAGGTCTATCAACCTCCATGGATCCTGCCCTTGGTCAATTGGGCAGGTCTTTGTTATTGGAAGGGGATTCCAGTGACTGAGGACGCAAACGAATAATTGTTTTGCCTCTAGGGGTGGAAGAAAAAGAAGTATTAGAAAAAATGTCTGTATTTGAAACTGAAGGATGTGGATCTTGAGGTTTGTTGGAATATATGAAAGGAACAGAGATGGGTGTGGAAGTCGATTCATCAACCTTTTTAATCACGGAGGTCAAAAGGCTTTTCATTTGTTTTGAAAACGATTCTCTTGGAGGCACAGAGAGATCTGTCTGCACTCCCACTGCAGTTGTGGAACGAAGTGCAGCAGCATATGTCCGAGATGGAGTGGCAAACAGCAATTTCCGAGCCTCAGGATAACTAATGTTATGAGTTGTTTTCAAATGTTGCACCTCTTTTTTCCTCCAACCATTTTGGACATGAACGAAAGTAGGAAGGGTGAGAACCATTGCAGTTGATGCAATGTGGGTCCATGTCACAGTCATAGGTATTGTGGTCCTTGCCACCACAACGAGCACATGTCAGGGAACCACGACATGATGTCTTTGAGTGGCCAAACCTCTGACATTGCAAACATCAGAGAGGGTTTGGGATGTATGGCCGTACCCTGCAAATTAGATAACCTGCCTTGATGGTGGCAGGTGCACGTGATGATGTAAATGTCAAAACAAGGGTATTTGTTGGTAGTGTAACTCCACCTTTGCGAATGGAGATGCGTCTCACTGCAGAAACTCCTTGAGTGGAGAGACCAGCGAGAATCTCTGACTCGGGGACGTTCTTCAAATCCCTCTCAACAATAACTCCTCGTGATGAATTCAATGTAGCATGAGGGGAGACCTTAATAGGTACATCCTCAATTGCCATTGAATTCAAGAGGAGTTGATTGTGGTGGGTTGTGGATGTTTCAACTAATATGTCTCCAGATCGAAGCTTCTTTACTGACTTTGGAGAGCCAGCAAGACCCTCTAGTCCCTTCTGAATAAAAAACGGGGACAATTGCCCTTAAGGTTTTTCTGAAAGAGAATGTAATATAAGAAAATGGGGTACAGGTGTTACAGATGTTGAAGATTGCTGCTCAGAGTCTTCAAGACGTGATCACTTACTTATTGACTGTTTTTTCACTATTTTATTTAAATTTTTTGTTGGAGGATCCATAGGAAAAAAGAAAAATTTCGGTACCCATTGACCCCACCCACCATGAAGCCCTGCAAGGGGATGCACAACAATGTCATGCAAGAACATTGCAGCAACGCCAGGGTTTCGTGAGCTCTATACCCAAACACCAGCATCAGACACAATGTCCACAACACCCGTTGAGAACTTCCAACACTGGTACTTGGTTGACTCTAGCCCAAGTGGACCAGCCGAATGACCCAAGGGGGGCCACCCAAAGGCTGCTACAGGAATTCAAGGCCAAAGTGGTGTGTTAGGGTTGGACCCCTCAAACACTAGGATCCTCTCCTTCCCTTCACAGGTCGCCACGCACGGCAAACACGTGGGTGGATGTTTAGATCCCAGAGAAGGTAACCAAACAGAAGAGAACCTTCCCTGGGAGGTCCCCTCACCACGTATAGGAATCCACACCGAGGGGATCAGGAAGGGACCTTAGTGTCTTGTTTGTATTGTGATTAAATTGTATAGTAGAAAACATACCAAAATATATGTCTGATTACTGTTTGAGTACTGCCTTAAATACACAGACAAGATTTACTGGAAAATAGGTAGAAGTTTGGTTAAAAACAATGAACATAACATTCTCACAACTTTAAGTACTTATAAATGTGGTTTGTTTTAAGACAAATAATTTCTTCTCTTTATAATAGTAAAAAATATATTCTGTACATTGTCTTTTTTATTTTTTATCAAAATGAGGTTCATAACTTTTTGTTCTTGTGCCCAGAGATTTATTCTGTCCAATAAAATGTTTTTTGTTTCTAATTAAATAAAAAATGTATTTACATGAGGCATAAAGTTTTTTGATATATTAGTGTGTGTTTTTAGAACTTAATAGAACTACACTATACATAGCTTAATCTATTATAAATCTAATCAAATTCATTATTAAAGTATAAAATCTGGTGACTGGTTTTCAAGAGTATCTGGTATTTATCTTCAGATCTTTATTTTTAGGAAACTTCTAGATAGACCTTGGCAAAGTTTAAAACGTACTTGTTCTTGTGGCACATAAATGTATGGACACTGTTTTCCCTGTTGGACTTAATTGACCATAGACATTTGATTTGGTGTTATTATCAACCTGTTCACTCACCTCTTACACAAAATAAAAAACTTTGCCTTATTCAAATTTTGATTGCGTTTTCAAATATTACCAATGTTCCAAATTCGTGAAGTTTCTCTGCTTCCAACAATACCAAGATACTTCCCTCTTCTTAGTTTATGTTCAATAATCATACCACTGATGATGTGATTTTCATGCCTGATCTGTAGTTTCACAGACTTTGGAATGTCAGGGATCAACCAACAAATTAGAGTTGTCATGATGAATACAAGACACTAAAAAAAAGTAAAAACATGATAAGTTTCACTGGAGCAATTTTTAAAACATAATCTTTTTACATAACACTGTTTAACCAGTACAGATTATAAAACTTTATAAACAAAGATTAAACTATGAATATTTCTTAAATTACAAATGAGCACATACAGTCATTCAAAACAGTATCACTACTACACAATTAGAAAAACATTATACTGGATGAATAGAAGTCATAAAATATCTAACACTTTTAGAATTGGGGAATAAAAAAGGATAGTTTTATAACAAAAATGGTTAATCTATCCATTTTGTGAAGGATAACTTAGTAAATGTTACTGAAACTTTTAAAAACATTCTAGGATTGTCCTGGCTGTATTAAAATGTATTACCCATTATAGCCTATTTATGTTGTTTCATTAAAAATACTGAACATAGTTATAATGTTTATATATTTTCAGTCGCAGTAAATGTTAAACAGTTTCCAGCTCCCTTGAACTTAATTTAATACAGCATTTCTCAACTGGTTCTATGGGTTTATGTACATCAAAACATATGTTTAGCTTCCTCAAAAAATTTAAATTACAGATAAAAGGTGATTTAATAGAAGCTATTCACACTTTATATTTGTTTTGGAAACTTTGGTTAAATAAAGTCTCAGGTTAGTTCTACAATTAGCATTTAAAAATATTCTATCTTTTGAAGAAAGAAGGTTGTGTGTCCTAAAGTGAAAGCTACTGTAAATTGATTTATTTTAATATAAACTAAAATGAACTGTAAATGTAATTACGTTTAATCAAAAATAAGATCTATAATTTGAAAAACTGTTTCCAATCACAAAAAGAAAAACGAAAACCAAGCAAGTTGTAGCAAGCTGCCAACAGATCGACTTATATTCGTATTTGTTGTTTGCTGTTGGGAGCTCTCTATGGTCTTGGTACCTGAATGAAGAAACCATGAAATAAAATGACCTTAAAACAGAAGCCAGCATTTTAAGCAACTATTTTATAGTGGATGTTTTGCACTTTATAAAATTTCAACTTTACCTTAAAACTGTTATCTGTACTCAGTCAAATTTTTTTTTTTTTAAATTAACTTTCTAACTTAAACAACTAAGCTCATTTTGTGCTTTTATATGAACAGCAATATGCAAGTTTGTTAGCTATATCTAATTGTTAGAAATAAATTCTATAGTTTCCTTCCAAAAAAGTTCCTTTGAAATCCTAATGGGTGAGAATATTTTGTTGGAATTTTGTGGCTCTGATGTCTGGGAAATTTTAATAGCTTTGTATCAGAAGAAAAGTAATAAAATCATCAAAGCATTTACTCTTCAAGTTCTGTTGTGTTTTATTTAAACAATATTTGTGTATCAATCCTGAAATACAGTCATTAAAATAGTAGTTGTAGTTGATTCAAATGTTGCTGAAGATGAAGTCAGTAAAGTTCTCCCTCTTGAAGATGTATAACTTTTTTACTGCACATAAAACACAATCCAGAAACAATCTTTCCATCTTCCTAAAAGAAAAATACATTAAAGTGTTGTTCAAATGTTACTTCTGTTAGAATAAAAAAATGAAACCAATTGTGAATATTATGAAATCTTGTGATTATTTTTCATGTTTATAGAAGGATAATAAAATTTCTGTTTCGTACTATGAATAATTATGCTATATTAAATAATGCACTTGAATAGAATTCTAAAACTACTGTAATTTCTATCTAGGTTTATAAAGAAACAAAAATCAAATTCATTACTCCTTAAAGCAACATTTTTTGTCTCAACCCATCAGGCTAGCTTCATGAAGTATTGGCTTTGACTGCCAAAACAAAAAGAAACTTTCCTGATTTATACATAGAATACACACTTTTTATTAGTTGCACAAATACAACCAATTGTCTAACAGCAATATAAAAGAGAGTTACAAATATTTCTTGAAAAACAGAAGATAATAGAAGGGTTTGTTATTTGGGTTGAAATTTTATATTCTGGGTTGTCATTATCTACTATATATGTTTCTAATTGGTTGAATAGTCTGAAACCCTCACAAGAGAAGAAAATAAAAACTTATAAATGAAAAGTCAGAGCATCACCAGATTGTGCAGAGAAGTTCAGACTGAGAACATATTTAAATATTCATTTTCTGAGTTATAAAGTATCTTTTTGTACCAAGTTTAATAATATGTATTGATTGATATAAAGTAGTTTAATTAACCCTTTACTGATCCACCCATATATCTACACATGCAAGATATCATCTACAGCATTATATTTGCACATGCCAAACATCATTTCCACCCATACATTTAACATGACAGACATCATCTGTAGCCATCTATCTATGCATGCTAGGCATCATTTCCATCCACTTACACATACCAAATATATCATGTTGCATTCAATCGCCTTGCATCTGGTTCATTGTGGTCAAAATGTTGTAACAGTGAAGGAAAATGCTTCCATGGATGATAACTTTGAAACTAACTCAATAAAATGGTTGTACCTTGCACAATTTGATATCCCATGTCAATAGGGTTAAAGTTTGAATCTATGTAAAATGGTTGTAGCTTGTGCACTTTCATATCCCATGTCAGTAGGATTAATGTTTGGATCTATGTAAATTTTGGTTGTGATTTCTGCACTTTGATATCCCATGTCAGTATGGTGAAAGAGAGACCACACTGATGTGCCATGTCAGTAGGGTTAAAGAGACACCACATTGTTTTCTATGCTCTGTTACTTCGAAACAATAATGCAAAAATTAACACCTACTTGCAGTATTCCACACTGGTGTAGGTTTCAGAAACGATATTCATATCAACAGAAAACTCACTGATATTGAAATCTGATAAAGTTCAGAATTCCATTCAGTGACCCATCTGGTGAAATGAAAACTGAACAGAATATTTCATCAACAAAACTTGAAGTAAATGTGACGATCAATGCCTAAAAAGTAAGAATATAGAATTGATACTGCAGAAAATAACATACTTTCACCTTAAATAATATACTGTAACATTATTTAGTTTGATAGTGTAAGAGCAAACCTTATGAAGTATTTCACACCATTAAGTAGATTTGACAATGTAGAAAAAAATATTCACATATGTAAACGTCATGGTACACAGTTAACTTGGTTTGACATTGTGGATAATAATAAAATTCACTGTGTTAAATGTCTATTACATCACTAACCATGCTTGATAAAACAGAAAATAATAGCATTTTTATCTTAAGGAGAGGAAATCTCAGAACAGAAGGAGATTAGCAATCTTTCAGATATTAGTGAACTATTAGAATGTGTTCTTAAAAATCAAGATGAATTCGTAGAAACAATGATTACTGAAAAGTTGGAAATAGACTTTTAAGACATTAAAAAAGAAAATGACAGACATAGTGAGAGTCATTATTATGCAATAAAACGTGATTTCTCATATACTTGGGGAAAATTTGGAACAAGAAAAATATAGACATTATAAAAGAAGAGAAGAGAATGCCTACTTTTGCAGAAGTTACAAAGATGAAAGTAAAACTGCAGAGTGAAGGGAAAACCATTACAACAAGAAGCAGAGAAAGAAACAAAAGTAGCAAAAGAAGTGTACTCACCATCATACCCAAAAAGAGTATGATATTTTTTGGAAACTAAAAGAAAAGTACAAAGTTTGGTTAAACCCAAAGAATTGAAAATAGGGGTAAATACACTGAGAACTATAGCTAAAGGTGGCATCTTGGTGGACGTACAAAAGAAAGAAGATTCATTTACTTAAATATGCACTATTAAAAGTAAAAGACTTGGAAGAAAACTTTGATGCAAATATACCTAAAAAGAGACATCGACAAATTACTATATGTAACGTAGGTGAGGATATGTGGGATCAAGAATTTGGTATTAAGGAACAAAATTCAGAAATATTTGAATGATGAAATTATTGTTAATAAGAAATTTAAAACATTCACAGGTTTCAATTATTTTGTTACAATTGAACCACGAAAATATAAAAAATTGTTAGAAGTTAATACAATTAAATTGGGGAAGATTTTGGATATAAACAAACATATTGGTGGAACACCAAGCTAAAGATCTTCAGGAGTAAAGTGAGAGCTTTAAGGAGAAGATTTCAAATGACTAAAAATGTTAATTTAAGACAGTATTATGAACTGGAATACAAGAAACAGCAAGCAAAATGTACAAGATTAATTATTATCACTGAGAAAGAAGCTTTAAGAAATTATATTACAAGTATTACTGGTAATAATATTTTTTGGTATACTGTATAAAACTATCATAAAAAGAAGAAATATTTACAAATTAATGAAATAAGAGATAAAGATGAGAATATCACCAAAAATAGAAATGAAGCTATAAATGAAATTCTTAATTTTCACTTTCCATGGGTGAATTATGATTAAGTGGTCTCTAGAATAGGATTTTGTGATGAAATACAGAATAATAATGATATTGATGTGAATATAAATGAAGATAATATTACAGAGTATAAAATTAACAATGTCATGAGGAGAATGGAGGATAATAAAGCTCCTGTATATGATAATTTAAAATTGCATATAATAAAAGAATAATATATTTTGCTAATAAAAATTGGTTTATCAAAATATTTAATTTTTGTTATAATTATGGTATTTTTCCGTTAGTTTGTAAAAAGGCTAAAGCAACTCTCATCCATAAAAAAAGGAAAAGATAAAATGATTCCGAGTAGTTATAGACCAATACGTCTTTTGCCAATTTGGGGTAAAATATTCAATAAAATATTGAAATATAGATTGATTTATTTTACAGAGAAATATAAATTAATTGACAATGTACAATATGATTTTAGAAGTAAGATTATGTTTATGAAAGTATAAACAATAAGTGCATTACATTATTAATTTCCTTGGATTTTAAAAATGCTTTTAACTCTGTGGATAACATGATTTTAATAAAACATTTGAATAATCTAAAAATACCCTTGAAGTTGAAAAAGTGATTATTGATTTAATTCAAAATAGAGAATTTTTATAGAAAGTATAACTAAGAAATATAATAAAAGAATTCCACAAGGATCTAGTTTGGGTCGTATACTGTGTTATCTATATATTGATGAAATGTTAAAATTAAAGAGTACAAATAATGCAAATATACAAGCATTTGCTGATAACACCATTATGTTAATGAGAGCAAAAGCTTCATACCAATTTACGTCTTTGTCTGAAGATACACTAAATAAGGTAAAAACTGGATTTTAGAAAATAAATTACAACTTAATATAGATAAATCAAATTTTATTTTAATTTATTAAGGTCAAAATATCATGCATATACCTACAATTACTATTAGTAATAAAAGAATTAAATTTAATAAAGAGTTGAAATACTCAGGTATTATAATTAATATAATGAAATTAAATGAAATTAAACTGCCCATCGCACCTAAACTTTGTAAAAAGTAAAATAGTTAATGTCATTCAAAAATTAAAGAGGATTTCAAGAGCCACTTGGGGTTTGAAACCAAAAGTTATGAAAGATATTTACATATTAAGTATCGAGAAAATTATAACATATGGATATGATATTTGGTTTGAAAATACAGAAAGAATTAAAAGTAAAATCTTACAAATTCAAAGAATAGCAATATTACCCATCAAAACACTTGTAAAACTGTAGCTAGTTTAACACTAATTACATTAACGGGTATTCCCCTGTTAGATATAAAACCAGAAGTTGGTGTTAAACTATATGAATTGTTTTTTCTTAATCAAAATATCAGTATACAAGATGAAGTACTTAATGTAGAAAATACTGAAGTTCTGACGGAGCTGAATTTCACTCCCTGGATCAACCACAGTTTTAACTGTTATTATGATGAAGATTTGAAACAATTTAGTAATAAATTTTATACAGACAGTTCAAAAATTAATAATAAAGTTTGATGTGCTTATATATATGTTTATAATGATGAAATTAAAAAGGAAAGTCTGTTTAGATTAAATGATAATACAACAGTATTTATGGTTGAATTGTTTGCAATATTTAAGACTATTGATTTCATGGTTAATAATAACATTTATCAAGCAGTGATATATTCTGATTCAAGGTCATCATTAATGGCACTTAAATAAAGTAAAAATAATAATTATTTAGTTAATAGAATTAAAGAACATATTATTTATAACAAACTTAGTATTACCTTTATTTGGGTCAAAGCCCACAGTGGGATCAATTATAATGAAATAGTAGATCTTAAAGGTAAGGAAGCAACACAGAGAATGGAAATTAATGCTAAATTTGGAAAAAGTAAAAACAAATTAAAACAAAATTAAATAAAGAATTAGTAAGTAACTGGCAACAGAGATGGGATGATGCTTCTGTTGGTAGATTCACCGATAAATATTTTAATAAAGTAAATTTTTTAGATGTAAAGGAGATTTTTATATAAATCAAATTTTAACAAATCATGGGATCTTTCAGTCAAGAATTTATGGAAAAATCTAATTCATGTCCCTGTGGAAAGATAGGAATGCAAGATCACATACTTTTATATTGTAAAAATTATGAATATATAAGAAAGAAATATTTTCCTAAAAATTATTTAAAATGGGAATTTAAGAATTTATTATTAAATGCAGGAGCAGTAAATGGTATTAAATGTATTATTACTGATATATTGGAAAAATTATGTTGCAATTAGTTTGATTTATTTATTTTGTGTTTGTTATTAAGTATGTAACAATCTTGTAAGTTGAGGAAAAAATTAGTATTATTGTTGTTATAATTATTGTAAAAGGAAAATGTTGAAATTTGTTTGATTTATTCGTTTTGTATTTGTTACTAAGTATGTAACAATTTTGTAAGTTGTAAAATAAATTTACTATTATTATTGTTATAATTATTGTAAAAGGAAAATGTTGAAATTTGTTTTATTCGTTTTGTATTTGTTACTATGTAACAATCTTGTAACTTGTAAAAAAAAGTATTATTATTATTGTTATAATTATTGTAAAAAGAAAATGTTGAAATTTGATTTGTTTTGTATTTGTTACTAAATATGTAACAATCTTGTAAGTTGTAATAAATTAGTATTATTATAATTGTTATAATTATTGTGAAAGGAAATTGTTGAAAATTTTTGTGACATTTATTGAGTTTTGTTTGTTACCAAGCTGGTAACTTATAAAATACATTGTAAATTTTGTAAAAAAATCAAAAAGAGAGAGAGAAATGCAAGAGGGTACGTTTTGGTTATTTCACTTGCAGTGTTCAAAAATCTGTTGAGGTTGATACATATTCACACAAGTTTATATTTGTTTCTATCTACTGCAGTAGAGGTTTACAAATCAGTTACCTTATAATAAGCACTTCTATACAAGTCTACAGTATTTTTAAAAGTTACGCAACCACTAGTATGTGAGCACTATACAAATTGCACACAGCAACAACATGTAGCAGTTTTTTTTAATTTATAGCATCTGAAGTACATGTACAGTTACAAGTTTCCCATCATTCTAAATATGACATTTTGTAAATAAACAATTATTTGTTCCTTAATCTCAATCACCAATGTTGTATCTGTTGTTTTATTTTTAGCATGTATGAATGAGTTTTACTCAACTCAAAGCATATTTTTTAGATTGTTTTACTCACAAAGTTTTTCTACATTTATTAAGCTTCTTAAATTAACAAGTGCAATGATTACTGGTCTACTTTAAACCTTTAAATGTTATGATTATTGCAGATTTATGCTCTAACTGCAATGAATTAAAAAAAAGCATTTACTATTTCTGTTATAAAGCAAAAGTTATCAAGAGGTAACAAATAATATGTTATAATGCGAGAAGTTAAAAATTGGAGACTAAGTTAATACTTAATGTTTTCATAAAAATGTAATTCCAATAGTATACCAAAAACAAAGTTTAAAACAGTGGACTGTTACAAAGTGTGGAAAACAGATCACTGACTGTGGCTATTCACCATTGCACTTTGCTTGCTGATGTATTTTGTTATCACATTAGCAGCATCTAATTGGCCTAGTTACTATGTTGTGTGCGTGTTTTTTTTTTACAAACCTCATAATCACATATATTACACACAAAACAAGTACAAAAATCAAATACACAGTTATATACAATTCAATGCACCTAATAAAACCTGTAATTGCTCATATCAAAGGACACACAATAACGTAACATTGTGAACAAGGATGAACAAGTTTAGTATAAAATTGCAAAAAAGAATTGAGATTATGAATAACATACTTGGAATAATCAAAACTTTTCTTTCTCAACTCACCCTTACAAAATGACAACAGATTTAAATGGATATTTTTGGCTAAACAAATTTTCCTAACAGTCATAATACAGTATTTAGCTAATGTAATCAAAAACATACACTGCAAGCTGTCATCTTTCCTCAATCCTTTTAGGAAACCCTGTACAAGAATTTACCGTTTCTGATTCATTGATACAGGTTTTTAAGTGATAAAGAAAATAGTGTCGAAACCTAATGTCCATAATGGTTGAACCACTGGACACAGGAAATATTAATGTCTCACTGTTTCAGTTTCTTTACAACAAAGTGTACATAAGCCAGTATCATGTTTTTGCATATGAACAAGTTTATTGTTCATCATTGAAACATTGTGATAAAATAAATAATCCACATCAACAAAGACAAAACCTTTAAATGGGTGATAAGTATATTTATGTGTTTTTTTCCAGTTAGTATCTCTTAAAATATCTTTCCATGCAGTAATTTCTTCAGTAGAGTGGATGGAGTTATGATATATTAACTTAATCATTTTTCTAACAGGAAGATCATTTAAGTTGATAACATTTTCACCATCTGAATCACACATCTCAAAAATAAATTTTGTTGTACCTGAAATTGTGGTAATCTCTCTTTCAACCAAGTCTTTCCATTCTTCTGGAAAAGCATCATATCATCATATAACTTTTTGTAATACTGTCTGACTTGAACAGGTATCACACTTTCTGATACATCCCGACATAACTCGATAATAGTTTTCAAGGGAAGCCAACAATGGACAAATTCGTAAGTAAAGTCCCTCAAGCGAATTAGTCCTGCACTAATAAATTTTTTTATAAAAGAACGTGCTTAATCCCATAGTGGGAACAAAAACATTGAGAAACAGTGGTTGCCGGAAAACAATTTCTGTGTTATTTGTTAAGATTCTACAACACCTAACAAGCATTTCACATAACTCTGATACTTCACAATAAAATGTAGGAATATTCATCATGTGTCGTGGGATAATGTCACAATACTAAACATCATGCCCAAGATTTAAATCACCATACTTGCCAAAGAGATGGGCAAAGAGGATAAACAGAGATGTAAATGTTATAATCTGCTGATCTGAAGAACCATTTTAACCTAAAAGCCTCCTTTTTCATCTTTATGTTTCTTAAATTGAAACCACCTTTGTCTTTCAAAGATATCAAAATTTTTTAATGCACTTTATGTACTCCACCATCCCATATAAAATGTAAAATATCTTGTTTAATTGTCAGGTAAATCCTATTTTCCATCGGCAAGACCATCAGACAATACCAAATAGTACTGGAAGCTAATGAGTTAACAACCATAACTTTTCCTTTCAATGACAGACTCCGATATCTCCAAGCAAGCAATATGAGTGTTATTGTCTGACAATACTTCCCAGTTCAGATCATGCATTTCTGCCACATTTGTATGGAACTAAATACCCAAAATTTTTTAAAGGGCCATTTTCAATAGTCAATTTACCCATTTTTAATTCCTGGTTAACAGCTAATGAGGCCAACCATATACCTTTACTTTTTTCCCAGTTTACTTTGCTACCAGATGCCCGTTCATAATGGTTACACGTTTCCTGTATGGCAATAAGAGAGTCAGCGTCAGACACTGTTATTTGAGTATCGTCAGCATGCAAGTACACCAGTGAAGTAGAACAGATGTTATTGTATTTAAGAGAAATACTGAATACTCGAGTATCAATTCGAGATTGACAGAAATTACCACAGATTATTCTAGACCACGTGAATTTGCAGTTAGTTGGAAAACTATAACGGAAAAGATAAACTATATCAAATGAATTTAAAACTTCATCTAATACTGTTCGGGATCTGTCATTAACAGGGGCGTAGATTTTTTACACACGATGGGGGGTATGGTTTTTGCAACCACTTATGTGGACTGTTCAATTTGCAAATTTGTCATATCTGATTACGTGAACATGAGAGCTATAAACATGCAGTCACAAAGTAATCTTGTTGTCACGATACTTGCATGTATACTTAGGCCCACTGACTGATACTTATGAACTATCACTTAGATCGAAATGCCTAGAAGCACGCCGATATTAGAGATGTACATTTCGGGCTACTGAAAAAGCTTACGTATGGGCCTAATTATGTAATTCAACTGATAAGAACACGAGAATCACAAGAACAAACACAATTTATAGGCCTGTGATGCAATAAAACAATTACACAGACAAAACTGTAAGGGAGGATGATTGTATGCACCATACCCCCACCTAAAATGAAGGGGGGTGTATCCCCCATCCACCCAGGATCTACGACCCTGTTCATTAATGTGATGAAATGGTTTTTATCTAACAATTGAAATTGCCCATTATAATGAAAAATCAGAAAGTACATCAAATTTTAAGTTACTGAAAAATGAACAGCGTTCTGCAGAAGAATTTTGTGCGTAAATATTAACTGTAAAATGTTTAGCACTAAAAGTAAATGACAAACTTATCTTATGACCTACTGCACTAATTTGAGAATTAATATCTAAACCCCTATGAAGAGAAATCGCAACACCTTTTCTATGTAATTCAGTATGGTCAGTTAACATTTCCCTCTCCACTGTAACTTAACATGATCAACAAAAGCATCATACCAAATGTAAGGGAAAACTAGACGATGACAAGAGTCATGATAAACTAAATGAAAAAAAAAATAAGAGGCTGAGAAAACTTAGCAGAAGAAATGGGTATGAAATTTACATAGATAGGCTTAATTGTAGTATTGCAATGTTAGAAGTATAAGAAATAAATTTGATAACTTTATAGAGTGCTGTTAGGAACATAAGATTTTGATATAAAGGGAATAACTGAAATATGTTTAAATATAGATGATTTTGATGACAGAAATTTCTTTGAAATACAGGGTTACAGGCTATTTAATTGAAATAGAGTACCAAAAAACCAGGAGGAGTGACTATATGTAAAATATGAATTACATGAAGTTGGAGTTGAGGATATAAAAAATGACAGCCATAGCATTGAATCCATTTGGGTTACTATTAGTGGATATAAAGGTAAAATGCTTTCAGTAGGAATTTGTTACAGACCATCAAATTTTAATGATGAAATTAATAAGAAACTTTACAATGAGGATTTTGGCTATTAATAAAAAACAAGGTCAAAATTATGGTTGATTTTAATTTACAATGAGGATTTTGGCTATTAATAAAAAACAAGGTCAAAATTATGGTTGATTTTAATTTCAAACATGTAGATTGGGAAATGCTAGAGTAAACCTGTGTAAGAAAGAAAACACTTTGGAAAGAACTCAGGAAGGCTTTCTTTACCATCTAGTCAAGGAACCTACTAAAAACTGCTGTTGTTGGATGTAATGTTACCCTTAAATATAGAAATGATCAAGTTGAAATTTCAGAACATCTGGGAGTAAGTAATCATTGCTAGAATAGAATGTATAGTTTTAAATCTGATTTTAAAATAAATTATGGAAAACGTTTATCTTGTTTGAAGATCTTATAATAATTTTTAGTTCGAGAACTTCCATTCTGACATTTTTCTTCCTACACGAGTTGAACATACACTAAATGCTGTAAAAGTTGTTTTTCAAGAAACGACTATTCTCTGGAAAATACCTTTGTTTTGTTATCAAATTTATATTTTGGTATGCTTTATTTACTTTTGTAATGAAGTATCTCAGTTTAATTATTTTCCTCTGGTAAAAGAAAGAGCAAAGCTAATTGCAAGAAGAATCTACAGGGTGTTCAGAAAGTTACTGTGCAGTTTTGTAATCACATTTTATTCAGTCTATTTCAAGCCAGCAACTGATAGCGGTGTTTAGAAACAAAATAAGAAGGATCCAGGCCTGTACTGATGCCAACAGGGGTTACTTTCAAAATTGTTTATAATTGTCATTCATATTTACCTCCTGTATTCTATATTGAAACATGTCTGTTAATAAATATATAAGTGCACAGTGACTTTCCAAACACCCTGTATATTTAGTATTACATAAAACAACAAAGATTATGAAGCTCAGAGTAAAATCTAAGTTCACAGTAGTGATATCTTCAAGATTACGCTCTCCTGTTTAGCTAGTGTTTAATAATTTTTGGATGATTGTTAATTTTGTGCCAATATTTTGCTGTGATTATATCTATTAAATATTTCATTATCATAACTATGATCATACCAGTAACAACATGTTAGTCTCTATTGTACTTGTATTGCCCAATGAGGTAGTGTTCATTTACAGACTTAAAGTTCAAACTCTGTTGTTTAGTTCATTGCATTAGACACAGCAGAAGGCTTTGCTCTAAAACACTATAGTGAGCCAATATTTTGCTGTAATTCTGTATGTATTAAACATTTTCTTAGCATTGCTGTAATCATACCACTATGATTATGCTTGTCTAAATTTTACTTATAAAGTTCAGTGAATATCTTTCCTTCCAAATAGTAAAAGCTGTTAAAGCTTTATCATGAAAAGCTTAGTAGCAGTTAACAAATGTGACTTTGGCTTAAAAATGAAACTCCCCCTCCTCAGAACAATAACATTTTGGTAATTTGTTTTCCACAACACAAATTTTAGATATTCCACAGTATGTTTGTCCACACGTCTTAAGACTTGTTTTCGTTCCTTTTTCAAAATTTATTTAGTTCTCATGGTTTCAATTATTCAAAATCACTTAAGATATTTAAATTGCCAATTACTTGTATTACTGCTTGAAAATAAAGAGAGATGTGTAATCGTTATGAGTATTTGAATTCCAGTTCACCGTAATAGATCCCAAGTAACTGAATCCTTGTTAATTCTTACCTTCACTACAATAGTTCTCAACATTTCATGTTTCATCCTATTAACTGAACCCAATTTCCTAATTACCTTCACCATAATGGATCTTGATATTTAATGTTTTATATTTAGGACATAACTAATTGATGTAGTGAGATCTAAAAAGTAATGGATAATCATTTTGTTAGTATTAAATAAAATCAACATCACAGTGATTCAAGACTTTACTAGCAAGTGTTTAGGTGTTACAATGTAAATAAGGCGAGGGATTCTAGTGTGTTTACTGATACAATTAAAACATAATATTGTTATTATTTGGTACAGTTTTCACAGTACATGTAAAATTAGGAGACATGACTTCTTTTACGATGTAGGCAGATTTATTTAGTGACAATTCTTTATTAAACTTTATATTCCATATTACTTTAGTTCATAATTCTATAAAGTCCTAATTCAAATGCAGGGTCCTACTTTTTTTAATTTCTACTTTGCTATATTTTAGATCATAATCCAACATAAAATGAAGCAATAGTCAACTTCTACAAATGTCATTACCATGCAGGCTGGTTTTAAAATCATTTTAAACCATTAAAACAATTAGTGTTTTGTGCTGCTGCAAGAGATAATTTTAAAAGTACTTTGTAAATGACTTCAGTATTACCAGACCAAGTATAAGTACTTAAAAATATTTACATATGATTGTTATGTTCACTTAAAAATTACTGAAGCTCTCCTCTAAGTTATCAACTCACAGATACAAGCACTACTTGATGTTACATATTTTCAACAAGATTAGTTGTTAGTTTTATCATTGTCATTAATCTTATGAAAATGAAATTGATTGTTATTGTAACCACCAAAGTTTCATACCAATGACAGAATAAACAAAGAATTACACTTGTTAATACAAGTTTAAATTAAGATTTTTCTTATAGACATGTTTCATTAAGATGTTTTTAAGAATGAATTGCTAGCATTACTGAACACAGATGTTACTCAGCAAGATCTTAAAATGTGAACAAGAGTTGGATATGTTGAAAAGAAAAGTTTGAGGATATATATTCTCATGAAATCAGACTAAGTGATATTTGAAAGAAGCACAGTCATGCCACAGAGAACTTAATGACCAGTTGGAAGCATCAGTAAGGTACATTTTGATTTGATATGAGAAATAGTACCTTGTTTCTTTTTGACATTGGTGAAATTTGAAATGTTGTTTTTGCAATTTGTAAATAAATATTTTGTTTGTTTATTGAGTTTTTCACATAAATTATTTTAATTGGTATTTTTATTCATTTATTTCAATTTTTATTTTAAGGGTATTGGAGCATTTAAATGAACTAATTGTATAGTTTTTTCAACTATAGCACTAAGATTTAATCTTCTAGTCTGATGGTTGTTTTTTGAGAAGTTAAGTATTTTTGTGAAAGTGAATAAGTAAACTCATGTACAATAATTTGTATTTATAAATGTTAATAACATTATTGTAATGGAGCCCCTGTTGTATTTTACAAGCAATGTCTTTATAAAATAAAATGGTTACCACTTCGTGTTATAATAATGACTTAGCTGTTGAACTTTAAACCATCAGAGAAACTCAACAAGAAACTGAATGAAGGTCAACTACAAGAGGTGGGAATAAAGTTAGATGGTCTGAAGAGAAAGAAGGCTGATGCCACAGAAGTACACGAAAGTTAGGAGTTAGTAACATTTCACTACAGAAAGCCCATCTGGTATTCAGAAACATTGTTGTCACGTGGCGAGTCAAGTAAATAAATAACTTGATTAGTTTCTTGTGTAGTTAATTTTTGTCTTATATGACAAAATGTCATTAATTTTTAACTATTACAGAATTTAATGTTCATTAAATAAGGAGATGGAAACTTTCTTGAAATTTCAATAAATAATGTTTTACAGTTGGTTAAACACAAAACAGACATACACTGTTATTCTGTAAAAGTTAAAATGTAAGAAACTAATCAAGCAATATACAATTTTTTAACATTAATAATTTTTATAACACTTTTCTATAGATTTACTGTGAGAAAAACTTCAAAACTGAATTAATACTTTTAATCAGTTTTAAGGTAGATCTTAATCTGTAGCTTTTACATAACTGGGAGATTTTATAGATTTACAAGTACTAGGAGAAACAGATGGGATCATAAGGTATGCTTTTGTCAAGGATTGGAAAGTTATGGTTGTAGATGACTCTCCAGTTATAAAAAGTAGTGTGTGGAGTATATAGGAGCAACAAAAATACACTTATGCTATCCAGGAGCAGGAGGTACAGGATACAACTAAAACAACCAGAGAGACAATTAAGGATTCTAGTAGCAGCACAGTTTTGGTGCTAATGTTGAGAACAGTGATGTAAGGAAAGATGGGTATAATTTAGGTGTTAGTTTGATTTTGTCAGGGATATTGTCAAAAATAAAATCTGGAATAAGATATTAAGATAGTCACTATGGTTGAATAATAGGCTTTAATCAGTATGTGAGGATAAACAAATAGGTTGGCTAGATTTGTAAAATAATTTTAATGGAAAGGTTAATGTTTCTGAAGTGTAGGCTTACACGTAAAAAAGCAGGAGCTAGCATGTTAGCAAAGGCTCTTAACTCAGCTGTAGTGGTAAATTTACACTAGGGCTAGACAGAGGTGAAGGCTATGATATTAGTAAAACTAGAAACATAATTGATATAAAAACGTACAACACCCATAAGATATGAATTTGTTTTAAAATATTTAACTAATTGTTGCTATTGCAATGCTAGGAATATTAGAAATAAAGCAGTTGTGGAAACTGAGGATTTTGATGTTATGGGTATCACTAAAATGTGGTTCAATATAAACAACTTTGAATGATAAGATTTTTCCAAAATACCAGGCTACAGATTGGTTACTACAGATAGAGTATGAAAAGCAAGGGATAGCTTTATATATGAGGATGGAATTGCATCATGTTGAGTTACTGCATATTAAAGAAAACAGTAATAAGTTTGAGTCAGTTTGGGTGATTGTTAGTAGATATAGATAGAAAAGTCTTGAAATTGAGATTTGTTATAGACCACAAGATCATAATGTGGAAGTTAATCAGAAATTGTACAATGAGATCAGAATGGTTGCTTAAAAAGATGATGTTATTGTGAGAGACTTTAATTTTAAGGGTATTGATTGGAGAATTTTGAATTTGACAATGAAGGGGATAGGTTTTTGAAAACTTATAAATTCTTTTATATACCAGCTGGTGTCAGAACCAACAAGTGAGGAATTATTTTTATTGTTTGATTTTGAACTTTGCACAAAGCTACTCGAGGGCTATCTGTGCTAGCCATCCCTAATTTAGCAGTACATGACTAGAAGGAAGGCAGTTAGTCATCACCATTCACATCCACACCTTAGGTTACTCTTTTACCAATGAATTGTGGGATTGACTGTAACATTATAATGCCCCCATGGCTGAAAGGGCCAAAACTGAAAAGTACTACTGAAAATCTTACAAAACAAATATACAGTAGTGTTACTTGCACCTAAACTTAAATACTGAGGTTTTGTCATTGCACGTAAAGTATAAAGATTTTCTTATGATTATTTTGGTGCATTCATGAAAACATTCCAAGCTATATTAATTTCATTCTTGAAAATACAAACATAAAAAACCATTACATTATTTACAGCTGAACAGAAAACAAGAAACAACCTTAAAAAATTACAAGTAATTACATGTAACATCTCCTTTTAGTCATTAAGAAATCAAAGTAAAAATAAACAACAAAACTAATATGCTCACATACCACTATATATATCTACACACACAACACTTGTATACACATAGTACTATAAACAGGTATTTGACATATATGTACACACACACACTTATATACACATACCACTATAAACAGATATTTGATCCATGTTATCTTGAATAAAACCATAAAAAGTACATTTTACACAACCAGAAATAGATGAATTTCACATCCCTTTTCTTGATTAAGTGACCTACCAGGTTAAAGGTCATTATGCACACTAGGTTCAACAGTGCAGCAACAAGAGCTACTGTAACCTAAAGAACAAAACATAATTTGTTAATCCTGTAAAGAAAGAGCTACTGTAACCTGAAGAATAAAAAACAATCTCTTAAGTCTATAAAGAATCACTGCATCAAGAGCTACTGTGATAGAGAATATATATGTAATAAACAAAAACTGGGAAACAAGTCAATGTATTCTCTGTTGTTCATAATTACACTAATGTTGCTGATAAAGATCAGCTTTCAGAATTTTAATGTTTGTATCTTTCTTCAGATTATACATTCACTTTATTCCACTGTTTGAGAAGTTATGTTTCAATTTACAATTTTAATTAAGTAATAGTCTTGTTAGACAATTTTTAAAAAAATTTAAAATACTTTTAGGGAACTTAAAAAAACATACACTTTGCTGTAGCAAACTATAACTGGAGTCTGGCAGTTAAAGTCCAGATTTCTTCACATAGTTGGAGGTTCTTTGTTCTTTCACAAAGTGGTTCACTGTGTCTTTACCTAGATTTTCTAGGCAGCAAGTTGTTTTGTGGGATATGATAAAACAAAAATCATGAAACCTGGAACTGATCAAATAACTCTAAAATTATGCTTTTTTGTGGCATCTGAACCCATTTTATAATTACTAAAAATGGGCAATTTCACAATTTTTTGTTTGTCAAAGTTTGAGACCTGTACAAAAATATCTTTCTACCAGATACCATGTAAATTGGTCAAAATATGGCTGAGTAAATGATCAACAAATATCTCTAAATTATGCTTTTTTCGGATCTCTTACCTCCCAAAAAGAAAAAAAAAGGATTCAAAATGGGCAAATCTAGCTATTTTTCTTTGTAATTGTATTGAGTTCATGAATATTTACATTTGTGCCAGTTGTCTTCTAGACTGCTGTAAATATAACTACACAAGAGCCCAAAATATATATTTTTGGGTTGTTTGACATCTGACCCCTTAAAAATGACTAAATAAAAAAAATGAAAATACTGACTGGACATATTGGACCAAAGTATGACCCTACCAAGTTTCAAGATAATCTGCCAAGATATGTAGGTATAGCAGTTGACTGAAAAGGGTTTCGAAAAAGATGAAACAACAGAAAAACTATATATCTCTCTCATGATGATGATGAGCCCATGTAAAGTAAAAATGTATCTCAAGATTTCTGGTGTGAGTATTAAAACTCTTTTTGTTAACCTGAAGACCTAAGAAGGTTGAAACATTGTTCTCTAATTTATTTTAATAAAAGTTTTAATACCCATACCAGGCATCTTGAAATACAGTACACCTCTCTGTGGAGACATAATTATGAGAAATATT
This sequence comes from Tachypleus tridentatus, assembly GCF_004210375.1. Classification (NCBI taxonomy): domain Eukaryota; kingdom Metazoa; phylum Arthropoda; class Merostomata; order Xiphosura; family Limulidae; genus Tachypleus; species Tachypleus tridentatus. Next base: position 35,256,525 of record NC_134830.1, read on the forward strand.
TGTCTTGAATGCTTTCTGCAGAAAATTGAAAACTGGATTCACTGAAAATAATAAGAAATCCTCCCAAGTTTACAAAGTACATCTTGTAAAAACAATTTTACTTTTAACATAGAACCAAAAATCAATGACCATGAAGTTATAAAAGTCATCTCAATTTAAGAATGTAGCCTTATGCTAAAACAGTACCACCTGTGGTACTAGGATATCTCTATTAAGCCTTTTAGTGATCTCTATACATTAGGGAAAAAAAACCTTTAAAAGTAGATTCATTCTTGAAACACCACTGAAAACCTTTCTTGTAAATAGATTGGACCACCAAAAGATTGATAATAAGCAAAATACATGATTTCATGATTGCTGGGACAAAATTGAAATTTGCCTACTTAATCGTATCATTTTTAATCATGTTATTGTTACACAAAACTACAGCAAAATCAACTGAGCATTTTGAACCATAACATAGATATGCTATATGGAATACCGTGAATATCCATGACTTACTTAAAAATTAATTATTTTTCACTGAAAGATGCTTTATGTGGTTATAAGTACATAATAGATGCAACGTTGTTCTGTGTGGCTGCTTTTATACTGGACTCATGTTAAACAAGTTCACACAAAACCTTGATAAATAATTACTTCAAAAGACACAAATCTTTATTTAAAGAGATGTTTTAAACACACTTGTTTTATTTGACAGGGCTGTTTTTCTACTGGAATAATTTTATACGTGTCTAGTGGGGGTCGTGTTTCACTCCAAACACATATTTTCTCATTGCTGTGCATTAAAAAAGTTAACATAGCAGATAATTAAAAACTAGGTATTTAAAATCTACAAATAGGGATTACAAAATAATGTAAGCAAACAAAACTGCAGATCTATTGCTGACAGCTTAACTCAAGCAACAAATAACCATTTTGATTTCACTATAAAATTACTTCAAATGATATTTATTGTGTTACAGGACTCCACTGAGATTTCTGCAAGAAACTGACAGTACTTTTAAACTTACTTCCCCATTCTTAATTATGTCATGCTGTGAAATTTTCTTAGTCCTTCATTTTTAACCATCAAAAAAATCCAGTATGTACATTAGTTGGAAACTACAGCTTGTGCCGTTTCTAGTGTTTTTACTGGAAACAGCCACAACAAAATTAGGGGATTCTGATGTTGGATATTGTTATTCAAGCCACTGTTGTTCATCATTACTCAAGTTTATTTCCCTGGCAATATTTCAACATGTGTTTGACACTGGATGATTACAATAACAGATGTCACTATTCAATATCACATCGGTAATTCTTTCTACTGTTTTTTGTACTTAACAGAAGTCACAAGTACATATTCAGTATTTATTACCACTGCATATATTACTCCTTCATATAGCTATTGCAATTTTAAATAGGTAGTGGTAGTAAATTTTATTGGCAATCGGCAATTCAGCAATGTGTGCCACTGAATGAATTATTTGTGTTGTCTTATTCTAACAAACACTTGTACACAGCAGGCTGTTGAAGAACAAACATATTGTTATGTAAACCTATCAAAGTAAGCATGTGACTGTGTATGTTTATGTTGCACTAACCTTTGTTGTATTATATTAAAAGAAACATTATTCCATTCTGATGAGATTCCTTTGTTGCTGTTCATCTTTTGTTACATAATAGTACAAGCTGATGGAAGCTAGTTATTAAATTTGTGATCATACAGTCTTTTTAAGAGTCCCGAGTTGTCAGCTTCAAAATACAATTTTATATTTTGATTCAACTTTTCTGACGATCCCTACACCCCTATTAATTTGGAAAGGGTCCCAAATTAATAATTTTTAATAATAATGTACACATACACACTTATTCCTGTATATAGATAAATTTCTCATTCCCACTGAAGACCACACACTGTTACTGTGTTAAATAAAGTCTTCATTACCTATTGAACCTGTTTCTAAACTTCATTGGTCTCAAAATTGGTTCTTCTTTAAATATGAAATCTTAAATATTCACATAACTTTAGTGTACACACCTATATACTTCAAATTAATTTATAAATAATACTCACAAGTAGTAACACCATAGACCAGGAAAATATGGTGCATGGTACTCGTCTCTTCCAAAAGGAAACACGTGGTTTGTTTACCTGTTACAGTGTACATCACAGAAGCATTTAGAAAACACATCAGTAAAAAACTAAGTAATGAATTTTCATAACTTATAAGAAATAATGTTCAAACACATTTAATACATATCAACATTTAATTAACATTTAAATTAAAATTTCCAGCTGTTTAAAATTGTAATACATTATGCACATAACAATAAACTGGAGACTGATCCGAGATAAATTATAACACATGACAATCAACAATTCCTCTAAAATTAATTTTAAGGTAATAATGAATCAGTGTCATATTGCAGCCATGATTAGCTTTATTTCTCTTTAATATCTTACTATATATAATTAAAGCATGTTCTTTGCATGGTGCATTATTACAGTATTAACAGTAATTTTGTTACAGTAAATATATTTACCATTAGTACCACATCTTGTTCTTAATCATTATAATAATAATGACGTTAGCTTTCCAGCTACTTCTTACACTTTGACTTTATTCATTACTTCCTGTACTTACACATTACATCAACAAAGATATAATCAAACACACATGTACAACCACAGTGAAGTCATGTTCTTGTTATCAGAGCATTTTTATTTGAAACTATGTCCAGCAATAAAGAAATAGTTGTTGCATAAGCGTGTTATTTTTCTAATTTATTAAATCTTGAATGCAGAAAGTGGAAAATTGTTTTATGGATTTTTGTGGTACCAGTCTTACCTAGTTGGTTTGTTTTATAAATCTATTTTCATTAGTACGAGCTTTGTCATTACATTTTAATAATAACGATTAATTTATATTGTTAGCTTATTACATGGAATTAAATCTATCATAAATCACTTAAGCTAATTATTATCATGAGGTATTTCTCTAATTACAGCCAAGAATATCACTAACTAACAACAATTTTTTGAATTTCGTCTTTCCTATTTCGCCATAACAGAATCAGTTTTTTCGATAAAGCTAACGTTGGTTGGTAGTAACTTTAGGCTTAGCTCTCTTCTTTTTAAGATAGGTCAAACTGTAGCTAAGCTATAACTTTGAGTTTGAAAGATTAAAGATATAAATATAAGGTCAGTACTTTCGCGAAATAAATTACTTTCGTTATTTTGTTTAATACTCACAGTAATATATCAATCGTTATGCCTATGTTAATTGTAAGGCCTTCCACGAAGATTAACTTCCCTTTGCCCTAATTCAGTTTCGTAACATCTCATCTGCTAATTTTTGTCTGTCTCTCTACTTTTACTTTTCATTTAACACTATTTATTTATCTTTAGCGCAGATAGCCATGTTCCTTTGCGTCATAAAACACCAAACCAAACTATTCATCTTTATTACCTAATCGTCTGTTTTCTATATTCTACACACCAATAAATTTCCCGCGACTCTAAATTCTCGACATCAATGAGTTACAAACAACACGCACACCTCTTAGAGAGTTTCGTTGTTTTGTTTGTTTTTGAATATCGCAGAAAGCTACTCGAGGGCTATCTGTGCTAGCCGTCCCTAATTTAGCAGTGTGAGACTAGAGGGAAGGCAGCTAGTCATCACCACCCTCGAATTACGAGTCGCACGCCTTAACGCGCTTGGCCAATATTTTTAGGAAAATTTGTGGAGAATTATTTTTAGACAAGAAAAAAACATTTTTTATAAATGTGCAAATGCTGACCTTCAAAAGGGATTTATTGAAACCAATGTCTGTTTCTCAAATTATGTAATTAGCTAGCACGCGACTTTAAGCCCCCAGTAGCACATTTGAATGTCTGCGGACCTAGAACGCTAGAAACCCGTTGTGGACAGTGCGCAGATAGCCCATTGTGTAACTTTGTGCTTAACTTGTTATTATTATTGAGGACACAACCAAATAAAATAGAATAGGATTAACCTATTGTGAAATATGACTAATTGTTTAGTTTGTGTTTTTAATTTCGCACAAAGCTACTCGAGGACTGTCTGTTCTAGCCGTCCCTAATTTAGCAATGTAAGACGAGAGGGAAGGCAGCTAGTCATCACCACCCACTGCCAACTCTTGGGCTACTCTTTTATCAACGAATAGTGGGATTGACCGTCACATAATAACGCCCCCACGGCTGGGAGGGGAGCATGTTTGGCGCGACTGGGATGCGAACACGCGACCCGCAGATCACGAGTCGCACGACTTAAGACGCTTGGCCATGCCGGGCCTCTAATCGTTTAGTGCTGAAACGTTGATGATAGAAACTAGTATGTTGCTGTAAGAGTAGTGAGTCAAAGAATAAATAACCTGTACATCACTTTTCTTTTCAGTTTCACTCAACGTCACGTTTCGGAAGAGAATTTAGACATATAAAACAACTTGTTTGTCTACGAAATAATGTTATTCAAACACCTAAATTAATTTAGAGTAGTGGCAAGGTCTACAATATATGCGATCTAAATCAAACAAACTGCGTGCATTCCACCCCTATAGTCATAGTACATGAGGTTCAAGTTATTTATTTTCCTTTATTTTTCCAGCATCACTAATTACGTGTATTTAAAAAAAAAAAAAACAAGGAAGTAGCGAATCGAAAGATACATTAGGTTCTACTTCACTGAAATTTAAGCGTGAGTGATTTAAACTAATAAAAGCTCCCCAGTGGCTCAGCGGTATGTTTGTGGACTTACAACGCTAAAAACCGCGTTTCGATACCCGTGATGGGCAGAGCACAAATAACCCATTGTGTAGCTTTGTGCTTCATTCAAAACAACAGCAAAAACTAATAAAAAATAATTAAACAAGCTATTGTTGATTAATTTTTTCTAATTATTTAGGTTTTATTGCAAATAACGTTATGACTTTTTATTTGAATTAATTTCAGGAAAATTAATTTTAAAATATCGTGGTTACAAGAATTATAAAAAAGGTGTTTAAAAAGTGGAGTACTTAATCATTTGTTAATTTTAGAAGGTATATTAATTTTTCTTCTAGATTTAGTAAAGTGTTGCGAGTTCGTAGCTGCATTTGATTGGCTACCACACTTATAGTATTGTTATATTATATCATGTGCGGTTGCTTAGCAAAATAGAACGTTTGTAACGGTTTTCGTGAATGTGATTTAAACATGAATGATCGCACTTCATAATTTCCAGAAAATCAAAAAGTATTAGTTTCAGTTTAAAAGAAAACTGTTGGACATAGCAAAAGCATTACCATCCTTGTCACGTATTTAATAAACCAAAAGTTTTATTAAGCGTACTCTTAATTCTTTTAATTCAGTAATATATTGAGTTTTAAATTTACACCATACCAGACATTAGGCTTAAAATGGCTCATGTTATTATTAAACGCCAAACTAACCAGCTGACGAGATGGCTTGTTCCAAAAGATTATAGTGAAAAGTCTAACGTAAGTGTGTGTGATTCACAAAAGTATGTCTGATTTATACCAATTTCAAAAGAAGTAGCCAATATGCTTGACCATTGCATATTTTTCCATGAACTAGTTTGTTTGTTTGTTTTTGAATTTTGCACAAAGCTACTCGAGGGCTATTTGGGCTAGCCGTCTCTAAGTTAGCAGTGTGAGACAAGAGGGAAAGCAGCTAGTCATCACCACCCACTGCCAACTCTTGGGCTACTCTTTTATCAACGAATAGTGGATTTAACGCCCCCACGGCTGGGAGGGGAGCATGTTTGGCGCAGAGGGGATGCAAACCCGCGACCCTCAGATTACGAGTGTCACGCCTCAACACGTTTGGCCATGCCGGGCCTCTAATCGTTTAGTGCTGAAACGTTGATGATAGAAACTAGTATGTTGCTGTAAGAGAAGTGAATCAAAGAATAAATTAACTTGTCCATCACTTTTCTTTTTAGTTTCACTCAACGTCACGTTTCGGAAGAGAATTTAGACATATAAAACAACTTGTTTGTCTACGAAATAATATTATTCAAACACCTAAATTAATTTAGAGTAGTGGCAAGGTCTACAATATATGCGATCTAAATCAAACAAACTGCGTGCATTCCACCCCTATAGTCATAGTACATGAGGTTCAAGTTATTTATTTTCTTTTATTTTTCCAGCATCACTAATTACGTGTATTTTAAAAAAAAAAACAAGGAAGTAGCGAATCGAAAGATACATTGGATTCTACTTCACTGAAATTTAAGCGTGAGTGATTTAAACTAATAAAAGCTCCCCAATGGGATGCGAACACGCGACCCGCAGATTACGAGTCGCACGACTTAAGACGCTTGGCCATGCCGGGCCTCCATGAACTATAACAGTATGAATTAGTGAATGTTTTTTATACATAATTTTTATTTATGGAAAAGAAATGTTTTCCAAACCTCTTCTTGACCATATTCTGTCTTTGTTGTAATAGTCAATTTTTTTTAGATGATTGTGTTAATGATTTAAATTTTAACTGATATTCAACTTGTATATAAAGAAATTTAATTAATATTTTTGGTACTTTAAAGGGAGCATAGAATTCTGCCTGTGGCTGAAAATCTAATGACAGTGTTATCTACTCTTATAATCCAACAAGTTTTTAAAATACATGAATTTTGCCATTGGCTTATAGCAAGCTCTGACATTTGGTCTAGAATAAAGAATAATATATGTATACTATACATGTTTCCATTGTTTAATTTTCAGGCTACAGTCGCCAGAGGAGAGAATACATCTCTCTCTCGTCATGCCAAGATGTATTTGAGAGAAAAAGATGAGGGAATTGATCAATTGTTTCAACAAATACGCCAGTTGAGAGTGGAATTTGCAGAAATGAAGTCCAAGGTGGTTCAAAGTGCTAACATGGTGTGATTCCATAATTCTTTTTTGTTAACTGGTGCAACTTTAGACTTGTAGTACACATACTTTAATTTGTATCAGTATATAGATCTTTGTACAATACAAATTCATACTTTCATCTAGCTTTTACTGGAAATCAGTTAAAATGCATTTTAACCTTAATACAGTACAGTGACATGTTTGTTTGAACTACGTTTGCCTTTTATTGTTGTTTTAATGAAACAGATAGCAGCAGCTAGATTCATAATATGCTATAAGTTTTTATGAGTTATCTAAACTAAGTGTGCATGTAAAAGTTATTTATCGGAGTTCAAGGTGATTACAAAGAAAGTGTCACAGTTCAGCACATCATATCTCACAAATACCATGGTATTGGGAGTTAAAATTATACGAGGGCTGTTCAAAAAATACGCGGACTGACGTCATAAAACAAAATGTACTTTATTTAGAAGTTACAGGTCTGGGACCCCTTCAAAGTACTCTCCTCCCCAACGCACACACTTATCCCAACGGTGTTTCCACTTGTTGAAACAGTCTTGGTACGCTTCTTTTGTAATGTCCTCCAGCTCCTTCGTCGCATTTGCCTTAATCTCGGGAATCGTCTCAAATCTTCTTCCTTTCAAGGGTCTTTTGAGTTTGGGGAATAAGAAAAAATCGCAAGGAGCAAGGTCAGGTGAGTAGGGGTGGTGGTGGTGGGGAAGAACAGTGATCGAGTGTTTGGCCAAAAACTCACGAGTTCTGAGGCACAAATGTCGCAGCAACGCGGTGCATCTTCAATTTTTCGGTCAAAATCTCGTAACAATATCCAACACTCTTCAGCAAGCTCCCTGACAGTCAGACGTCGATTTGCTCGCAAAATTTGTTGATTTTGTCGACGTGTGGGTCGTCAGTTGACGTGAAAGGACGTCCAGGACGCTCATCATCTTCAATGGACTGTCGACCATCCTTAAAACGTTTATGCGACTTGAAACATGCCGTACGCTTCATAGCAACATCACTGTAAGCTGTGTTAAGCATAGCAAAAGTTTCAGTCGCAGATTTTCCAAGTTTAACACAAAATTTCACAGCAAGTCGTTGCTCCTTCAGGTCATTCATTCTGAAATCCGCCAAACGAAAAAATCGCACTTCATTCATAACAGCGTAGCTAATACACAAATGAAGATATCTGCAATCGGGAAATGGCGTCGTAATCAGCTGATCTGTGCAAACCTAGCGACACCAAGCGGATTACCCTGGAACCAACTGGAGCCGCGCAATTCAAACAGTCCGCGTATTTCTTGAACAGACCTAAAAGGAAAAAAAAACAACAAAAACTTCTTGTTCGTCCATGCACGGACTGTGCCCTGAAATGGGCCTGAGTATGATGTTATACTTTTACTCTGCCCCAAAGCTTAAAAAAAAAAAAAAAAAAAAACCCTAAAGACAGACGCTATAATCGCTCGGGAGGGAGGAAGAGGTCAAATATACCTGACCCTCCTGGGTATTTAACATAAATACCCAAATACCGACACAGTGAAACAGACCTCGTACAGGGTTATAATGAGTATTACGTGGAAGTAAGTGTCATGTTGTCACCAGAGGTGCCACTTTGATTTATTTCTGATTGGTATAAATGGCTCTTTTGATTGCAGTGCAGTTCATTTAACCAACATAAAACTGACAAGTTTGCAGACAGGTGAGCTAGTAAAGCATAATACCATAGGCTACAGCATTAAAGCAGCACTCAGAGAATGGTAGAGTGTATAACATCTATAGAGGGCTTTACTCCAGTCTTGTTGTGTATAATTACAAAAGAAATATAAGGAGACAGGTTGGACTTGTTATAACCCATATGGGGAGAAGTTATGAACACCTAGTTAAGTGAAGTTATCAGAGGTCAGAAAAAGTAACATTATATTCATTGCTTCACCCATATTACATATGGATTAGTTTCTAACCAGATAATACAGTTGGATGTGTTGACAGTTTCAGAATGAGTGAAATGTGCTACATCAGCCAATACAACATTGGCAAAAAAATGCTTAACAACTTCCAGTCTTTTCTGTAATTAAAAATGGTTAAATTCATTTTTTGAAAATCTTTAAACATGATACAGCATGTCCGGATTTGGCATTTTCAGCTGTTTGTGGGGCTCTCCAGTTAACACTGAAAATATTTCCTGTTAACAAAATACATATTTTTCATAGCATACTGTACACTATTTTTATGATACTCACAAAGTGCTGATATACATGTTTCTTATATTTTTTGCATTATAAGATCAAAGAGTTACAAGAAACTTTAGAAGATAAACAAAGTTATCTACTAAAGAAGGACAGAGTAATGGCTAAAAAAGAAGTGGAATTGAAAGACCTTCAGAGAAGTTATGAATCATATCAACACCAAATTTTCCAGCTTAGTGCCCAAATAATTCAAAAGGATGGTGACCTTGCAGAGATGAGAAAGGAGAATGGCCAGCTTCAAATTCAAATCAACACTCTCCTTGAAGAAGTAGAATGTATGAGAAACTCCCAGGTACATTTTGTTATCTTTACTGCAGTTTTCACTGTATTTCTGTATGACCTATTGTGAAATTAATAATCTAATAATACAGGTGTTTAGGAATTTCAACTTTTATGTAAAAATCAGTACATGATTATGAGAGATGGTTTACATATATACATCTTTAGTATTTTAGAAGGAATCTGTTATGATATCATGACGATGTAATATCTAGACGTTTCTTTTATTTTATAGAAATAAGAGTACTGTATAAGTGAGATATTCAGTTCAATGTCAGTCAGTAAATCAGTCAGTAAGTCAGTCAGTATTATTTAGTTTTTTAAGATTAAACTATATTTGTCATAAGAAAGAAAATTGTATGTATCAATACTTTTGGTAAGTATCATAAATTTGATACATGGTACATTTAATTAACTTCATAATCAAAATTTCCAGCTTTTTGAAATCACAATATATAATGTATATAGCATAATAAATTAGACTCATCTGAGATAAATTTGGAGGCTTGTCCAGGAACTGAATCAGAGACAATATTTGTTCTCAACTAAAATAAAAGTCCTAATTCAATTTATATTTATTAGTGCCAACAAGATTATATCATGTCTGATTATCAAGGTTTTCTTGAATCACCCTTCCTCCAACAACGAGAAAATAAAACAAAAGTGAATTGTTTGAAATTACCAAAATCTTAGAATTAGAAGTTAAAAAACCAATGAGAAAAAATGAACTAAAAAGCATATTGTTGAAATATTAGTCTGATGATTTTTTGTTTGGGGAAGCATTAGAGGAATACTCTGGTGTCCACTCCAGCCAATCAGAGTTGACTGATAAAAATAAGTTAGAAATCCAATTAAAACTAAAACAAATCAAGCTTTTACAAATTGTATTGAAGCTGAGAAAGTACAAGCCCATATCGAAACTGAAGCAGAGAGATAGCAAGCTGCTATTGAAGTGGAAAGAGAAATTAAATAGCTTGAGGCTGAACAATCCTGTATCGAAGCTGAGAAATAAATCAAATGTAGACTCAACTGTGACAAGCCAAGACAAAATGACAACTTTGATCTCAATTGATATATTAAAGTACAACCATTTAATGAAAATGAAGTTGATAAATGCTTCCAATGTTTTTACAACATTGCCCAAGCCATGGAATAACCCACCAAAAAATGATCATTATTGTAACAGATTGTTTTGACTGGTAAAGCACAAGAAGCATATGCCACTCCACAAGATTGCACTAATTATGATAAGATTAAAGAAGCTATTCTCAAAGCATACAAGTTAGTAAAGGAGCTTGTTGTCAAAAGTTGAAGTTACCACAAGCAAGATAATCAAACCTCTGTGGAGTTTGCCCACGAAAAAGAGAATTATTTTGATTGATGATGTAATATTGTGCATTTTGGCAACAAATTTTTAGAAATTAAAACAACTATGTTTAATTGCAGAATTTAAATGCTGTACTAGTGATGACCTGAAAACTTACTTTAACAAAATGAAAGTTGAAACACCATAAGAAGCAGCTGCTCTTTCCAGTGATTACACTTTAACACATAATACCACTTTTCATGAAAAGAAGTTCCTTCCAGCTCAGTAAAAACCTGTATCTCTTCAATTCACTAAGGTTGAGAATTTTAAAACAAATTCCAACTTCTCTAATTCAAAATCTTCAGACACTCAGAATCATCAAGGTCTCTCTGCCATTTCTGTAAAAATCCTGTCATGTTTGATTTTGGCAGTTTGAAAAATAAAAATGAAAAGAAGGCAGCATTCAGTATGTTCATGTCCATGTATTGATATGGTTTCTTCAGATCACCTGATGTTGTTGATTTGGTCACTGATAGAAAGGCTGATGTAGTTATGGAGAAATTTAGGTGTTTTGTGTCTGTTAGTTCTGTGTATTTGGCATAGGATACTGCTAATCCCATACCCACATGTATTTTACATGATACTGGAGTTACTCAGTCATTATTCTTAGAGGGTGTATTGGTTTTAAATTTGAGTTCTGCCACTGGTGAGTCTGTTATTGCTCAGGGTATTGAGGGTGGCTTTGTTAATGTTCCTTTTTTATAATATTTATTTAGCATCAGACCTAGTTTCAGGACCATTTGTGGATGGAGTAAGACCTACTCTGCCAATTAAGGGTGTATCACTATTGTTGGAAAAAGATTTAGCTGGGGGAAGAGTTGTTGCCAAATCCAAAATGGTTATCTAGCTGATCACTGTCTTATCTAAAGATGATATTGTTGTTGAGGAGAATCCAGACATGCTTCCCTCGTGTTCTGTGACTTTGAGCTCAAGCAAAGATTTTTAGCCAAAAACAAATGATAGACTCTGATTGTTCATTCATTAGGATCCTTCTATTTCTCATTGCCCTAACGAGGTGGTTTATCATGTTGAATCACATAGCCTGTAATGGATTATCATTACAGGAAAGGAATCTTCTGCATGTCACATTTGATCAGGTTAATAATATCTCAAAGTTATTAGCCACCTTACTTAAACATCCTCTGGAAGACTATCCAGTATGTGGAATAGTATGTGGACTATTATTAATACTTTCCTATCTTATTACTTACATGTTCTGGCAGTTTCTTCTTGTGAGTGTTTTCAAATACCACATGAATCTATTTTTTAATGCATCTATTAGACTATAACCAGAATGGAGTATTTTTCTCAGTCATATATTTTTTAGCCCAATATCTCTGTTTTTCACTGGATCTCATTCTGTGATAAGTGTTGCCCAGGTAGATTCTGTTGAAGTGGGGTGTTTTATAAGGCCATCTAGAAACCTACCACATGGTATTACTTTATTATTATGGACCACCACTCATGGACTATCATGAGCAGAAATAAAATGGACCCTGCCCATTCTTGACAATATTCTGGTTGAATAAATTAGGATTAATTTTCTTTTAAAAATGTACAAAATGCAGTTAAACTATTGCACAGTCCTTGGTAGAACACAGGTTCTACATCCTCTATAATTATTGTGATAACTGTTAAAACTAAATTGATGTTATATTCCAGTCACTGGTTGATAGACAAGGTCCCTTTCTTGCTGAAATAATAGAAAACAAATCAAGACAAAAACTGGCTGAAGTTTCTTTCAAACTAAAACTAAGAATAGTAGTTAGGCAGGTGTGCATAGCTAACATGAAAAGAACGTATTTTTTTATGGAGACCAAAGTAAACTACCATTACAAACAGAATGTTGTTTAAAGATGAAATTCACAGCCATTGTAGTCATTCTTCAGATAGTAATAAACAGTTTTATACATTTTTGATGTAAGCAAAAATACACTTAAGATATACATATACGGGGTGTCTGAAAATGAATATACCAAAAAAAAAGGGTTGAATGACTTTATTGTTATTTAAGATAACAATTGAATATAAAGACAAGCACTAGGCTTGTAAATTTTAGTTTTAATTAGTAATGTACTTCTACAAGTCTTCCATCATTCTCTATAATTAATTTAATTCTGCTTTCAAATTCTGAGAAATTTTTCAACACAGCAGTAGGGATGGATAAGATAACTTCACAAATCTGATGTTTCAGTTTTTCAAGGACTTTTGATTTGTTACAGTAGACTTATGTTTTCAAAAAAATTTCAAAGGTGAAAATTTAAAGGGGTTCAATTGTGTGTTTAAGAGGGCTGTTTGATAGGTTTTCCTCTACCAGTCCAACACTGAAAAAGTTTGACTTAAAATCTTTTACAATTCAAGCAACATGGGGTGGTGTTCCATCCTGTTTGAAGGTATCTCTTTGTAACAAACCAAGTGTTTCTTGGAGTTGGGGAATAAAGAAACAATTCATTTGTCAAAAAATAATTAATATTAATTTATTTTTGGACACTCTGTGCCGCAAACATCTTATTACCTCAGGAAACTTTGATAAAGAGTGTACTTTTGCAAATGTATCTTTAGATTTAGAAAATATTTCTAAGTGATGAGTCCCATTAAGTAATTAAGATTGAAAAAATTAGATTAAATATCTTAATTTCTTGATCTGTTGAATAAACAAATTGTGCATGAAGGAAATACAAAAAAATAATTTTTAGAAATTATAGGTATTGCCTGAATCATGCTATATGTAGATGTTTATATTAAAAGTATTCTTTACTACTGCTTTTTTAATGTGATCTATTTTATTATTATGCATCATTGGTACTATTATCTAGGAAATTATATCATCCTTCAAGAAGTATGTAGAAGAAAGTAAAGCAGTAACAGCTGACCTCATAAATACTGTATTAGTGAAACAACTTGCTGAAAATGAAATAATTTGTCAACAGCAGTTGAAAAATACAGAAAACATTTGGAAAAACAAAATGGATGAAGAGTGCCAAAATATCAGCAAAGAATTTATGCAGAAAATGAAAGAACTGGAATTTGACCTCAAACAAAAGTTTGAGAAAGAAAAAAGTGATATAGAACAGAGATACAAGACTAAAATTTGTGAAATGGAAAAAAAGATTTAAAACACCAGTTTGAAACAGAAAAAGGTGAAGATAGAAAAAAGATTGAAAATTCATATAAGCAGAAAATTGGAATATTGCAACAGTTGCATGCTGATGAGAAACAAACTTTACAAAAATTACATTATGATGAACTTCAGGCCTCAGAAAAACAACAAATTAAAAATCTAGAAAGCTTGAGGAAACAATTAAATGACTGCCACCAAGAACACATTTTGTCTTTAAAAAATGACTTTCTTCATGCAAGAGAGATTGTTCAAAAGGATAATAAAGAAAGTATCAAGCTTTTGCAGGAAGACTTTGAAAAGAAGCTCAAATTTGAATGTCATTCACTGAATATTAGTCATCAAAATGAAGTAAATCAATTAAACAGTAAGTTCCAGAATGATATATCTGCTGTACAGATGGCTCATCACGAACAGTTTCAGAGATTGGCAGAAGATCTGAGGAGACACTGGGAAGTAAAAAAATCTGAACTTCAGAAACTTCATGCTGAAGAAATTGAAGCAATCAAAGAAAACCTTAATAGACAGTTTGAACGTGAGAAACAAATAATGAAAAAAGCACATATTGAAGAAACAAATGAACTGAAAAAAAGTCAGTGAAAAATCTCTTGAAAATATAATAAATAATCTCAAGTTTTTCTGTGAAGAAAAGTCAGAGCATGCTGTTTCAGAGTCTCTTGAATATGAAAAGCATTCATTGAATGATACAAATAGTTTTGAATTTTTAAAATTTCAAGAGGAATGTAAGAGCATCATAAGTGGTGAAAAGCAAAAGCTCAAACAAAAATATGATGAGCAGTTGAAACAAGAAGTGGAAAAGCTTCGTGAACAGTTTTTAGAAGAATATAAAAGTTTTTGTCTTACCAACAGAGAAGCTTATGAAAAAGAAAAAGCTTACTCTACAGCTCTGTTACAAGCTCTTGAAACAGAATGTGTGAAAGTAACCCAGTTACAGTTGGCTGTGGAATCAAAAGAAAAGAATGAGGTATGGAAAGCTTAAGGTTGCTAATGATATTAAAAATTTTTAAACCAAATTCTAAGAGTGAACAGAATAAGTTTATACTTACATGCACTTTTATCTGTTACTTAATAAGAACTCTTCTTTATTCTGTTTTATGTTCAATGATTTTTAAACTATTATTTTAAAAAACTGAAAACTTGATATATGTTTGTGTTGTAGCTTTGCACTTTGCATATTATTTTTAGTTTTCTGTTTACGACAGAGCAAAAAGGACATTTAATTATACCAATGGCTTCTAGTACATTATTTGTCCTTTTACAGTTTTTGGAGTGTTATATAAGTTAAGTCATACATCTCTGCTACAGTTTTAATAGAAAGTTTGTTTTCAACATTTCAAAGAACCTTAAAGAAATGTTGATCTCCAGTGGAGGTGGAATATCTTCTCTGTTTTCAACACCCCCTGATATTGAAAACTTCAGAAGTCCAAGTACAAAGAGGTATATTGTGTGTGCATATATTTTTTCTTTCTTTCTTACAAAACCTACTTGTGATTTTTAAAGACAGAAAAATTGCTGTAAAAAATTATAAGCAAGCACAGTTGCACTTACTCTGAAAATATTTGTTTACAAAAACCAAACATGCAAAGTTATTGAATAAAATATATGACCAAAATTCTTTGTTCTAACATGTAAATATTAGTTATATTGACTGCAGAACTTTATTTTTATCAGTAGTTTTAATATAATATTTTTTATTCCCTCATGACATCTGTAAAGTACATCACATAAACGTTTTAATTCAGAAAAGCTACATGTGTAGACTCTAACCTTCCACAAATGTATCGTTCTCTATGCACAGTAGTCCATATTCTTTCTTCTGCACTGCTAGTGTTTATATTATGATGCTTTCAAATTTTGCAGTATTGAAATTTTGGGCAATTACCTTCAGCCTCCCCCCCCACACCATGGATTTAAAGATTGCTGTTTCTACAACATCCAATGCCCTAACACTCCAGGATTCTTCTCCTGCTGTTTCAGTGTTAACAAGAGACACTTTGTTTGTCAACGATGTTGTCATCATTTCACATCAGGTGTTTGGTCGTCTTGTGTCTCACAACTTCTGTCTTTTTTTCTTTTCATCTATAATTACTCAGGTATGTGACTTTGTTTTTTCCCATTTCTTCTTCTGACTTTCTTTTCTCCTATCCTTCCCCAGACATTGGTATTCATACTGATGATTTTCTGTCCCACTAATGGGATCTCCATATCAGTTTTAGCCTCTTCATCTTCAGTACTTTTATTGTTCCCTATGCTTTTGGTACTCTTTTTGTTCTTGAGCCTTAATCCCTAGAATATCTTCTTATTTGGGGTGCTCTATTTTATGTTTTATTTATCTTCAGTCTCTTTGTCTTCATTTTGCCATCATGTAACTCCTTTGCTACTTGTCTTTTCTTCACCTTCTCTCAAAGTCTGTCTATTAGGACCTCAACAGTTTTTATGGAGATGCTCTTTCCTACTTGTTCCACACTTTAATCTTGATCCATTTTACTGCTTTGTTACTGTGGTTTCTTTGTTTTGGGAATTTGGTGGGTTGCAAGATCTTTCAAGGTGTTCAAGACTCTTTGAAATTTAATTTTGAAGCTGCTTGTCTTTTTTTCATTTTCTTCCTCACCCAACAACAAATTCTGTAACAAATACCCTTTTTCAGGAGTTGCACAGATTTGTCCACTATCCTGTTCCTCATTCTTTTATCCCTTTCATAGGGTTGGGAATTATTGTTCATGTAGAAGACTTGTCTTGTGTGCTTCCTGTCAGCTCAGGTCCTGTGGAATTCAGCGAAACATATATGAACTCCCTGTGCTAACAGTCTTTAGCTCATGAACATGCTTTCTCATGGTCTGTCTCTGTGTTATCAAACTCCACCCCCCCTCCCTCAGATTTTTACTCGTCTGGACTTTTTTTTAATTTACATCTCATCCAATGCATCTTCAAGCATCTCAATAAGAATTTATTCTATTTACTGACTTAGGATTGGACACCTCCTTTACTCTTTATCACAAAGATCAGTTGATTTTATTTCTGTAACTCTCTTTTCTCTCTAAAACTTTAGCTACATGAAAAGAAAATGGGATTTCTTTTTCCCATCATTCTGGCTTCCATTTCTTTATACAACCATTTTAACTCTGACTGTTTTTGAGCCTGGTTTGAGCTATTCTTTATTTTACTGGAACTGCCCCTTCTTACCATGGTATTTCTTCATTTCTCATGACTGTTCATTTTATCATGTCACCTCCCATCAGGTTTGTCAAGGTTTTTCTTGTCTCTTATCATTGTTTGAACCCTGGATGAGACCATTTAGATCAGCATGTAGACCAGATATGTAACATTACTTCTATCATATGGCATTTTTAATACTTCTTGCTCCTTTCATCTGCCATTCTCCAACCTGCTCAGATGCTCTTGTGAAATGAGTATTGTTATTTGTTTTTCACTTCCTTACCTGCTCACTGCTTGACATTCTTAGATCTTACTATCCCTAACCTAATAATGCTGGAACCCACCTTGTGACCATTGTTGCCTCACAGGGAGTATTTACTTAAAATGCACAACATGGATGGGTACAGAAAATGTTAGGTCTATTTGCCCCTGCCCTGTGCACTCTGTTGAAATGGGGTTTCCCTCAAGACTGCTTTGATGGCATCTTATATATATTCTGTCTTTCAGACTCTACTTTACAACACTAGAAACTGTATTTTGATAACTATGTTGGTTGCTGCATATAGCCCATTGTGTAGTTTTGTGTTTAATGATAAACAAGCTAGGATATCCTGCACTTAAAAAAAAACTAAAAAAACTGCAGCACTAGCCATGTGTATGCCCTCACCCCTGACTTGCACATGCTGTCTTTTGTCACTTTAACACTGAAATGGAAACAAAAAAAAGATATAAGTGTTTAAAATATCCTAAAGGTTCATTCTCATATAAATTACTCTTTGCAAGCTGGTTACTGGATAACTTGTCATTTGACAATTCTTAAATTTTTATAAAAACATTTCTTTGCAGTTTCCAAAGCAGTTATTAGAAGCAATCAATTTATAAGGTCATTTAACCCAAACGAATAGATGATAGTCATTTCCCTTTTGTGTTTGTACTAGGCCTAGTAAATTATCTGAATATTATGGCTGTATGATATGAAGATGTTCTCTTATTATCATTATTATTACTGTAATTATAATTTGCAAAAATATGACTCAAGTCTTATTACTGTAAACAGTAATAATATTAAAATATTACTTGTGCTTGGTATTTTACATCCTCTTTATTAAATTGTTGATAAGTCCCACTAAATATCAGGATGTGTTTTTTTTTTATTATAGTGCAAGATATTTAAATAACTTCTCGAAACCCTGTAACTTATTTCACATTGATTGCAAAAGTTATGATCTTGTCAAACTGAAAGTGTTTACTTTTTATTAATTCTCTTCAGAAACAATAATATTAATATCTTAAAATTAAGTTTCTACTGCAGTGTATATGCTATATTTGTGGTAAATCAAATACAAGTGTCGAGATCTCATTGCCTAATTGTGATGCAGAATTAAAACAAATGATAACTGAGGTTTCTCTTGCTGTGACTATGACTAGACAAAACTGCTGGTATATAAAACATTAATTATCATCCTCAGCTCATTTTAATGCAAATGAGCATAAATATATCTGAATTGGATTGCAGCTGTTTGGTTAATTACATTTAAAATTTCTAGTACTTGTATATATCTTCAGTAATAAGCTTTCAATGTTTACAGCTACTTACATTTTGTAAATACTATTATTTCATATTTCTTATCAGACTATCAGCTTTTTCATAATATGTAACTTGAAAAATTATATAATTGTAACATTAATTCTGTTAATTGTCATGAACCATGAAATTTGTTATTATTTTCTTCATTCTTTGGTAGTTATTAACATGTCTCTTCATGCTAACTAGGAGTATACTTATAATTTGTCAATGTTTTTAAAGGATAGGAAGAGATCTTAGATTTTTCTTTTTTCCTTGGTAGATCTCTTGCTCCAGACTTCAATAGCACTCTTCAAGTCACCTCTTTGAATGAAACGAAACCAACAGAAACAGTTATGAAGTTTTTCTCTAAATATATTTAATTAACGATGCTAATATCTCATTGCAAAGAACATTAGTCTTAATTTCTTCTGTACTGATTAGTTAGTCCTCTCAAAATCAATTGTGAAAATATCCCACTTGCAGAAATGTTTACTAAGAGTGACAAGATAGATCTACAGAATTACTGGAGATTCATTGAGATATTTACTGTAAAATAATCCTATATTCTCTAGTTAATTGAGTGCACATGAAATAAACAGTCTTTATTCAAATAAACTTAGTGAAAATGTATTTTACTTGTCACAATGAGAGTTAAATTTGAAGTCATTTTACTTATTCATATGTAAGACTAATTCTGTTGAGATGATGTTACTTCATGAATCTTATGTTACTTAATTAACTCTTTAATGTCATACTTACCCAAAGCAATTAATACTACCCATTTGATTGTCATTCCCAATGAAGCATCAGGAGGGCATAATCAAATGAGATCAGTTGACTGCTCGTATAAAAGATACGTGCTTAACATCACATAATACAGGTAACCTTGCAGCTTTATTTGCCAGATGAAGATAAACTGTGCTACTCTAGGTTAGTGACACAGAAGAATAGGTTACTAGAACAAAAATAGTTAAAGGACCTTCTTCACCAGTGTCTTTCATGGAATCTATACACATCTGCACAAATAAAACATTTGAACAATGCCTTTATTGATAAAAGATAGGAATGCATGGTATGCTTATAAAACAAAAATATATATGCATAATTTTTGTTTTCATTCTGTAAAATGTCTTAGGAAATAAAATTATTACATTTACATGTAAAACGTTGCACTTTCTGATGTTTTTAAAAATAAGAATGAAGGTACATTTATCAAACTGTCGTTTTCTTAGTCAATTGACAGTGTATTTTATTTACTTTATAGGATTGTACAAGGTGCAATTCACTTGAAATTGAAAGGGCTAGTTGGGTCAAAGAGCAATCCAACATCCTGAAATCTCTTCATCAATCTGAGAGTGAAGTCATCAGACTCAAAAAGCTACTTCAGACCACAGAAAATGAGAATAATGGAAATGCTGTAGTTGATAAAAATAAGAAGGTATATTGTATCACACGTGTATTTTCTTTTGCAATATAGTAACTTTGTATATACATCTCTCAGAATGCCAAAAATGATTATCTCTTAAAGATTTGTGGGGAAGGTTTTTGGAAATTGTTAAGAATAGTTTTCTTCACCAATTAGTCAAGGAACTGACTAGAAACAATGTTATTTTAGATTTATTGTTGACTTCAAATATAGAAATAATTGAAAGGGTGGAAATTGGGGAACATTTGAATACAAGTGATCATTGCTCTTATTAGTTTCAATATTTTGTTACATATGGGTATAAGGAATATTATTGTAGTTACAAATTGCAAAATTTGAAGGCATGCAACAAGAATTATTTGTTGTGAATTAGGCAACTGAGTTATATGAAGAGACTGTCTGCTTGTGGAAAATTTTTAAAGATAAATTTTAAATATTCAAAATAAACACATTTCTTATAAAAACGTTAGCTCAAATGAGTTAAAATTAAAGAAAAACATCATGAATATAAGAAATTTGAATTGACTGGTATGACAGGAAACTTGGAAGATCATAGAATATAAAGAAAGTTAGTGAAACAGGATTTCAGGACATCAAAAATATGTATGAGGAAAGGCTAGTTGAAAATATAAAAAATAACAGTTAAGATTTCTTTAAATACTTTAAAGGTAAACAAAATGTCAGAATGATGGGAGAACCCTTGAGGGATGGTAAAGGAAGGCTAGTATCTGATAATTGTAAGATGGCTGTGTTATTTAGTTTTGCTTTTTCTTTAGTTTTTACTTATAGAAGTTTAAACAGTATTCCACATCTTGAAGAGTTGATAAACTGAAATGAGATCAAACAAGATGACTGAATTAATTCTGAGCTGGTTAATTATAAATTGAGAAATTTAGGAAAATGATGAGGCTCCTTGGCCAGATAACATTTCCCCAAGGGTTTTGAAGGATATTAAAGATTGGATGTGTGAGCTACTTTCTACTATTTTTTCTTTGTCCTTGAATAGTGAGCAGGTTCCAAAGGATTAGAAGTTTGCTAATGTAAACTCCTCTTTTCAGGGAAGGTGATAAAAATTATTCCAGTGATTGTATATTGTTAAATGCGTATTGTGCAAGTTCTGACTGTTCTCTGAATTTGTAGAAGATTCTTGAGAATCAACAATATTTGAATTGTGAGAATGGTGTCGCCTTTGAACCTTGTGGAATGCTCTATTATCTTGTGTGATTCATATAAAAACAACTATCTGAGAGACAGTAATAGAATATTATTTGTCAGCTACAGTTAGTGTGCTATAGACCTCAGAAGCTGTAATTGTGGTTAATACCTATTATTTGAAAAACTACAGAATTAGACTAGGAACATTCATAGATTTCAAACGTTAGAAACTGTTCAACATCAGTATTTCTAAAAGGACATTAAATATCTTCCTCAGTAAAAGTCAGAGGGATAAGGTCAACCTAGTCAGCTTAAGCAAGATGTAACAATACCAATTCAGAATTAATTTGCTCATTATTTTCCTGAATCATTGACAAAATATTCAGTTCTAGACTGAATATAAAACTCAGTGGTGTCTGTACGTTTGTAAAACTGTTGTATGTAAATCATCATTTGTAATAACCGTTATTATAAATTATGTTGTTTTATTAATTTTCTTTGTATATTAAAATATATTTGTGTTAATAAAGAAAATTGTGTGTATCAATCTTGTTAGCAAATATCATAAATGTGGTATGTATTAACCTTTAATTAACTTCTGTTTTGATCTAAGTGATATTTTTGTGTATCACTGATACCTATCCATGCTTTCTAATTGAAGAACTGTAAATTGTTTGTTTAAGTAGGAGCATCTTAGTTAATTTACGACTGTTACAGTGTAACTGTAACATAATGTAAGAAAATTTCAAAATATTTATGTGATATAATTTGATAAATTAGTTTTTTTTTAAATAAATCTTCACTAGTTTTTTTGTATTGTAACTGGAATCTTTTAAAGTTAAAACTGTTTTAGTCAATTATGTTGTACATCTTTTCTTAAAGTATCTTAGAAAACTAATATTTTTGCTTCTACAATTTCTGTTGATATTATAAGAAATTTTCCCTGGGCTTTCTACCTAGCAAATAAAGATGTCCCTCATCTCAGCAGCCAGTTGAAGTCAGAGTAGAATATAAAGGTTGCAGGTAGCTGGATAAATACTTAGCAACATATTATTTTTCACTGTGAATAAAGATCTTTTTCCATTCACATGTTAGTGATTTTTTCTTGTAATGATTATGTTTGACATAATTTGCACATACCATTTCTGGAATATGCATGTTGTCAATACTTTTAATTTATTTACCAGATATCAGTGGACCTGAATACTGCATATATGAAGAATTCAAAACAGATACAGTGGTTTATTACATCAGGGTGTAGGAGATATACGTCATTTATGCTTTTAAGTACTATGTATAAAATTTGGTTAAAAACACACATCCATCAAATCTTATAAACTGTTTGTTATTTAGCCATTTTTCTGTTAAAAAGAAATAGGCTTTTTATCTTTTCAGGGTATAGCTCTTCTAGAAGGAAAAATCAGTTTTTTTCTGATTACATTTCACTTGCCATTTAGTTATTATGCAGCAGT
The DNA here is from genome assembly GCF_004210375.1 of Tachypleus tridentatus. NCBI lineage: Eukaryota > Metazoa > Arthropoda > Merostomata > Xiphosura > Limulidae > Tachypleus > Tachypleus tridentatus. The sequence goes on from NC_134830.1 coordinate 35,279,195, forward strand.
TATTGTTACATTTAGAATATCTTTGCCCCAAAATAATTATATACTTTACAAGTAACAATTTATAATTTGTTTCCTCTTTTATTGTCTACATCAGATTTATTTTGTTTTAAATACACGTCAGTATCACAAATATACTTTTATATGCTCCGAATGTTTCTTAGGTGCTGTAGCAAGAAAAATATTATAAGTTACAGTTACTCCTTATATGTGGTATGAACCATTGATATCCAGCAGATAAGTTTAAAAGTATCTACAAAATGCAAATTCCAGAAATGATATGTACATAATACATTAAACATGGATGATAAAAGAAAGTAACACAATTAAGTGAACAAACAGTCTATTTACAGTGAAAAGTATTTGTAGTTAAGTGTTTCACCTACTGGTCAGTCTTTAATTCTCCTGTGACTTAACTGGCTGCTGGGGTAAAAGAAATCTTTCTTCAAAATGAACTGCACTGGACAAAGGATATTCTTTTATGTCTACTCAGAAACATAACAAAACGAATTCTGTTTTTTGCTGAAAGTGTAGTATACCAGAATCCAATGTTATGTACATCATCAGTTGTTCCAAATAACATTTACTCAGAGAGACAAGATAACATAACTCATGCAAATTTGTGACACCTTACTAGGGTAAACAGTCACAGAACTATGTTACGTGTTTGTAACCATTAGTGAATACAACCTTTAATTCAGCAATTTCCAAGTAATGAATGTGTTTTCAAATATGAAAATATTATGTTTATCTAAGTGAGAAGAAACCAAAGAAATCAGAACTTCAATTATTAAAGAACAATTGGTAAGGAAATCTTTTTTTCTATTTAAGAATATGTGTTTTATAACATTTCACTTCCTTCATTTCAGCAGTTTTACAAGGCTTATTGCAAATACCGACGTGCTGAGAATTACAGGCGGTCATTGGTCTATCAGAAGAAGTATTTGCTAAATATAATAAAAGGATATCAAACCACAGAAATTGTAACTATGGCCCTGCTTGCCAAAATTATTGACGAACCCACTGATAACCACCAGACTATTTTGTCTCCTGTGTCATCATTTCGATCTGTGGCATATGCTATTATAGCACTTCATCGTATGCTTTATCTGGTGAAACGATGGAAGAAAGCTCTATATATCTGTTCAAACAGCAACTGAGTATGTGCAACAGAATGACCACCATATTCTGTCATTAAACAAAATTGTAACTTGTATTATTTGTATGTCCTTGTTTCATGTATCTTTTCAAATTTGTGTTTCAAGAAATAAAAAAAGCAGTGTACATAAATTTATATTCTATTATCTCTAAACATTGTGGAAATTATTTCTGTACACTAGCCAAAATCCTTATTGTAATATCTAATAATTTGTTTGTAACTTTTGAAATTATTATTTAATTTAGATAATTTATAATAAATTTCAGTTAATTCTCTGTTTAAATAGTTTACATTTTGTTCTAACTCACATAACATAATGACAACATTATATGCAATTAACAGATTTACACAAAATAACTAAAGGATTTGAAATAAAAAAGAGTGTATAAGTTCACAATTTTTTCAGATGGGTCACAAAATGTAGAGGCACACATGGCATAGTGGTTGATTCACAATTCATATCCTGCTCCACACTTTGGAGCTGTGAGTGTATTATAAGAATGATGGACAGATCCGACCATTTGATAAGAATATCCCTAAAATCGGCTATGAGTGCTGGTCACTAACAACCTTCCTTCTAGTTAACCATTTCAAAATTAGGGACAACTAACATTTTGTGTTGATAGCCCTTAGTAACATTTTGCAATCTTACACAAACAAAATCAGAAAGTAATATGTATGACAGTCAGAATATCTTATAATTATATAATATTTAATTCATTTTCCATTAATAAGAAGAAAATTAAATGTTAAATGTTTAAACAAGGACAGTGATTTTGTAAATGTGAACTGATTTATGAACAAGTTTCTGAATATTCACACATAGCTGGTGATAATTGCAGTCAAGAGAGTAACTCTTATGACCACTTTATTAAACATGTATACAAAGTAGAACACTAGACTGGGGTTAGTTATTTTGTAGTAAAAACAAAATAGGTTAGTTGGTGGGCCAAGTATTAACAAATGGTGTTTAAAACGTAAACCAGAAGACATAAAGCCTAACATAAAATAGTTACAAGTTGGAAAATAATGATAACAACATTTTCACCACCATTGTCCACCCAACATGTATACAAAGTAGAACACTAGACTGGGGTTAGTTATTTTGTAGTAAAAACAAAATAGGTTAGTTGGTGGGCCAAGTATTAACAAATGGTGTTTAAAACGTAAACCAGAAGACATAAAGCCTAACATAAAATAGTTACAAGTTGGAAAATAATGATAACAACATCTTCACCACCATTCTCCACCCAACATGTAGTGTTTCTGTCTCCCACAAATCCTTAGATTTCAAGACTTAGTTTTAGGGCTGTCAAAGTTTTTTTTTTTTATTTGGAAGTAGAGAGAGAGAGAGTCATTCGAATTATTTTCAGGTTTTGTTCCCCTTGGATTTTTGGTCTAAAAACACAGTACTCTGAGATCCAGGAATCAATATAGATGGAAAAGATAGATAACCTTCACAAATGACTCATTTCTCAATCTGAGTTGCCATTTTTAATAAGATAGTATATGTTCAGTTTCAGTGTCATCATAGACTATTTTTAATAATGCATTCAGTCCTTATTTTTGCTTATACTTTTCACTGTATTGTTACTCGAGTACTGTGTATATTCAGTACTTTTACTTTTTACTTGAGTAAATATTTTCTAAAATAATAGTACTTTTATTGTTGTAAATATTATCATTGCTTTATCCACTTCCTAGATGGTATCTTGCATTTCCAGTCTAAGAGGCACTTGGTTCAGGGTTCTTTGTCTTTGCACCTTGGATCTCCTTTCTCAGGACCACTCCTGCCATGTCATCCTACCAGTTTGTCATGTTCCATGGGTGAGGACATCAGTAATAAATCAAATTATCTCAACCCAAACAGGTTCTCCCCACAGAATAGATTCTGCATTGCAAGTTTTCTTCTGTTGGATGGACTCTCACTTTGATACACTGATGATTGGTTGATTGGCCACTTGTTGGAACACACAACTGTTGACAATTTGGTCTCTAGTACCTCATCCTTCAGCTTTTGCAATAGATGCTTTCTATCATGATGGAATGAGATTACAACTCTAGGCCTTCCCTTCAATTTGTATGTTACCCATGGTCTTAGCTATGATTCATTCCAATCCATAGTTGGATACTTTTGATAGCACCAGATGTGCAGCTAAATCCTGGTTTCTGTTTATGCAGTACTTTCATGAGTACCCCAGTCTTATACTTCCTCTTTGATCATCTCTCTGAAGGCAACCATCATCTGACATTATACACCAAACTATCCATAAGTTCAAGCTTCAGGCATGTAGATTATGTACTCCTTTGCACATTATCAGTGTTTAATTTCTAGGATTACCATATATCTGGGTTAGCCTTTGCTTAGTCCTCCAATGGACATGTATCAATGGAAATGGCACACATGTCACCATTGGTGTATTGAGAGGAGGTTGAATCTGCTTTAATCAGAAGCGCCAATCATAACTCATTTTTAGTCTGGCTCTGTGTCAAGAATTTTACATCTTCCAATGTTTCACTGAATAAGGCAGGCTTATTTAACACTTTTCAATAAAAGAGACAAAATTTTCTTTGAGTCCCTAGTACTCTCTGGACTACCTGTGTTGTTTTGAGTTCTTTCTCCCAAATGGCCATTGCAGTTACCTAACTGGTAAGTAAAGGTGGCATTACATTACATTTATCAACATCCATTTGAGTCCTTGGCCTCACATGCCATGTATTACTTGTCCCTAAAGTTTATTTTTTGTTGCTGCTGACCTATAGACATTGCTTGTTGGAGTAGTTTGTGCTGATTATGTAAAGGATGCTTTATCTTTCTTCCCATGTTCTCCAACCAATTCTTCTTACCCAGTACACTGTCACCAGTTTATCTAATATTTCTTACTTCATGACCAATCAGATCTTGATATGTTGTATCCAGTGAGGGTCTTCAAGATTTTGTTGCCTACATTAATACCTTTAGAGATGCTAGACAACAACTTTTCATTAATTGGAATCATTCAGTTTTCCAGGATTTATCTCTAGTTTCGTTGACTAGGTGGGTATGAATTTGATTCATATTGCTAATTATGGGCTCCCTTTCAAAGTGAGGAAACTCTTGTGAGTCATGTCTAATCAGTACTATGTTACATATTACAATTTTAAATCTCATAAAACTGAATTAAATTGTAATTTAAATTTAGAATTTCCATAAATGTTGATACACAAACTTTATTTTTACAAATATATTTTAATATACAAACAGTAACACAATTCACAATAATGGTTATTACAAATGATGATCTATATAAAGAAAGTTTTACAAACTTACAAACAATATTCAGTCTTCCATCTTCTTTGGAACTTCCTTGATACTTTATCAGGGGTTCAAAATGAGTAAGTTAATTTCAAGTTAGCACTCCAACTATAATAAACCAGTAATATATACTGTCTCTTGGTACATCATGCTGGTTACATTTATAGGTATGAAGAGAATTTCTAGAAATTCAGCCTACACAACAATATTGAAAATACACTAGTATTTAAGTACACATATATTTTGATTCAATAACCTTTTGCAATTTTAGTGAATTTTACAATGCAGATTTAACAGTAGAACTTGTGTAAATTTCTAAACATAAGTTTAATTTAAACAAACATCGATATTAAAGTAAATACAACAATAAATTTATGGCATCAGATTCCTCACTTTTTATTTCTTTAGTGGCCCAGTTGGGCCTCCCTCAATACTTTTATTTCACATTATTTGTTCGATGTAATATTATTTTCATCTGAGGGTTTTTGACTACCCCTGTAACTGTCTCAACCACTTTTGGTAGATCATACAGAGAATTGAGTATATTTATTACTATGCATATCTCTTCCTTACTTTTTTGGATCCCACTCAGTGGTTAGTGTTGCCAAGCAGATATGCTTTCATGAAACTAATTCTGCACTTGCAACCACTATTTGAATATATATTTTATCTAAGTTGGAACAGGCTGTGTATAAATTAGGTGTTATACAAGACCACCTAGAGGCTGACCAGATGGTATTACTATATTATGCTGGACCACCACTTGTAGACTACTGTTATATGTGAAGCATAAATGGATCCTGCCCATCCCTGCTGATCATCAGTTGAATAAATTAGGATTGGTTTACTTTTAAAAATATATTGTATTGATTCACCTCAGGACATTCCAGTGTGCATTGCCCCCCAGATTCTACTAGTGGAACTATGGAGTCCTTGCCACACCCTGTTTGCAGTCAGTGGGGTAGTAGACAGAGGCTTTTCCTCCAGAGTATTAGATTGAAAAATCCTTCACACTTGAAGAGGAGGGCAATATTGGGGGGCCCTCCGTCCCTGGTCCCAGGATGATTTTTCCCCAAATATTAATATGAGGCACCAGCCCACATGGGTCTTACTCACAATACCAGTTCAGGTTTTACACTCAGCTATTTAGAATTGGTTCAGAATATTGTTCATGGAAAAGGGTCCATTGTCTCCTTGAAGCAGAGTGGTCCCATCTTGGGTCTTTGGATGAGCACAGTTTTTCCACATCCTTCCCATAATTCCAGAGACAAGATGAATTTTCCTTCCCTTTCAGTTGGGAATTGAAGATAGGTGTTCACAATTCCAGACTGGACAAGTTCTGTTTCCTCGTTTCGATCCTGAGGTGTTGTCTTTCAGACTTCTTCAGGTTAAGGAGGTTTGTCCACTTCACTATTGCATACCTACTCATGATTTTGGTGGCTTGAAACACATCACTGTATTGCTACAGGTTAGGATACACTCACAAATATATATTATATATTGCAATCCAAATGCCCTAGCTACCACCTTGGGATTTTGGGCCCATGGTCTTGTAATTCTAACTTCAAACAGTTGGACCTCAGCCACTTGATTGGGGCCAAATCAGTAGTGATGATAAATCATGGAACATTTCACCCACAGTACAAGAATTAGTTTTGGATGAAGAGAAACATGTTTTGGACGTAATTCAGTTCTCCCATCAGGCTGGCAGTCTTCTGTTGACACATCCTTCTTACATTGAATTCTAGCTGTAATGTGAGTAAATATGTTTTTGAATTTAACATCTTCTCAAACGAAAAATGTATTTCCAATAATACATACTTGCTATCACACTCTCCTGCCCTTTTTATTCATTAAGAGATGATGTTAGAGACTGTGGATTGAGTCAGTCACAAAGAAGCGACAACATTATTTGAATGAGGTGCTTATGTACAGTACTAAGATAGAAGATACATTGACATAAGTGGAGAGTATCCCAAGACAAATATCACCAAGGTTAATTATGTGGAGTACCAAAGACTGGAGCAAGAGGAAAAAAATCAGATCAATGCAACTATGGGCAAAGGAAGAAGCCCTGGCTATCAAGTAATAGTATGTAGGGAGGAAAGTATACTCTTCAAAACAAGAAACGCAAAAGGGATATTTTTGTTATTTTAAGAGAAATATATGTAATAACGTTACAAGCTCAGTGTATGTGATGTTACACGTGTTAAGGCACCGATCGTCAGACCAAAATGACAATAAAAGTTGTGCACTTTGAAAACGGTGGAAAACATCGGATTTTTCGCCAAAACGCATGCGTGTCCAAAAAATTTGTTTGAGAGATCTGCATGTTCTGCAAGTGTAACATGTGCAAAATCCCTATAAAAGTGGCGGGTTCTCGGTTTCCATAGCTCAGTGTTAAGCCACCAACACGCATTACAGTTACGCCAAGACTGACTGAAGCACAATGCAACAACGCCATTGGTCGCTTGGAAGCAGGCGAATCTCGATCAGATGTTGCCAGAGCTGTGAATGTCCACCCATGCACCATCACAAGGCTATGGAATCGTCACCAACAACATGGATCAACTCGTGACCGTCCACGATCTGACAGACCTCGTGTGACCACGCCCGCACAGGATCGCTACATCCGGTTACGTCACCTTCGGGATAGGACTAACACTGCGACATCTACTGCCTCAACCATACCAGGGCTGCGTAGGATTTCCGATCAGACCGTACGCAACCGTCTACGAGATGCAGGAATCCGACCTCGACGTCCAGTCAGAGGCGTCATCCTCACCCAGCAACATCGTCAAGCACGGCTGCAGTGGACTCGGGCACATCGGATACGGCCTCATCGACGATGGAGGCATGTTTGGTTCAGCGATGAATCACGTTTTATGCTTCGTGGGCAGGATGGAAGAACCCGTGTTTACCGTCGCCGAGATGAACGTTTTGCAGTAAACTGTGTGCAGGATGTTGACAGATTTGGTAGTGGCAGAACAGACCTTTTGCACGTTCGAGGGAATCTTACGGCTCAGCGATACGTCGACGAGATTCTTAGGCCCCACGTGCAACCCATCATGGTGAACGTCAACGACGTTTTTCAACATGACAACGCCCGTCCTCACGCAGCCCGACTCACCACTGTCTTCTTGAGACACCACAACATCAACGTTCTTCCATGGTGCTCCAGATTACCAGATTTAAACCCCATCAAACATCTTTGGGACGAGTTGGACCGACGTCTGCGACGGCGACAACCTCAACCTCTACCTCAGCTTGCAGCAGCTTTGTAGGCTGAGTGGACAGCCATTCCGCAGGATGTTATTCGTCATCTCATCGCTTCCATGGGCAGGAGATTCCAAGCAGTTATTGATGCTCACGGGGGGCATATTCGTTATTGACGTTGAGTGACGTTAAACTTCAGCTAGTGAGCGTGGACTTCGCCTTTGCAGACTTTGGATGTTCAGTAGTGAATGTGCAAAGTTTCACACATGTCATACAGAACTACCCGGAATAAACTTGTTAGCAATTTGTCTCATATTTTGCCTTTGCGTTGTTTTTTTTTTTTTGAAGAGTATATTATTGGAAGTACATTTGCAATTTAAGAAAACGTAAATATAAGGATGCCACTATAGTTTGAATGTTCTGAAATAATGTTCAAGTATATTCACCCTTGTGTTAGAATAAAAGTGCACCCAAACAGTATATCAAAATTTCACTTTCAAGTATTGATCTTTTAAGGAACAAAAAACAACTTGTATATGCAGACCCATCAGGGTATGAGGAGTTACTAATTAAAATAAAGGAGAATGTAGCTGATCAAGAAAAGTTCTTGATAACAGACATTAAATTAGTAACCCCAAATTACTGGTGTTTTAATTCAATAGCATCAATTATGCAAGGATTCAGGGCCTTGAGCCTCTTGCAGGAAAGGAAAATGTGGTTTTGCCCCCCACCTATCATAAATATTGGTGGGAAAAGCTCCTTTACCTTCTGTATGCTGATAAAAGGTTATCATCCTGAGTTTAATAAATGATAAACTTGGCCACTTTATGTCCATGGACTCAAGCATTTAGTTTGTTTTTTTCGAAATTAATGCCTAAATGTACCTGTGTATAGCCTCTAATAGTTTTAACCTTGTGTTCAAGAGCACCTGTCACAAACTTTGGGTTATTCTGATGGAACAGTGAGATTCAACTGTCACTATTATAATACACTCACAGTTACAAAGTGTGGAGTGCATTTTCTCAGCAACAGTTATATAATAACTTATGACTGCATACTTAAATGGTACAGGGCAGGACAATGTGTTTTATACATACTTTTTTTGATATGCAAATATTTAATTTTTTTAAATTTCAGTTTATTTGGGATAAGGAAAGTTACCTGGTTAAACACATTTTAATTTTGCTTGTTTCAATAACAATACATGACATTGTGCACTAAATGGTAATTAGCCAATTTTCTTGCAAGAAAGATGGGTGACAATACCTGCAACTAGAAAGTAGTTTTGTCAGTCATTTAATTAGATAATGGCTAAGAGTTTCCACCATGCCAGCACAAATTGATAACGGCCACATGTAGAATAGCATTCCCTGTGCAAATCTGGCTTAAGTTGTTATTGTATTTTTTAGTATTCTCCTCGGTTAGTCAGATTCATGTTGAAATTTTAGATTACTAAAGAATTTATATATATTGCAGAGATCTTACACTTGAGGTTTCGAAGAGATTGTGCAGAGATTTGTAGATCTATGGTAACATTTGTAACATCTTTTTAATTTTATATATTTTAACTTGGTTTAAAAGTATTCAGCTTTGTAGTTTACCATACAAATGGGGACCAATCACTAGACTGGTGAGGGAGAGATCACTTTGTTTTATTTCCTCTTTCTTGCAAGTACAACACATGACAAACACTCTTGCTTTTGGTGTTTGACATTGCAATTGTGCTTTTGTGAATAAACATTGTACTTTTACACCTTTCAACTTTGAAACTTTCTTTCAGTCATACCCAGTTGGTGATCTGAAAGATGCACAGTCACACACCATAGACTATTTTGTAATAGCCTCTAATTAATGAGCCTAACTGACTGCTTTGTGAGAAAATCATTCTCAGGAAAATACCACATTTATAACAACTATATAATATTTACACTATAATAAAATTACTAGAGATATTTTAATTTTGTGAATCGTCACCACTTAATACATGTGTTTTCAAACACTCAGTGTGTGTATTTTGAATGGTTCCTTATAAAAATGGATATTCTGTGTACAGAGATTGTCATTTCCAAAAACCATAATCTTAACAAAAAAACAAACAGGAGAACCTGCCCAGATAGACAAATCCAGGTTATCTTGGTTTATAGGAGGTTATCTTTCACAACCTCACAAGTTGAAAAAATCTAGAAACTGACACAAATATCAATTGAAAGTATGAATATGGTATGTTGTATGCTATGTCAAAATCTAGTACTGTACACTATGTCAAATAGGAGAGAATTTGGATGTACAGTATAAGTAAAATAGTACACAACATTAATTAACAGTTGTGACATCGGAGTATATGAAGTTGCAAATAGAGAATAAAAAAGATGCTACAGGAAAAGTAGATATCTAAATAATTTGTATTATAAGATGCAGTTGAAGTAAAAAATGTAATCCAATTATTATTATTTATCAAAAAGATAACATTGAGGCCTGTTTAATCTGAGCAGTCATAAAATTTAGAAGATTTAACAGCAGTAAACTAAAGAAAAGTTTTCTTTAAGGTGGGCAATTTGCAATGTTACTGAACTGTGCTCTGTTTCCCAAACTGTAGAGTACAGCTGCAAAAGAAGTTGCAAAACATGTTCATAGGGTGTAACATAAAGTACCAAGAGCTTTTCATTTTTAATAAGTAACAGAAATCCATATAAATCACATTCAGGGTAAAATTGCATTCATTGTTCTAATCGTTTTGTTTTTAACCAATATCAGCATTAAATTTGCAATCATTAAATCATGTGGCCCTGTGGTGGTATTCTGAAGTAATATTTTAATATTAATAACATTAATGGGAGTCAAAAGTATGAAAACTGAAAAAAAAAAAAAAGGAATGCCTTGATGTACTACATCCAGTGGTCAAGAATTTGTTTTTACAGTTGTTTATTGGTAGAAACATTTACACCTTGAAATATAAAAATAATGCATCACAATCATTAAATACATTTTTCAGAAAATTTCAAATATTTGATTATACTGCCATTAATTTTTAAAAGCACTAAAATGTGAGGAATCATAAAGAGTGTGTTGTTATATTATTATTTACTTGTATGTTACAGAATACATGTATTCTTTATGCAGGGACATCAACTGAGTTTGGAGTTGTTGAACTTCAAATTCATCAGAAATTCAGAGAATAATTGTAGTATGTTGATTTATCTTATTTAAAATTTGTTTATAGAATATTCTACAGTATACAGAACTTTCTCTGTGTGATTTTAATTGACCTATTGTGTACATTAAAAACATATTGCATGCCTGTAATATATTTAAAGAAATTGTACTATTAAATTTTAAATTTTCATCCAACCTTTTTTAATATATTTTTTATTTCCAATGCAACCAGTTCTCTTGATCATCTCTAATCTTCCATTGTAGCAGTAAATTTTGACAATTTTATACATTATATTTTTTGTAAGCCAACCTGATTTTCGCTTACAACCACCATTTTTTTCTGTAAGGAAAACATATGCCCATCTTGAATACTTATAAAATTTATTTTTAAAAGTTTTCTACATTGGATTGATATCACCAACAGTGCTATATCGCAAAATGATGAAAATCATCTTTTGAAAACAAAACCTGAACTTAGGACTAGCCTGGGCAACCCATCATTCTACCCTAAGATATCTCCTGTCATTTTAAGCTAGGCTCTCCGACCCCTCAGTGGCAAAATAGTATGTCTGCAGACTTATAACATTAAAAACTGGGTTTCAATACTCTTTGTGAGAAAAGCACAGATAGCCCATGGTGTAGTTTCGTGCTTAACTTTAAACAAACCATTCATTGCCTTGACAATGGTTCTACAGAAATGATTTGTTTCCTTTATTATGCAGCAAAAGCAACAGTAGGGCTACTGAACTCAGCAGTCACTACAGGCTCCAGGTAAGGCCATATAATACAGGCTTGTGTGAGCTTCAGAGTGTGATTACATAGTATCCCTGACTACCATGCCATTGTTATTGTATTTTCAAAATTCTGCAGGCCTTTGACATAAGCTAGATGTACCTAGGTAAGTTAAAATCATTTGTGACCCTTTGAGCTTGATTCTCCCCACATCTCAAGGAAATTTTCTACACTACTGATCTCCACTTAATTTAGTTGCCCAGTTCATGACAGGAAATTCTTCTATCATCTACTTAAAATTTGATTTTTTTTTAATTTGGATCCAAAATATCATTTTTACTCATTTCCACATGTAATAAAACATCACACCGAACTTAAAATCTTCCACAATTATGACATTATTAACAGCTGTAGAGTTTCTTTAAGTGCTCTGTAACAAATTCCAATTAAAACCCAAACTGATTCAATCATCTCAATACTATTAACTTAAATACACTCACTTAAATAGGATCTAACTCACATTTTTACATGTAGAGCCACTCCTCAACTTAGTAATTTATCCCTATTAGTGACAACAATACACTTAACGAGAAAAGCCTAGAAGAGTAAGATCACATCAAATGTATTACAAAAGCCTTCTGCAACAATTACACTACATACACAGCAAATGAATTGTACATAGAAATACATAGCTAAACTTGTCATATTTATTGCTTTTAAAATAACTTTTAACACTTGTTATAAATCTAAATAATCATTAAATAAACAAAAAAATAACTATGAGACTATACAGTCTTGTATATCCAACATGAGAATCATCTTTAAGAAAAATATGTATAATATTTTTTATACACAAAGATTGTTTTCAATTCATACTAAAAGTCTTCTTATATGGTCTTAGGGCTAGTGGATTTTTATATTCTAAATTGAAGTCACTGTCTCCTGGCTCTGAATCTATGGCAACCATACTTTCCATGCCCATCTGTGCCTCAGTACATGCACCAATTAGGTCTTCTTCCCTTTCAGAGTATCTCTACAACAGATTGATATCATAGATCTTGGTTTTCCCATCTTCCTTTGCTTTATAGTATACTCTATTGATAACTTCCTGCACTTCAAAGGGTCTTTTCCAATGCAATGACACTTTGTTGTTGGCAATGGGTAGCAGAACTAAAACATCTGATCCTGAAATGTTGATCCTTGGACTTCGTGTCACACAAGAGCTCTTGACTACCTTTGTGTTTAACTTTCACTGTAGAACTGCTTTGTAGGTCCAATACAGTACTGTCCAGTCCTCAATACTTTAGGTTTCTTCCCCTTTTTCTTGTGATTGACTTTCTCTCAGGCACTGTCCCAAATTTTCTGAAGCAAAGAGTTTTCTCAATGCTTCTTTCAGTTCCCATGGATATGCATTTTGGATGTCACTTTCAAAACTTAAAGGGGGTCTTATTAGTAACTTGTTCTTCTTGTTCTAACTTTTCTTGAGCTATTGTGGTAACTACAGGTACCTCAGTAGCTTCTTTTCTGTCTAGTTTATCCAACCTTCTACTATCTGGTATGTTTCCAATCATCAAATCATAAATTGTTGCCTTCATACACATGACTCCAAAATTTCTCACTTAGTTTAAGGCCCAGTGATGTAACGGCGGGGTGCGGACCTGAGCAGGAGTGACAGGTTGTATGGCAACAGTAATAGATTTAATAAATTTAAGAAAAGATCGTCAAGGACTTGGGGGCCAGAAATTAAGGGAGGAACATAGAAGGGAGTGTTAGATAGAATAGATTTGAAAGCATCCCAGTTGGAATTGGAAAGTTAAGGGTAGAGGATGTGGGAAGGGAAAAGCAGGTGGAGTTATTAAAAAGATGGAAGGAAACAGGAAGGTGATCACCTCCAATATGATTGTTGACTTGAAAATCAGAAGTATGAGGAAGAAGGTTAGGGGTGACTATGACTAGATCAAGAATATCTTGGATGATCGTTATTGATACGTGTTAGATTGTTCGAACGTAAAAAGTTACGAATAATATGTCCGTTACGATTGTTGGTGCAACAGAAGAATTCTTTGTGCTTAGAATTTAAGTCACCAAGGATTATGGAGTGTTTGTGGAGAAAATGGGGGTATTGTAAAAAAGTGGAGTCAGGGAACTGTGAGGGGCTGACGTAAATTAAGACTATGATGATGGGGAAGTTATTATGAGTTAGTTCAGCTAAAACAGTTTCATTATGGGGCTGAGTGGGAGGCTTCAGAATTTTAATATTTAACTTAGGTTTGTAAAGAAAGGCAATGTTTCTAATAGGGATAGAATGAGAGACAGAAAAATTTTATAACCAGGGAGGGTAAAAGAATAATTGATATTTAATTAGGTTTCATTAATTGAGATGATGTCAGAGTTTAGGGTGTTGCAGTAGCAATAGGCTGCAGAGAAGGTTTCGCGCTTTTAAGTGTGGTGGAGTTATTACTATCATAAACAATCCAACTAAAAGTATCCATCCCTTTAGTACTTTGAAATCATGGATAAATATGCCCGAGCATTTGTTACCTACTTTTTTAAACCCATGTACCACACAAGATGTTCAGCAGTTAGAGATTAAGGATCGTTATGCTTCAAATATGGGATCTCTGACCAGAGTTTTGTGGTTTTGACATTCGAAAAGTTTTATTTATGGCACTCGGTATTGTATATCAGGCATTTCGATACCACAGGAAGACGTGACGTATTTTCTAATTGTACTAATTAACAATAACAAAAAAAGACATTTTATGATATTTAAAGTAAAGAAAGTGCTTAATCAACTCAATCGCATTGTAACATACGAGTAGAAGATTTTCCAGGTGGTTTCGACAAATACTGAGACGTTTGATTTCAAACTGTTTCGTCTGTACTCTCGCAAATATGAATAGCTTGGCTGTAATCTACCATCGCAAACAATCCAACAAATGTGTTGCTGAGCTGGCAAATACACAGATATTATACATTATACAGTTCAAGAATATCCAATCCCATTAGTTGATTCTTTGGGTTTATTTCTCAAGAAAATAAAATTTATATATTTATCAATGAACTGCTGGTAGTGTTCATATTTTCCAAAAACGTAAACCTAAATTGAATTTCTCATGGCAGCCTAACAGAGTCATCATGAAAACACTGGCAAGATATCTCCTTGCCAACGTTTCTCTAATTGCTGAAACTTTATACATCTGTTTAAGAAATTATTGTACGTTTATTTTGATACGTCAGTAAATCACCACTCATGCTTGGATCTGTTTTCCGGAATTTGAAGAATTCACAGAAGTGACTTATTTATAATGGAAAAGAAGTAATTGCTGTACAAGCTGGAAATGACAATTGAGATATTACACCACATCGAGGTAGCTCTATGTTACTGCATATTTATAATTTTAATATTTTTATAAGGATGATAATAATAATTATATATATATATATATACACACACCTAATCATATACATGAAAACATTAAAAAGTAAATCATAAAATTGAGATTATAAATATCTACTTAAAATGCTAGAAAGCAAAAATCATTTTAAGTGTCATATCCCATTGCTTACATTTGTCTGTTAATCGTATTGCAATATCTTTGTTTTAAGCGCAAAATCTGTGCTGTTCTTACCGCAAAAATACAACTCTGAATTTTATTAGACCTTAAGCTTATCTCTTAGACACCGGATAGTTGAGAATTATTAAAAATATATCAATACCGATACTGAAATGAATAAAAAGAATATTAAACAGTACGCAACACATACATAGATATATGTATAACTAAACAATATTTTTGTTCATTTGTTTTAAACAACAGAAATAGACAATGGTCTGTCTGTGCTCTGCATACTGGTGGAGTCGAAATCTGAGTTTTTTTATAGTGTTCTAAGCCCATTGACTTGCCGCTGAGTAACAAGATGCAGTCAAATCTTTTAAAATGAAATCAAAGATAGTTTCACAAAATTATCTCTCAGAACAAAATTACAAATCATATATTTCGTCAAAACAAATAAAAATCTAAATGAATTTTATCAAACCAATCCATTTTCGCGCCTCTAAGTACCCAAGGAAACAAGCTAATTAAGCATTATACAATTTGTAAGGAAAGTAAAAATAAGTATAATTTTTAAAATAACGTGTCTGTGAAAATAGATCTACAAAGTGATAGAGATATCCTGTTAATTAGACATAATCCAAAAATATAAATCATAACGAGACAGCTGCTAATGAATAACAAATACAAGCTAGATTTTGAGTACTAAAAACTTTTAATCTGAAAAGTCCTGATATTTTCTAGCATTCGATGTTAGGAGCTGGTTGTTGGAATGGGTTCTTACTCGTAAAATCATTAAAATGATAGTAGACTTAGCACCACAGTGGTAATTTTCGTTAGTAATTTAAAAAAAAATGTATTTCGAATAAGTAAACACTCCAGCCATAACCTTATAAGACAATAAGTATAAATCACTTAGATATTTCAGTAACAAGTGATCATATTTTACAACGAAATGAGAAGATAAGTAAATAAAACTACAGTGAAAACATTTTATTTGAACCAAATATTTTAATCTTACAATAGACTTGTAAGAGTTCGTAAAGAATGGTAATAATAATAAAATTTGATGATAAAGAGTTAATAAAAACATTAATAAGAAACGTTGACCTGAATCATTTCGTATCGTGAAAGCCTCGCAATGCTTAGCACCCTGCACGTACACATTTTCCTTTCAAAGGACGTCAACCAGATTCAGTGTCAGACGTAACCTGCTTTATAAATTAGGTTATATCCTTCTGAAATAGATAGCCACAAGGTCCTTGAAGATCTCGTTTGTTCCAACCAGACTGATAACTCTACTACTTGCCAACTTAGTGTCTCAGGAGTGTGGACAAAGCAGTTGTTAACAGTTATATAACAAGGGGCGTGTTTATATAAGCATGCTCTATGGTTGTGTGCAGAATAACTTTTTAATGTTATTTGTTGTTGTTGTTTTCTTCAAATTTTGAATGTTTTTTTTTTTCTGTTGAAAGTATCTTCGTTCACATGGAAAACTCACTCAAACTTACATTTCATCATGTAAGGTTGGTACGATTATACTTTGGTTCAATACTCTTAGACGCCTTTTTCAATTTTTTTGTGATTTAGACCTTTCAAAGATATTAAGAAGTCCAACGTTAAACAACACAAACATGTATATTTTGAGCTCATTGGTTGGTAAAATATTCGTTGGTAAAAGAGTAGCCCAAAAGTTGGCGGTGGGTGGTGATGACTAGCTGCCTTCCCTCTAGTCTTACACTGCTAAATTAGGGACGGCTAGCACAGATAGCCCTCAAGTAGCTTTGTGCGAATTTCAAAAACAACAACCAATATTGAAACATATAAGAAAAACATTAAGCAGTACGCAACAGATACATAAATATATGTATAACTAAAATAAATAATATTTTTGGTTCGTTTTTTGTAAACAGCAGAAATACACAATGGTCTCTCTGTGCTCTGCATACTGGTGGTGTCGAAATCTGAGTTTTATTAGCGTTATACGCCCATAGACTTACCGTCGAGTAATAAGAGGCAAACAAATTTTTTAAAATGAAATCAAAGATGGGTTCACAAAATTGTTTCTCATATCAAAATTAAAAGTTATATGTTTAGTCAAAACAAATAAAAATCTAAACGAATTTTATCAAACCAATCCATTCTCGCACCTCTAAGTACCCAAGGAAACAAGCTAATTAAACATTATACCATTTGTAAGGAAAGTGAAAACAAAGGAATACTTTTTACAAGAACACGTCAGTGAAAATAGATCTTCAAAGTGATATCCTGTTAATTAAACACAATCCAAAAATATAAATCATAACGAGACAGCTGCTAATGAATATCAAATACAGGCTAGATTTTGAGTACTAAAAACTTGTAATCTGCAAAGTCCTAATACTTTCTAGTATTCGATGTTAGGAGCTGGTTGTTGGAATGGGTTGTTACTCGTAAAATCATTAAAATGATAGTAGACTTAGCACCACAGTGGTAATTTTTTTAGTAATTAAAAAAAAGTTATTTCGAATAAGTAAATACTCCAACCATAACTTTACGAGACAAGAAGTATAACAAATTATCATATTTTACAGCCGAATAAGTAGATGAATGAACAAAACTTTAGTGAAAACATTTTATTTGAACCGAATATTTTAATCGACGTCAAAAAATACTTTTGTAAGAGTTCGTAAAGAATGGTAATAATAATAAAATTTGATTATAAAGAGTCAATAAACGTTAATAAGAAACTCTGGCCTAAATCATTTCCTATCGTGAGAGGTAGAAAGCTTCGCAATGCTCAGCACCTTTCACATACACATTTTCCTTTTAAAGGACGCCAACCAGATTCAGTGTAAGATGTGAAAATCAGGTTAGACCCTCCTGAAAGAGACAGCGACAAGGTCCTTAAAGATTTCGTTTGCACCAACCAGGCTGGAAACTCTACAAGTTGCCAAGTTAGTGTTTCAGGAATGTGGACAAAGCAGTTGTTAACAGTTATATAACAAGGGGCGTGTTTATATAAGCATGTTTTACGGTTGTGTGCTAGGTATTCATTCTACGGACAAGTATGTATGCGCACATTTGTTTCATCTGGGTATGAATCTCACTATTATTTTGTTTTTGTTGCAGATTGAAAAAAGTAAACTTAGAGTAAACTTTATCTGTCTTTCGGAATGATACTTTGTAACATTTGTTAAGTACATTAAGTGTCAAAACGTAGATTATTTTGTTATTCATTTGAAACGCGAAATGACAATTTTCATTACAAACCGAAAAGTCTTATGAATAGCTTACCGATATCCTCACCAACACACACACACATGGGAAACTCTGATGGTTTAAGTATTAGAGATAATACATCATTGAAGGAAGACATCATCAAGATAAAATTTTATCATACATTTTTAAAGAAAACCCCCCGTTTTGAAAGATATAATTCGCCCTACGTTATCAACACCCTTCTGATCTGGGTGACACACTTAATCTCATTTGGAATTCTTGTGTTTCTTATCTTTGTGTATACTCTAATAGACAGCTTTAACGCTGAGTGGTAATATATGAAACGTCATAATGTCCACTTGCATATTTGTCGGTAAACTGCCACACAATTACAGTTTTGTTCTACAGAAGTCTAACCACATAAAATATCATCACATCCAACTGACCACCATAAGAAGCTTTGCATTATTCACTAGAAAGTTTACCAAACTGAAATTCGTTATATCCATTTGTTTATTATCACAAAAGTAGATTTGTCTATCAGGAATATTTTCATATATAACGTCATTTTATTCATCTCAAACTTATCGTTGTACCTCTAGATTGTTGTCTTACAGAATGTCATTATATGAGTCTGCTTGTCATCAGAAACGTGCACTCTTATGATAAAGCTTATGGAGCTTTTTTTAAACCAAAATTCTTGTCTTACTGAAAGCTATTATATACAACTCTCTATGGGTTCCTATTCTTGATCTCACTAATTGCTATGTGTTTCAGGTATTTTAAACATTATATCATGATGAAATTAAAGTATAAAGTTCGAAAATTTAAAAATATGTATTTTAAAAACCAATCAGGATCTTATCAAAATGACTAATTGCTTTCGTTTCTTGTTTAAAACAACGTACTTTCTGTAACATAATTTTTGAAATTTTAAAAAAGACAATACAGTGAAAATGGAGCAACATAAAAAAATCTATGAATGTCTTGCTACGGTAATTATCCATGAAAATCATCACACTCGACCCAGATGGAGCCCATCGGCTTTATGAATATACGTTTATATGTTAAATTCCTTATAGATAGATGGCTTTATTCGTTACAGTGTTACTTACGAGTCGCATACAATGAAAAAAAAACTCATTAATAGTGCACTTAATCTTACTACTTATTGTTGTGGGTCCCTATGGTATATTATTTGTATAACTTGAGTCATTTTACGTAATTTGTTTCAGTTCTTTACACTGTATGTTTTAACAGAGAAACTTGTACAATTACTCAATCTAATGCAATATGTAGACAACACCAGCTGTCAATTGTCTGTTACCATAAGGTGCAGTAATCGTGATTCAATTTATCTTCTGTGGCTGGGAAGGTTTTAATTAAATAGTTCAGTTTTATTCAAGGAATAATAATTCAGAAACACTTAATGCCACTTCATTTAAACCGATACAATTAGTGACACAGTTCATACAATTAGTGATAGAGTACACACAGAAAATTGAATTTTGTTTTATTAATTTTGTGGATAGAAACCTAACTTGTTCATGATGACAGATAATTTGAACCAAGAGTTTATAATAACTCTTTTTTAATAACTCAAATAACTCTTTTAAAACAAGGATGAAAATCTGGAAAGTAACCAAAGGATGTTTAGAAACGTACCTACTGTACAGTGTCAGTTTGTTTGTTTTTTGGAATTTCGCACAAAGCTACTCGAGGGCTATCTGTGCTAGCCGTCCCTAATTTAGCAGTGTAAGACTAGAGGGAAGGCAGCTAGTCATCACCACCCACCGCCAACTTTTGGGCTACTCTTTTACCAACGAATAGTGGGATTGACCATCACATTATACACCCCCACGGCTGGGAGGGCGAGCATGTTTAGCGCAACGCGGGCGCGAACCCGCGAACCTCGGATTACGAGTCGCACGCCTTACTCGCTCGGCCATGCCAGGCCATTTCAATATTGGTACTGATATATTTTTAATAATTAGAACATCATATTGGTACACTTGAATCTTCATCAGTATATACACTTGTATTTTATATGCACATCATCAGGATATTAGCGTTTATAGATATGTATCGTCATTAGAATATACAGTGGTACTTTATATGACCATCATTAGAATATGATATAGATAGATTTGGATAGTCATTAGAACATACACTCGTACTTCGAATGAGTATTAGTACTGGTACTTAGGCAGGAAATTCGACAAATTATTCCTTGTACTTCAAACTGAAATTTCCTTGTATTTCTAGTGCAAATCTTCAAGCAAACATCAACTTCTCTAAGAGTGGTCAAGTGTAACACTTTAAGGGCTTAATTAAAAGTCGGTAGTTCTTCTAGAATAACCAAGCTAGTTCATACTCTTTGTTTTAAATACTTCATTGTTAATGCTTCATTAAAGTATGTCTCCGGATTTACAACGCTAAAATCAGGGGTTCGATTCCCCTCGGTGGGCTGAGCAGATAGCCTTTGTGGCTTTGCTAAAAGAAAAACACATACACACAAACACACGCTTCATTAAAGATGTTCTTGTGTATATTAAATCTCACAGAAGAAACTGACAAAAATACATTAATTTGCAAGTGAAAGTTTATAGAATCACTGTGTGCGTAAAGTCACAGGAACGAGGCTATAACTGCTTTACCAGTCAATTTCAAGTGATAATATTGACCATTGGTCCAGTTAAAGCTGTTTGTAAGTACGTGAAACCTATAGCAAAGTATCATTGTGTCAAATCTCACTGAAAACGTGTCAAAATATTGCCGAGTAAGTGAACAAGAACTTGATAATTATATTCTTTGCTGAGCTCTAACTTCTTAAGAAGACTTAGAATGGGCAAACCCATTTTTATTTGCTTATATCAGTGTGTTGGGCGCATGAAGAATTTATATATTTTCCCAATTTTTATTTTTAGTGCTGTAAATATGACCGCCAATGAGCTCAAAATATACATGTTTGTGTTGTTTAACGTTGGACTTCTTAAAATCTTTGAAAGGTCTAAATCACAAAAAAATTGAAAAAGGCGTCTAAGAGTATTGAACCAAAGTATAATCGTACCAACCTTACATGATGAAATGTAAGTTTGAGTGAGTTTTCCATGTGAACGAAGATACTTTCAACAGAAAAAAAAAACATTCAAAATTTGAAGAAAACAACAACAACAAATAACATTAAAAAGTTATTCTGCACACAACCATAGAGCATGCTTATATAAACACGACCCTTGTTATACAACTGTTAACAACTGCTTTGTCCACACTCCTGAGACACTAAGTTGGCAAGTAGTCGAGTTATCAGTCTGGTTGGAACAAACGAGATCTTCAAGGACCTTAAGGCTGTCTATTTCAGAAGGATATAACCTGATTTATAAAGCAGGTTACGTCTGACACTGAATCTGGTTGACGTCCTAAAATATGTAAATGCTTGTGTAGGCATATATAATATATATGTATGTTTTTACACAGTGTCAGAGAAACAGAACATGCAGTTTGAGCTGGTCACGAGACTACAGTTGTTTCGGCTGTCATTACCCTGATCTAGTAATGCAAAATAAGCTAGATGTTTCTTTTAAAAGTAAAATTATACTAATTATACAGTCTACTTTAACCGATTCTAACTGCAGTGGTCTGTGTATTATGTAGTTGAACTGATTGATATTATTATTGTCAGAAAAGCATTTTTAAAATAAGTTTAAATGACACATGATATTTATGCAGACGGTGTTCAAAGAGTTGTATGTGACGTTCTTCCAATGACAGAATCTGACGAAAGCAAACGCCAAAAACAACAAATCAGACTTTAGAAAATTCAAAACGTCATCATAACAAAGGCCATCAATCAAGTATCAGTATCTACACATAATTATGTAGATGTTTATGTATCTGTACATACAAACGTGAGTTTAAATCGGAAGAAAGACGAGCATCGAAAAAAGCGTCTCCTAAACAGTGATTATTAAAAAAACAACAAATGTTAGATATATTCACACAAACAAACATTTAAATGTGAAATATTACCGTATTCGTTGCATTATTTTTATAAATAACATGTTAAATTTATAAAACTAACGTAACAATTAGGTTTATTTTAATACGTGCAGTAAAGTCGGTCACACCCAAGATCGATTTGACAGAACGTAGTGCTCACTACCGGCACTGTTAGTCACTGATTTTGTTGTTACGGTGTTTACCAAATGTAAAATTCTAGCTATTAAACCTAGAACCACAAGCACAAGTTACGTTTAATACGAACACCATTTTATCCTTCATTATAAATTCGTTAGTGAATGTATTTTTAATTTCGCGCGAAGCTTTACGACAGCTATCTGCGCTAGCCGTCCGTATTTTAGCAGTGTATGACTCAGAAGGAAGGCATCCAGTTATCACCACCTTTTTTTTTTTTTTTTTACCAACGAGTAGTAAGATTGATCGTGAACGTATAATACCCTTACGACTGAAAGGGCGACCATGTTTGGTGAAACGGGGAATAGAAGGTCGCGACATTCTGATTGTGATTCGAGCGCCCTAACCAACAGGCTATATTGGGTAAAAATCATTAGTAAATAACTTCTAAAGAAACGTATATTTGGACTCAAGAACAATGCTTAGAAGTGAAACACTGTCCAAGTGGAATTGAAATTTATATTCGCTGGCATAGTGTGTTTTAATCAAGAGATTTGTCACAATTTTCAGAGCTGTAAAATAGACACCGGCTGGCAGTGATTGATAGCTACGGCTGGATTTTCCAACATCTTGTTTAACGTCACCTAAACATCCATAAGATATATGATGCGAATTAGATATGGAAAATGAGGCCAGAATATCAACAGTAAAACTTCATTCACTCACCACCACTAGAGTTAAACAAGACTCTTTTCGACTTTTTCGAAAATATAACTTCATTAACTTTATCGTGAGTCACGTAGCTTATTTTGTAAATAAAAAATGTTATTAGATTTCTCGTAATTTGTTGTCGCATACAAGAGTTACCACCAGAGCTTCTCAAAACAGTAATATAAGTTTAGACTCCTTATTGGTATTCTGTACTCGCTAAATAACTCTTCAAATAGACATACGCTGTCGTACGTAATTAGTTTTAATGTTTAATATAACGATTTTGTGCGTCTCCGTGACAATCTTTATATAATTTACAGCTTTAAATTTGATTATTTTGATATTTATTTTCCTTTTCAAGATTATTAATGGATGTAATATATGACATTAAATTCCTTAAACAGTAATAACCAAACTTGTTAAATGAGATAAGCCAGATATTCGAACCTTTGGTTGTCACAGTTCTCCTTCGGTGCTTAGTAATCTGCTAAGCAGACCCAAACTCATCACATATTCTTGGGATAAAGACCGAAAACACCGCTGACAGCAGCACTGATGAACTGACAACATAATATAGAGAGATCATATAGTTCTTTTTTGGTTAATCTGCCACTCATAATTCTGACTAATTATTAACAATTGTACTTTTTATCAGAAACTTTAGCAAATGTTCATGAAGAAATTATTGCAAAATATATGTAAGTTTAAAATGAAAGTAGCATAGCGTGTTACATATTCCTCTAGAAGTTAGCGTACACTGTGAAGATATAAATGGAACTGTTTAAACTAAATAATATTCTTATATTCTATTTACCAGACAGTGAACAAGGAGTTAGCATTCATATAAAAAAATAAAATATTTTTCTATACCCTCAACTAATCCTCCGAAAATTATTCTAATTTTTCTTTTCTGGCCGTTTTGACAACAATACCATAGTTACCAAGCTCCACCGACAGAGCTCAATATACAATTTATTTTTTACCATTTTCTTTTTTCGTTTCCGCCATTTTAATTCTTCTTGTTTAGTTCCGCTTTTACTTGTTAGAGAGTTGTTAACCTATCATTACTGTACTCCATCTGTACTTATTCTACTTTTACTTGTTAGAGAGTTGTTAACCTATCATAACTTGCATGTACTCCATCTATACTTATTCTACTTTTTAACGCTTTGAGAAGCCCTTAATCGAGTAAACGGTGCCACTTTTTTCACAAAGATTTCCTTGGTTTACTTTCAACATTCAGTGCTTCTTTCTAGGTATAAATCATGGTGTTATATTAAACACTCACTATTGTACCAATATGATATTCTTATGACGATCTACGTGAAGTACCCGTAAAAATATTTTACTGACGATCCATCTGAAGTACTAATATTGATATATTAACGAAAAATTGGATGATGTTCTTCTCCTGCTGGTCATTAGAAGTACACCGTTGAGTGCACGAGCTCCGTTTCTCCCGTAATAACCTGTCAGGGCTTTATTTTGTAATTATATATTTAAAAAACGGCTGGTATGAATAGAGAAAGCACTAACAGAGGAGCGAACAATGTTTCGACGTTTTCGATCATAGTCAGGTTCACAAAGAAAGATAGGGTTACTGACCGGTAGCTAAACACTTGTTTGAAGGCGGTTGTGTAATTGAGTGTAGGAACATAGAGGACGTGCTTAGACCCATCAATAGACTTTCTCAGCAACCAATTAGCAACCCTCATAGAATTCACCACAATGAAGACAAACTTCACGTTCAACAACCACAACTACATGCAAACAAATGGCTTAAGTATGGGCAACCCAGTATCACCAGTTCTAGCCAATATTTGTATGACACAAGTTGAAACACAAGCAATTAACATAGCATTACACCCACCACTATACTGGTACAGATATGTAGATGACACGGTACGGGATTCAATTCTACAGAACACACACTTAATTTTTTCAATCACATTAACAGTATACATCCCAAAACACAAACTTCTCATGTGAACAGGAAGAAAGCAATCAAATACTATTTCTTAACTTCAAAATTAAGAGAATCGATACACAATTTGAAACAGGAAACCACCGAAACATCCTTCATACTGGACTATACATTCCTTGGAACTCAGCACATAAAACAAAACAAAATCTTAACATACAAAAAAACCAAATAAACATAGCCATAAAACTATGCTCACCAGATAAAATTAACGATGAATTAGACAAAAAACAATACTTCATCAACATCAATAAGTTTCCTCCACAAACCGTAGAAGACATTACATGCACACACCTAGACAGAAAGCAAAATCAACCAACAAAAGTAAATATATCTCACGAATCAAAAACTCACGAAACCATATACTGCTGCATGCCATATATTCTCGACATCAGCAAAAAAATAACCAACATTTGGCAAAAACTAGTAACAAAATATGACATTCCAGTTAATACCAAATTTATTCAAAAACCAGGCACAAAACTTAGGTCTATACTATGTAAAAACTACACTGACAAACACCACACCAACATTATTTATAAAATACAATGTGATAACTGCCACGACTTCGATATTGGAGAAACAAGTAGAAAAATAGAAACCAGATTAAAAGAACACAAAAAGTCACCTTCACACGTTTTCGAACACTGCAAGTCAAATAAACACAACATAATCATAGAAAACACCCAAATACTAAATAAAGAAACAAACATAAACAAACGCAAAATTAAAGAAGCCTTAGTTATACAACAACTCAAGCCCAAAATAAACCAATACAAAAAAACACCTTTATACCTGTATTAATAAATATATCCAACATCTAAACATGCTCTCTATATTCCTACACTCAATTTCAAAACCGCCTTCAAACATGTGCTCAGCTACCGGTCAGTAACCCTTTCTTTCTTTGGGAGCCTGACGATGACCGAAGAAGGTCGAAACGTAGTTCGCTCCTCTATAAGTGCTTTCTGTACTCACACAATCCTTTTTTAAATATATAATTTTCTCTACAAGTGGGGGTTCTCTTCATCCCAGATTATTATTTTGTAATGTATTACCGTTTGTAAGCAATGTATTACCTACTCACATTTCACGTTCACTTTGACGGCTCGGCATGGCCAGGTGGGTTAAGGCGTTTGACTCGTAATCGAGGGTTGCACTGAACATGCTCGCCCTTTCAGCCGTGAAGGCTTATAATGTGACGGTCAATCCCATTATTCATTGGTAAAAGAGTAACCCAAGAGCTGGCGATGGGTGGTTGTAACTAGTTGCCTTCCCTCTAGTCTTGTACTGCTAAATTAGGGACGGCTAGCGCATGTAGCCCTTGTGTAGCTTTGCACGAAATTCAAACAAAGAAACAAACACTGACTTTAATTGTAATTAAAGCTTAGCACCAGATATATAAATAACACAAAGTAGCACTGTACTTATGTCTATTGCTGTAATGAAACAAAACCCAAATTAATCTTGAATTTGAAATTGTAACTTAGTTAGTAACTGTACAAATTACACAAACTGAACATATAGCATATGATCCCTTTACATATAACTCAGCAGTTGGTAACAGTGTAATCAAATTCACTCTTGCTATCATTAACATCCTAATGCGCTCTTGACAACATCAACATCAGCTATGAAAATTATAACAGTTCTCGAGTTAATAACCACCAATGCAAACTACAAACCACATAGATAGCTAATCCTAAGTTAACCACACACATCCGAATTAACAACGTACAAATAAAAGTTGACGCACTGTATCACGTTGAAGACTAGTTGGTTGGCTGTTTGGTTTGGTGTTTTATGGCACAAAGCAGCGAGGCTGTCTGTGCCAAACATTTGGTAAAAAGTTAAAGTAAATTTAATAGAATTCATAAAAGGAAATTAAGGTGAAACAAAACAAAGTTTAAAAAACATAAATAGCATAAAACCAAGGTTTACATCTAGTCTACAGTGGCAAGAGATAAACTGCAGTAACACAATTTGTAAAGGACTTTCTGTAGCATAACTGTAATTATCATAACTCACCAGGAAGACTAACAGTTAAGTTCAAAAACCACAGTCAGTCACCTGAAGTTGGCCTTTCTAGTCCTGGTTCCGGGTTATTTGATGTTACGGCCATTTTCTAATTTCAAATCGAACTAGAGGTACTTTGATAATTAAAAAGGAATCACATTAAAAAAGGTCTATCGTATATATTAAAAAAAACTTAAATAGCATTAAAAAGATAAATGGCCTTTAAAAAACTAAAAACATTTCCAAGGTGGACGGTGTCACCATCACCAATAACACTGTCTAACTTTATGGAAAAACCTTGGGACAGAACATGTTTAAAAGCTGTCGTTGAGAGTCGTGATGACAACAAGACAGTAAAATGTGGTTTATTGTGACCTGAGTGTTACACAGATAATACATTGGTGCATCAGTCCCAGATAAAAGAAAATGATAAGTTAAAAGCTGTGACCAATGTGTAGTCGAGTTAGAACAAGTTACTCTGTCCGATCCTTATGGAAGTAAGACAGCCAAAATCCAATATAGAATATTATTTGGAAAAGCTTGTTTTCACGTCGTTCACTCCAAGTCGACTTCCAACTGGCACAGAGTCGAACCTTGAATACAGGACCATAGTCTATGTATGGAACAGGCACAGCAGTGATAGTGCCAGAACAAATAGATTTAGTTGCAGTGTCGGCGAGCTCATTCCCGCGAATACCAACGTGGCCTGGTATCCAGAAAAACTGGACAGAAGTAGATTTTAAAGAGAAATGGGCCAGTCGGTTTCGAATATTGGCGAGAACAGGGTGTGAACGAACGTAAAGCGATTCCAGGGCCAGTAGAGAACCAAACGAGTCAATATAAATAGTGCAGTTTGAGTACTGCTCAGCTGCTATGTGATCCACGGCAAGAGAAATGGCATACAGTTTAGCAGTGAACACAGGAGCTGTAAATGGGATTCTATGTGCAACCACCAAACCACAACAAACCATGGCAGAGCCCACACAGTCATCTGATTTCGAACCATCTGTACATACAGGAATGGAAGGATGGTTCGAAAGATGTTCAGCAAATAACAGACAGTATTTCCCATCAGGAGTGTCTGCTTTTCTCAGATGACTTAAAGATAGGTCACATTTCGTAGGGCTCCATATTAGTGGGGTTAGTGGGCACCAAAATACTTTTTTATTTATTATAGACACCCCTCAAATAAAAGAAAATAAACAAGCATCACAACATAGAGAAAAACCCAACTACTGGCAAACGACCACGCATTGATGACTATGTACAGTCAAACTCACTACTTGAATTTGTCCCGCGATTTTTAATTATACATTATTTCACTGAAAAACCCTTGGAGCAAATGTCTCCATTTTTTCTTCAGAAGGGTTTGGAAGGGCTTGCTGGCCCTCCTAAATCGTTAAAAAAAATTTACGATCTGGGGACATTTCAGTAGAAACATCTTCTTCACAACATTGCAAACTCCTCTTGAAATCAAAGGCTATTGGGGATGTACTCATTGAGGTTACTCCTCATTCTACTTTGAATTCTTCCAGAGGAGTCATAGTTGAGAGGGATTTAAAAACCATTCTTGAGTCAGAGATCCTCGCAGGTTTCACCAGCCAAGGTGTTACAGCCGTGCGCCGAATTTTAACTTGTAAAGACAAGATTATGGAGCCGACAAATGTTCTAATATTAACATTTACAACAACGCATTCTCCTATCACAATCAAAGCAGGATATCTGAATTCTAAGGTATGTCCTCATATTTCTTAACCCTGTTAGATGTTTCATTCTCAACGATTTAGTCATTTAAAAATATCTTGCCATGATTCCTTAGCATGTGCCCATTGTGTTGGTAAAGACCATGATGCCTTTGAATGCCAACTACAACCGCTTGAAATGTTTCCTGTAAAGAAAGACATATAGGATGGTAGGAAGCAATCAGTGTTTTGATGTCATCCAGACTACAATGTAAACCTCGACAGTTCCATTGTATCAAAGTGGCCATTTTTATTTATGTGTAGGCATATGGGGCGGAGAACTTTTCTGTTTACGACCACGTCTTTTTTCTTTACTGCCTTTATTCAAGGGAAGTCTATCAACCTCCATGGATCTTGCCCTAGGTCGATTGGGCAGGTATTTGTTGTTGAAAGAGGATTCCAACGACTGAGAATGGGAACAAATGATCGTTTTGCATCTTGGGGTGGGAGAAGAAGATGTACTTGAGGAAATGCCCATACACTGGAATCAAAGAAAGTGGACATTGGAATTTGCTAGAATGTGTGTTAGTGACAGAGATGGGTGTTGAAGTTGATTTATCAACGTTTTTAACCATGGAGGTCAAAAGACTTTTCATTTGGTTTGAAAATGATTCTTTTGGAGGCACAGAGAGATCCGTCTATACTTCCACTGTAGCAGTGGAACAAAGTGCAGCAGCATACGTCCAAGATGAAGTGGTGGACAGTAACTTTCAAACCTCAGGGTAAGTAATGTTTTGAATCGTTTTCAAACGCTGCACCTCTTTTTCTTCCAACAATTTAGAGCAAGAACGAAAGTAGGATGGGTGAGAGCCATTGCAATTGACGCAATGAGGGTACATTGCACACTCATAGGCATCGTGGTCCTTGCCACTGAAACGAGAACACGTCAAGGAACCACGACATGACGTCTTCGAGTGACCGAACCGCTGACACTGGAAACATTTGAGAGGGTTTGCAATGAATGGCCATACCCTGCAATTAAGATAACCTGCCTTGATGATGGCAGGTGGACGTGGTGATGTAAATGTCATAATGAGGACATTGGTCGGCATCATAATTCCATCTTTGTAAGTGGAGATACGCCACACTGCAGAAACTTCTTGGGTGGAGAAACCAGCGAGAATCTCTGATTCTGGGATGTTCTTCAAATCCCTCTCAACAATAACTCCTCGTGATTAATTCAAAGTAGCATGATGTGTAACCTCAATAGGTATATCCCCAATTGCCTTTGAATGCAAGAGGAGTCCACTGTGTTGAGATGTGGATGTTTCCATCAATATGTCACCAGATTGAAGCTTATTTACTGACTTTGGAGAGCCAGCAAGTCCCTCTAGTGCTTTCTGAATGAAACGGAGAGACATTTGGTCTAAAGGTTTGTCTGAAAGAGAATGTAGGATAAGAAAATAAGGTACAACAGGTGTTACAGATATTGAAGTTTGCTGCTCAGTATCTTCAAGACGTGGTCGTTTACCTACGAACTGTTTTTCACTATTTTATTTAACTTTGTATTTGGAGAATCCATAAGTTAAAAAGCAATATTTCTGTACCCACTGACACCACCCACCATAGAGCCCTACGAGGGGACGCACTACAATGCCAAACAAGGACACTGCAGCAACACCAGGGTTTCGTGAGCATTATACCCAAACACCAGCACAGAGACGATGTCCACAACACTTGTTGAGAACATCCAACAGTGGTACTTGGTTGACCCTAGCCTAAGTGGTCCAGCCGACTGATCCAAGGGAAGCCACCCCAAGGTGGCCCGTCTGCAGGAATTCAAGGCCAAAGTGGTGTGATAGGTTGGACCTCTTAACCACCAAGATCATCTCGTCCCCTTCACGGGTCACCACGCACGGCAAACATGTGGGTGTATGTTTAGATCCTAGAGGAGGTAAACTGATAAAACAGAACCTTCCCTTGGAGGTCCCCTTATTATGTACAGGAATCCACACTGAGGGGCGTTGAAGACTAATTATGCCTGCATGATATGTCTGATAATATTTCTATGGATCATAGGGAACTTGAATAATAGACATTTCACAGTGTATGCAAATGAAAACACTGATTGCAGAAGTTCTCGATATTTTGTCAAGAGCCTCATATTGTTAATTTTGTTTCTTTGTTTGAGGAGCGAAGCTACACAATAGGCTATATGTGCTCTGCCCATCACGGATATTTGAAAATGGTTTCATGTGTTGTACGTTGCGGACATAACGCCGTGCCACTGTTAAATTCGAGCGAATCTACAGGAATCGCTGGACACCAAAGTTAAAGAAACTCCATTATAGACCTTACCTTTGTTTCCCATTTTGAGTGTCTTCTCTATCTGTCATAAGGAACACAATGTCATCAGTGACTACCTCATGTATGAGATGTGCGTCAAGACAGAAAAACATAATGGTATAAAACAATCTGAAAACATATACAAAGATGACAAGCTTTCAGTAATAACTCCTAACCTCAAATCTCTTCCCTATCAAGGAAACTCAAGGCAAAACTTTCTGCCAAACAAACAACCCCATAGTGGCGGAACAGTAACATTAATAAATCTGTAAGGTACACCATCAAGCTCAAGTTAGTTAGTCGGTCATATAAGATAATGACAGTACTTCATTCTGTATAAATAATCACTAGGCCAATCAGTGGTAAGTTTACGAACTTAAAACGTTCAATTTCGGAGCTCGACTTTTCATTGTTTGTTTGTTTTGAATATCTAGCAGTTGTGCGTGATATTCAAAACGGCTAACGCAGATAGCCGTCCCTAATTTATTAGTGTAAGACTAGAGAAAAGGCAGCTAGTTATCACCACCCACTGCCAATTTTTGGGCTACTCTTTTACCAACGAGTAAAGGGATTGACTGTACAATTATAACGCCCCCATTACTAAAAGGGCAAGTATGTTAGGTGTGATGGGGATTCGAACACGTGACCCTCTGATTACGAGTTGAGCGCTTTAATCACCTGGCCATGCAGACAGAGCGCAGGTGGCCTAATAACAAGGGAAACAATTTGTCGGTGTGTTTATGTTGTAATCTCGTTTTCGACTAATTAAACTATCAGAAGGGTTTTAATTCATTGAAAGTCAATAGCAGATACAGACACAATACCACCAACTACGTTCTGTTTTTTTCTGCCCTTTCCTCGTAACTGAAA